>NC_039258.1:10690486-11033324 GCF_003368295.1 Carassius auratus | reverse complement strand
ATCAGTGCCTTCTATTTTAGTTTTCGTTTCGTTTTCGTCGGCAAAAATATATTCGTGACGAAAATAATGACGAAAATATTTAGTCAACGAAATTAACACTGATATATATACACACACACACACACACACGTGTGATATGATTTTTAAACACATTTACGATATTTTTATATGCATTACCGTTATTTCCCATACATTTATTTATCAAAAGCAAAACACGTTGTGGGTAAAGTATTGATTGCATTTTCATTATATCTGATAAATAAGGGTTCATAAGCGGAGCTGCTTTGATTACAGTAATTACTGGAGAAACCGCTAGTTCTACCACTCTCAAAGCGCCACCTGCTGGTAGACAATCAGTTTGCATTTTCAATAAGCCTTTCTCCACCAACATGCTTTTGTTGTAGCTCTTTTTTTTGCTGCAACTCAGAACACTTTTCACATTCTTTATACTGGCTAAAGCACATTTGTTCCAATCTATAAGAATAATGAGTCTATACTTCCATTTAGAAGTTTTTGAAAAGTAAGATTTTTTTTTTTTTTTTTTTAAGAATTCTCTTCTGCTCACCAAGCCTGCATTTATTTGATCCAAAGTAAAGCAAAAACAGTACAATTTTGAAATATATTTGAAAATGTAATTTATTCCTGTGATTAAAGCTGAATTTTCATCATCATTACTCCAGTCTTCAGTGTCACATGATCCAGAAATCATTCAAATATGCTGATTTGCTGATTATGAATATTTAAAACTGTTGAGTAATTTTTTTTTTCACGATTCTTTGATGAATAGAAAGATCCAAAGATCAGCATTTATCTGAAATAAAAAGCTTTTGTAACATTATACACTATTCCGCTGAAATTCCGTTAAATTGATCAAAAGTGATGATAAAGACATTTATAACATTATAAAAGATTTCTTTTTCAGATTAATGCTGTTCTATTAAACCTTCTATTCATCAAAGAAACCTGAAAAAAATTATACTCTGCAGTTTTCAACATAATAATAAATGTTTTTTTTTAGCAGCAAATCAGAATATTAGAATGATTTCTGAAGGATCATGTGACTGGAGTTATTATGCAAAAAATATAGCTTTGAAATTAGAAGAATAAATTGCATTTTTAAATATTTTCAATTAGAAAGCAGGTAATTTAAACAGTAAAAATATTTAAAATGTTACTGTTTTTGCTGTATTTTGGATCAAATAAATGCAGGCTTGTTGAGCAGAAGAGAGTTCTTTAAAACCATTAAAAATCTTATGGTTCAAAAACTTGGTAGTTCAAAAACTGGTAGTGTATGTTAGCCTAATGATATTAGTCTGAAATGATTATTTGACAGTGATTTAACATTTCTTGTTTGTATAAAGGCTAAAAACAAATAAAAGGAGAACATTATTTGTGCCGTTTTTTAATATTAAATGGTTTTATATGAGGTTTGTATGCAAAGACATCTGTGCGGGCATTCTTGGCCGTTTTTATGAGTGTTCATATGGATATCAGAATTATATTGTATTGACCGAAATTAAGAAATAAATTGTGATATAAATTGTCACCATATTGTGCAGCCCTAATGTAAATACATTATGTCTTTCGGATGAGACGTTAAACTGAGGTCCTGACTCTCTGTGGTCATTAAAAATACAATATAACAATATAATGGGCAGACTATTTTTGGACAAAAATTACTGACAAAAAAAATTAATTGTATCATTTTATTCTTGGTTAAATTTAGGTTTATATTTAATACTTCACATAAAAAAAATAAAATAAAAATGGAAATTGGACTCAAAAAAATTACAATGAACACTAAAATAAGGCATATTCATGGAATGTGCCAAAGACGACACACACAATCCCAAAAAATGGGAGGTGTTTTTCCAGTCACTCCGCAAGGGCCTTCGGCCTCTTCACAGATTAAATGTTCACATTATAAATGCCCACTTAAAATGTCCATGAGACTCGTGTGCTCTTTGAAGTTCAGAGGCAGGAGAACATACAGCTGTCAGGAACTGTCAAGATTGGCTGGGAGGAGAGAGGGGAGTGTGACAGAGGGGGAGGGGAGGGACGGAGCGTGCTGGTTTAAGCTGGGTATTCAGAATCTGGGATATAAAGAACAGCTGAGAGGGGAAGAGGATGGGAAGACAATTATGCAAAGGCACAGAAACAAAAAATAAGCAAAAAATAAAATGAAAGGACGGAGTAGGAAAAATGATGTGTGGTGTTGACCCATAACATTTGTCACTCGTGCCTCATGGTCCCATGAGGGTGTTTACAGGCATGCTTGAAGAACACAGTGTGAGCTTCAGCTGTCATGAGCAAACAGGTGTGTGAGCATACACTGGATGTCCGATAGCCTGATCACTCGCTTTCAGATTTTTCTGTCCTGACAACCTTCATAGACCTGCTGTCATTCTCATAATCACAGTCAGATCAGATCAGATCTTATCGGATGAGATTGAAAACTCTCACTCCACTCTTGACCGTGCCCTTCAATTTTAAGCAGTTTGACTCAGACTGATGCATTATTCAGGTGAAAATAAAGAGGTATTATCGGGACCGTCTGGCTGGTAGGAGGAAAGACTTACCCACAGGGCTTGGACACGCTCCGTTTGAATTGTTGAGGTCACCTCCCAAAAGAGCACCTGGAAAAAGGACAGAATAGCTTAGAGGAAGGCTACAATTTTGAGTCTAGACAACAGACTCTAAATCTAGATCTAAAGTCAAACAAATCTGGAACTGAACATGAAGTTTTTGGACCAAATATAAGGAAATAACATTAGTCTCAGCCAGTGTTGGGGGTAACAAATTACAATTAACGTGAGTTACGTAATCAGATTACTTTTTTAAAGTAACTAATATAGTTATGCATTACTTTTTAATTTACAAGAAAATATCGGAGTTATTTTTTTCAAAAAAGTAATGCCATTTACTTTGTTTTCCCATTTGTTGACTGACAAGTCTCCTGCCCCCTTATTGGGAGAAATCGGAAGTGCAGCTGTGTGAACAAGATGTAGTTCTAGACTAAATGTGAATGTGCATTAATTCATTCCACTAGCAAAAAAACTGATTTAGTATTCATCAAAATTAATTAAAACAGTGAAATGCAAACTCAGAATATGACGCAAACCTGCAATAATTAAATATGTTACAACACAAATGTATCTAATCCCATTTTATTAACAAATGTCTTTGCTGCTGACCTTTGATGATCCAGTTCAACAATACTAATAAGCAAAAATGACTTTAGATAAACTAACAATTGTGGTTCAGTGTTTTTTTTAAAATTATTATTATTGCTAGAGTGTTGAACCTTCTTCTCTTGTGTTCTACTGCACTGACATAATTTACTTTTCCTTCATCCTGAGGTTTATTTATCACGCTATTTGGTGTGAAAGGGCTTTTACATTTGCTATAAATAAAACGTATTATATTAAAAACAATCAAGCCCTGCTCATATTTAAAAAGTAACGCGAAAGTAACGTACTGTAATGCATTACTGTCCATAAAAAGTAACTGAGTAATGTAATTAGTTACTTTTTTAGGGAGTAACGCAATATTGTAATGCATTACTTTTAAAAGTAACTTTCCCCAACACTGGTCTCAGCAAAATTTGATCACAAAAGGTCAGCCAAGACAGACTGTTGTTTACACCTGTCTGAACATGTGTCTTTTGGGGGAGGGGGTCTAGAATTTTAAGGGAGAGTGTCTTATTTCATGACTATATTGATTTTTGAATGTGTCATACTGAAGTGTACGTTCAGTGAAGCATTGTGCATTTTATGCATCATATTTTAGATGCATCGTGTACACTGTTTTTGTACAGTATATTATATATGTATGCTACCATTCAAAAGTTCCCTGCCTTGTGCCAACAAAAGCTTCTGTTCCATTCTAAAATGACTCGATCAAGCACATGTTTATGTTCAAAGCATTTCCTAGCAGAGATTTCATGCTATGCGAGTCGGTAGTCCTTCGAGTTTTCAAGGATGCATCAGGACACATTAGCGTTTACACTACAAATGCGATATGTGTCCCTGACCACCTCCAAAAGAGCTTTGAGAGATCGAATCACAAAGAGATCCACTGAACCTTGTTTACAATTCTATCTCTAAAGATGTTGATACTCAGCTGATCCTGAATTACTTAAATGAAAACTTAACAGAATGAGCTGAAGAAAGACTACATGGCATAGGGATGCATTAAAATTTTAGGTAAAACAAAGGTGATTTTTTTTTTATGGCAGATAACTGATAAATGGCCTTTCCTGAAATTCTGTTAACATTTTATAATATGCCTCCATTAGTTAATGCATTAAGAATAATCAACAACCTCAATAATCAACGTTACACTACAGTATTTTAAAAATCATTTTAATGTTAAAGATGTTTATTGTCATTGGTCCATTAAATAAATAATCAACTATAAAACAAAGTAATTTTCATTGTTAGTTCATATTAACTAATTAATAATGTTAACAAATAGAATTCTATACTATTTTGTCTAATAAAAAAGGGATTTAGGTATCACATATTTACAATGTACAGTATGATTAAATGTATTTTTAAATTACACTGAACCATGTTATTCAATTATTAGTTTTAAAAGATTAAATTATCTTTAGATTATTTAAAAATAGAGAAAATTAGCAGCACAATTATAAATCCAATATTAGCTGATATATAATTTGTACTATGCAACCACTCCATAGCAGATGCATAAATCAGTGGTGTGTCACTGAAACAGCTGGTCTAGGTAATCTGACACCCACAGGGCAACATTATAAGCTCATGTACACAACACGAGTTACTATTTCATTTCCTCCTTCCTGCTTTTCTTACTGGTTCCCGTTGATCTGCTCAAGATTTTACCTGCGCTGGCAGGTCTCTGTGGCAGGCCTGGAGACACCGTGTTCCTCTGCAGCTGCGGTTGCTGTGGTGACAGCAGGCGCGGGTCTGTGAGAGTGGAGGTGATGAAGGAGGTGGTGACGAGGCTGCTGGGACTGCTGAATGTCAGAGGGCTCTGACTGGACACCGGCACTGTGACTGGCATGGAGAAAGTGGGCGGTGGCACTGTGGACTGAGAAGCACAGATAGAGAGGGAAACGGTCAGCGGCTTAAACTCGCTTGCCTGCATAATACATCCAGACATGGTCACACATCGGTTTTTAATAGCATGCAGTGACTTGTGCAAACATCTCCAAAGCAGAGCATGTGAAGTTACGAAGTGCAAGAGTTAATTTTGTAAGACTTCAGTAAAACTGTTGATGTCTCAGTGCGAATTATCCAGACTGGAAATGAAAGGAACAGGAAGTATTCGCTTCATTAGCATCTAGATTTCACTGAATCATCCGGTGTTTACGGTTTTATTTTATCACTTGTTTTGCAGCCCTGGATTATACTCAATTTTAGTCTGCACAAATTGTCCTTAAGCTGGTAATACGGCTCTAGGGAATAACCCACGGTGCACAGAAGACTGAGGTGATTCAAACAAGGGGCATGTGGCCGTGACAACTCCTGAGCCAGCCGATCTTCGTTCCAGCGCTTTGCGAAGCGCAATTAGCCAGCTTCGGCATTTAGTGTGGACTCAAACTGTCCAGATGCTCTGATGGAGACCCATTTTCCCAGGATCCTTCAGCAAAACCAGGGCCTCTAAATTTAGAATGTGGGCCGCACTAGGCCTCCTGTGTTCTGAGTGGGACCCAGTTTGATAGAGTTAGTCTGGCTCTTCCTCTGTCCTTCTCCCGTTCTCCTCTAGGCTCTCTGTCTGAGCTTCAGCAGAAAAATAAAGTCAATAAAGTCAAATAATGTCATTAAAGAACCTTTAGTTTTAAGAATGTAAGAGTGACACTGGGGTTTTGAACTATGATCAAAATTTTGGCTTTTATCCTCTATAACCGCTGTTGTTTTTTCAAAGTAATGACTAATATACCGAAGCCAAAGCAGTTTTAAAAGAATATTCCAGGTTAATCATATCCAAGTTACGTTTGTGGAGGGAGTAACCCATGTAGCATATGGGCCTGTAGACGAGTAAGTTCCAGCCCTGCACACAGGCCAGGCAGCGTGAAGGGAGAGGGAAGGGTTATTAGTGTGAGACGAGCAGCTGGTTTAAAATATGGAGCACCAAACATACCTCAGCTTAATACAAAAAATCCAATTTCTCAGCCAAAAAAGTGCAATCTTACACTTCCGAAGTGCCTTCAACAACTGAAGATAAATACAACAGACTCAAGATTATATCAGTCTAGACACAGACAAGCGATAGACAACTGTGATAAGAATGACACTTGCTACTGAAAGGGGGTCTATGTGACATTGAGGAAGAGCGTGACCAGTCAAGTGAGAAAGACTGACTGGTTTGGGAAACAAGCTGGCAAATCATAATCACATGAAGTTCCTTTGGATTGGAGCTCACGGTGCACGAGGAATGATCTTTCAGGTCCGTTTATTCAATAGATTTAAATGTAATTCAACACAATGCGATCACAAATTTTATATGATATAATATTATGAAATTTAATTCGTCAAGTGGATTCTGAACAAAAGTCAGAGCCCGTTTTCACTTGCTACTTGCAACATTGTGAACGAAAATATGAATTTTAAAGATTACATTTAAGCGAGTTTTAGATATTGCAAATGTAATCTAAATATAAAATAGACAGAAATGGGTCAATTAAGTATTTAATATCAACTGATATACACTTCCATTCAAAAGTTTTTATTTTTTATTTTTATTGTTTAGTTTTTTTTATTTTTGAAAGAATGCTCAACAGGGCTAGATTTATTTGATTAAAATACAGAAAAAACTTTATATAAAAAAAGAAAATAAATACTGTTATTTTAAATAACTGCTTTCTATTTGAATATATTTTAAAATCTAATTTATACCCGTGATGACAAGACAACGGTGTAGTATAATATTTTTATGGATCCTGATACATTTTTTTTAAAGCATCCTTGCTAAATAAAAGTATTAATTCTATTTAAATTCTCCTGCTCACCTGAAACTTTCCAAGTAGTGTATATCCAAGATCAACGGATTTAAAAAATATATATCAAAATAATAATCACTGATTTAGAACTAATACACACTGCATTCCTGTTTGGTGCACAATACAGAAATATTACTTGTCTTTTTTAAGTCATGAAGTTAAAATTTTAAACAATTTCAGAATAAATTGAAGACAATTTCCTCACAATCCAGCTTTATCCACTGAAATTGCCACCAACAGCCAAGTCAGACAGCTAGTGGTGAATATCTAAAAACTCATTACAAACTGATCGTTTTCTGGGCTGTTAAGTAGAGCTCATAGTACACATGCTGTGGCTGTCCCCAGTGACAGGGATTAAGGTTTTAGCTTTGCTTCCTCGGGCACTCATGCTGGGATTATGAGGCAGAGAAAGAGAGAGGTGCTGGATGACTCTCTTTGTGCCCTGGCCCATGAACGCGAAAGAGAGGAAACTGGCCCTTCGTCAGGGCTTTCGGATGCAGCTACCGAGCAAAGTCTAATTTCCAGTCTCATTAGCATTACAGAGGAAAGAGAACGCAACTTACTACACTAATCAGTCTTTGCTGCCCACACATCCTGTTGAATCACGTTCACCATGTAAATCATATCAAACTCGGGCCCACGATACGTCGAGATAGCGAGCAGCACTTTCTTGTTTCTCTGTACCTCCTGAGAGGAGATTCCTCATGCAGGGCTCATGCATAAAGCATTCTTGACAGTGCCTTAATGAAAATGATCTTCACCGACGCCTGAATCGGGACCCAGATGAGTCAGAAGTCTATTCCTGGCAAACGCGATACAAGCAACAGTCATCGCAGAACACAAGAAACAACAGCACGCAGATTCAAGACACAGACGCGCTTGAAAAAGTGGATTGTGAGAATCAAAGGGATGCGGCCCACACTCGCCCTCTCGCCCCCGACTGCCCTCTCCTTGATCAAGCACACACATTCAGAGGGGATTGAGGGGTGGTGGGAGGGGAATGGGGTGAGGGATGGCTGCTAGGTGCTCTGTGAGTTCATTGCCGGGCCGGCAGCAGGCTGTGTGAGTTGGTTGGCGGGCCAAAAGCAGGCCTCTTCACACGGGTACTCACTGAAAGCCTATAGCTCTGCATCATTTTATCAAACTCCTCGTCTATCTTTTTGTACTTCTCCTCTGTGCGAGGCGTGAGGGAGAACGGCTCCTCGGGGTCTGGGCTCTCTGAATCCCGGTGCTCTTTCTTGTTCAGAGCCTTGGTTTATTTCCGACCGAGGACAGGAGAGAGACAGAGGGGAAGAAAGAGAAGGATGGAGGTTAGAATGACAGGGTAAAGAGGAATACTCACTCCGTAGCGTTTGAAGAGGATGTCCAGCTCATCGCTCCTGCGGTATTTGTCCTCCTGTAACGGACTTTGGTCGATCGAATCATCCCCGTCCGGCTCTGGACTGTTGCAACCGTTAAAGCCTTTCTTTCTCAATGTCTTAAAGCATTTGGAATGGGAGAAGAAAAGAAGAGGAGCATATTTCACATTTGGAAACACAAATGTCAATCAGAGAGAAGCAGCATTGATTTATTAAACATACAGAGCAATGCGCGACACATAAAACAAAGACCACCAAAATGTTTCATGAGGGAGTGAAGCGGCTAAATTCGATTTTACAGCATGACTTGGAAAACGATGAAACTGCACAGCCCATAGACAACCGTGGGCTGGAAATAACTTACACGAGGCTGAAAATGAGAGAAACTCAGTTTATTGGTTTCAGCCTGAAAACAGCTTGAGTCATTTTTGAGAAGATTTTCCAAACAAGATTTTCTCTGAGTAGCTTTGACGGGGGTATCGAGGCTGAATAGAAAACAGTTTTCAGCTCTGCCATCTTCCTTCTCACAGGGGTCATAGTGACATAAAAAGTGTGCTAAGAAAATACAGCATAAAACTATGTAATCCAGATCTGCAATGCTAATCAGACAATTAACGCTCTTAATGCATTATTTGTCTCATGTTTTTGTTCTAAAGTTTGGGGTCAGTAAGATTTAATGTTATTGAAAGAAGTGTCTTATGAAAAAATACAATAAAAGCGTAAAGGCCTTTGCACACAGAGTCCGAAATTCGCATGCAAAATTTTCGCATGTCAAAAAATAAATACAACCTCAAGTTATATCAATCACTCTCCTTCCTCTCTACACAATCGAAGTTCGGATCTATCGGGTTTTTGACTTATTCCTTAATCTTGCTCATATAGAAGGAATTTATTTCGTTTTTTTTTTTTTTCAGTGGATTCTAATCTTCAAAAATTACCTTGATTAGACTATAGAATGTAGTGTTACTTGTTTAGGATTCAAAATGTTATTTGTTTTTAATTTATGTCATTATGTCCTTTTTGAGCAATCTTCTTGAACATATATTAGACCAAAATGTCAAGTTTGCCTAGGAAAAGCAATTATTATACCAGCAAACTCAAAATTCGATTAAAAATGAACAAACTAGGCTATAAATACTTTGTATTGTAGGCTTGTATTATTATATTATTATATAGCCTAGTGTTTATTTACTGATAGACAGTCAAAAAGACAAATTCATCAATATTTTATTTATAACAGGGCTTTATTTATTTATAAAATAATAACACACCACAGATCCTGAAGAAACAGTAACAAAAACACTGTGACAGAATGGTTAGAAATAGCGTATGGGGCTGTCACGTGATTAAGGAACGACTCGACTCGAAGACTCATAAGATGAACTAATCAATTCTCGGCTCGGACTGCATTGGTATAGCGTATGGGGCTGTCACGTGATTAAGGAATGACTTGAACCCGAAGACTTGTCAGACAAGAGGTGAGGTGAGCTAATCACAGACTGAAGACCCAGGTAAAAAATGAATTAATCTTTTCTGTATCTTATAGCATTTTAGTTTTGTATTGTTTGTAGTGTGATCAACGTTTTCGTAAGTACTAGATGTGTTGGGGAAGTAACACGTGACATTTTAATTACATTTTGCTAAAATGAACGAAATGAACTAAATGACTAGAAAAATGATTCGTCCATTTTGATGAACGAGACTCAAAAGTTCGAGTCGGTAAAATGATCAGAACTTCCCATCACTAGTTTTTTTCCATAATGCATTCATTAATACGCATCGGACTTAGTGTGCAAGGTCTCTGTGCGTGACAAATATTTCGGATCACGAATACGAAAAAACGCATGCAAAGATTTCAGACTCAGTGTGCAATGACCTTAATACTGTGAAAAATGATTACAATTTAAATAAATTGTTTTCCATTTTAATATTACTCCAGTCTTCACTGTCACATGATTCTTCAGAATTCATAAATGCAAAATGTTGATTTGCTTAAGTTTTTCCCCCATACTCTGAAAAATAGAAAAATAACACCATTTACTTGAAACAGATTTTTTTTTTGTAACATCATAAACCGTCACTTTTAATCAATTTAATGCATATATAATAATATATTAATATAATGAAATAAAATATTCAGAAATAGGGGCAATCCCTAACCTCAAGTATCAGCATTAGTAATTAGCCTTAGAAAACAATGCTAATAATTTATAGATTTAGAGGATGATTTTATGAATGATGAAAAGAAAAAAAAATACATAGCATTGATCGTTCATCATAACTCTCTCTCTCGCACGCACGCACACACGCACACACAGTGAGGAGAGGTCAGCTGATCAGCTTGTCTCAGAGTCGGCCCAATCTGTTCACCTGTCCCTGTATTTCTCTGCCTGCCCGCTGTCTCTCCTTTATGGGGCGGGTGCGTGTTTGTGTTGCCAAGGGAAGATTCCCCTGCAGAGCTCTGCTGCCTCTGACTGGCTAACCTCGTTCAGTAGCGCCCCTCCCCCTGCAACCACCTTCCTTCCCTCCCCCCGTACGGTCCCCCTCTCTAGCCTCCCCTTCCTGTCTTTACACTAGTTCAACTGTTACCCCTCGACCTTCACTTTCTTTCTTCTAATGTTTCTGGATGGTTTTTTTACACTGTATCTTTGTGTCTCTTTTCTAATCCTGTAATGCTCTCATTCTTCCACGATTTAGCGAGCTGACTCATTTCTGTCCTCTATTCCTCTCCTTACTCCATCCCATATCGTCTTTTCAAACTCCCACTTCCTATGTGGGATGGAAGCAAACATTTGAGAGGGAATCTGCAATTGAAAAAGACATACTGATCCAAAAATGAGGTGTCTTTGGTGGTTTATTGTCTTAAAATGTACAAATAACTCTCTCTCTCTCTCTCTCTCTCTCTCTCTCTCTCTCTCTCTCTCTCTCTCTCGAGTGTGTGCTGATGTCCAACGCAGGCAGACTGTAACGTCACCTTCCATTTGCAGCGTGTAAAGCGGAGAAGGCTGCAACCCCCCGGCCATCCCTTGAGAATGCGCTTAAAACCTCGGCTTTGCCGCAGCCTGCCAGCTTACACAGACGATAGCATCCAGATACACCCATCTGACAGATTAGCGGCCCCTCTGAACCCTCCACTCCTCCTCCTCTTCATCCCTCCATCTCAATTCCTCCTTTAAAGGCAGCATGTCTACCATTATCAGGCGAGTCTGACTAGAACTCATACATGAGGCTAATGGAGTCATTTTAGCAGCTGATCTGGGCTGATAGCCCACTGTGGAGGCGGATCTGAGAGAATAAGCTGGAGTACATCATCTCGATATCGAAGATTTCTCATCTCTTACAGACAGAGGTTAAGAGTTCAGAGTCATTTCATCTCGACAATCTAATGCCAATGGTCACACTTGAAAAGAACTGCTGCTATCAGGCACACTTTGTCAAGTCAATACTCAAATTAAATTCAGTTCCTCCTGTCGAACTGGTACTACAGAACACTCAGTTTAGTACTTGTTGTCTGGTGACAGGTGGTTACCCCTGAATGCTCATAAAGGTGCACTTCCTGGTCAAAATGCCAGCTTGGCATGGCATCAATGTAAACACAGCAGGTTTCTGCCACTGTCTGTCATTTATAATAATTAAACTGTAATGCTGGTAATAAAAAGAGAAAATTACTTACTGTGGTTACTCGGTTTATTTGTTCTTCATTACTGTTTGTCTGAATAATTAATTTTTTAAACTTAAGTCATTAAAACTTTTTAATTTAATTTACTTAACTGACAAATATAGAAATGCTGAATGTTATTTTTCAATTTAATTTGGTAATATTCATTGTAATAATAATAATACTAACTGTTTAAAGAACAGTTAAAATTCATCAGATCAGAACAGATCAGTCCCTATAAAACTTCATATATTATGCCACCTGACCTGTCTGAATCTCCATCTCAAGCTTTTCTTAGGAAATATAGATATATGCCATTACTAAATTGATTAGTATCGCATATGTAATTTAATATGAAAACGTTTTTTATCAAATCTCTATTGTCAGCCCTGATTTCTATATAAGTGCTCTCCTAAACAGCAGTAGAAATATAATAAATTAATTAACAACATGAAAAGCAATGAGATGAAGAATCTTCAGAATACATTTTGGTGTTGCAAAAAAAAAAAAAAAAAAACGTTATATAGGTTCAAAACAACAAAAGGCAGAGTAAATGATGACAGATTTAGATTTTTGAGTAAACTGTCCCTTTAAGTTAATACAAAGACCGAACAGAATATTCAGTAAATCAGCACTTGATCTCATCTAGCAGGATTTGATTGGATTGTGAAAAATGGAATATGAAAATATTAATGCTATAATTTTTTCCACCCACATGACCTTAGTTATATCAGCAAAATAAACCACATTTCAGAAGCAGAGAAAGTTATCATATTTTGATGAAAGATTATCATATTTTTTCATTAGAAAGCTGAGAGTAGATGAATCACACCAACCATTTATAAAGGAAATGTAAAATATATATATTTCGTGTTGTTTTTGTGTCCCCACGGCCTCTTCATCTGAACTGCTTATGAAAAATTGTGAAGCCTTGTGTTTTTCTTCTAACCACCTCCCTTCAGTCCCAACTGATATCTACAGGATCTTCATCCTTAAACACCCACTCTTCATCTCTCTGTCTCTTTCATTCTCCACCTCCCGCTCTCGGTCTCTTTCTCCCTCTCTCTGTCTCTCTCCTGATTGGGATCTGCAGTCAAGCAGATTAACAAGCTCTGGCAGAAGAAGCAGGCAGCCCCCATACAACACACACACACACACACACTAGGCACGTGCAACACGAGGCGAGTGAGATGAGAGCAAAAAGAGAGATATGTAGCAAGAGAAGAGGAGAGGCAGTGTGCGTACATATGAGTCTGTTCAGTCATGCATCAGTGTGAAAGCATGCCTGCCTGAATATGTGTGTGTGTGTGTGTGTGTATGTGTGTGTGTGTGTACACAGTGAGCTGTAGGGTGAATGAGGGTTTTTCTCTGGGTGTCTGTAAGCCACTTCATCATTTATAAACTGTGAATCTTCCTTACTTCAATGAATTCTCTCTTTTTGCCTGCCTGACTGTCTCTTTTTGATCTCTAAAAGTCAAACAACCAGGTAAAGCAGAGAATACATAGACATGAGCTACAGGAAGAGTCTTCTGAATGGTACTGCCCCTAAAAACATCAGGCCAAACACTGGAAACTCTGTACCAGGTCTGCCTCTACTGTCACTCTGCCTCTCAATATTACATGAGACAGCCTTCAGCCTTTACACACACAAAGCAGCCCAGTCAGGCTTGAGCTGATGTGGCCCACAGCGGCCTAACGCCCTCACCACAGTGCATGCACGCACACGCACACACACATGCACACACACGCGCACACACACACACACACACACTCACACACACACACACTCTTAAGAGATTTCTGCAGCTGCAACCAACAGGAAACATGCACCTGTACCACTGGGGGCTTCTGCAAAAGTCATCAGTTTCTCAGCATCACACACTATACATAAGTATTCACCCTCTGATGACTGCATTTGAAACTGCACGCAATGACCACCTAATGTTGAAATAAACATGGCATTTTCTGTACACACACCCATTTGATGTCTTAAAGGAACAGTTCACTCGAAAATTTTAATTCTGTCGTTATTTACCAACTATCCAGTAGGTCCAATAGTATAGTATTTGTTCATAGGTCACAGTGAATAAGTGACGTGACATACAGCCGAGTATGGCCGAGTCTCAAACCCACAACCTTAGGGTTAGGAGTCAAACTCTCTAACCACTAGGCCACGACTTACCCTTGATCCATAGCAATGACAAATTGGTTAATATGACTTGCACACTACATCCCGGATTTTTTAGTCCTGATAGTTTTTAATGAGTAAAAGACCCAAATTGAAGCTGTCCTTCACTGATAATCTTTCCCTCTAGTAAACCCAAGAACCAAAGCAACCAAATCATTGAATCAGTGATTTGAACTTGAGTACCAAATTTATCCAGTTTGAAGACAAAATCTTTTGGGCTGGTTCTTTTAAATTAAATGCATGATCAATTTGCACTGAATTATTCATAATGGAAATCACCTGCATCAAGTCAAGAAAAAATGTAATAAAAACATGAGTTTGGAATATTGTGAGGGTGAGTAAATAATGAACTCTCTCTTAAATTCAGGCAGCATTTCAACTATACTATTTAAAACACTCTTAACTCTTCCGCTGAGGTTATATGATAGTTTCGTGTCTGTAAAACACCTAAATATAAGTTGTTATTCACTGATAATCTTCCTTTTCAGTGAGCTGTTAACCCGAGAACCAAAATATATGAATCATTGAGTCAGTGAGTTGATCAACCAAACCAGTTCAATCTGCATGCGAATGATTCTTTTGAACTGGTTTATTTCAACTAAACACTTGATCCTGTTCATAAGTTGCTCTGAATGATTCATTGTGGAAAACAGCTGCATGAAGGTCCACAAAGACAGGAAAAAAACATAAAAGTTTTTAATACTATTTGGGTGAGTAAATAAAGACAGAACTTTTCATTTGTAGGTGAACTGTCTTTTTATTCAGGCAACATTTCAACTATATTATCTGAGACACTCTTTTTTAAATCTTCCGCTGAGGTCATATGATTTAAGCTCTTATTCACTGATAATCTTCCTTTCCAGTAAGCTAAATCAAGGACCCAATTCAAATAGTATGGTCCAATTCATAAATTGCACTGAATTCCACATTATACGAAAAGGCTACAATAAGGTCCATAAGGGCGTAAAAAATAGCTACGGGTTCAAAACGAAGAAAGAGAGAGTAAAAAAAAAAAAAAGAGAGAGTAAATTACAAAATCCTATCTACAAACTATCCTTTTAATTCAAGTGGTGTTTCAGTTCCACTATCTTAACACTCTTCCGATGCTGCTGTTCTTTCCATGTTAACGTTATGCTCCCCAGAACAACATGCCACACACACGCAGTCGCCATCTTGTGTTGGACAGGACGGACACCGGATGGGCACCGTGTGTGTGTTTGTGTGTAAGCCACTTTTTCCTCTCTGGCCAAAGGCAGGAGGTGGTAGAGGGTGCAGCTGTCCCTATCTCTCCTGTCCCACCATCGTCCAGGCAGTTATCCAAGCAGCATATAGAGATCCACAAGCCTCTGAATCACCCTTCAAGTTCTCTTGACGTTCACACACACTCTTTCTCTTACACATGCGCCCGGCCTCCCTATGGGTGAGTGTTTAGCTATGCAAAAGCCTTGCCATTTCTTGAAGAAATAGCAATGTTGTGGATTTACATTGTTCCTATTGTATAACCAAGGTATCCTGGAAATGGTAACAAGGTAATACTATAATATTCTTAGAAGTACCATGTAAATTAAATCAAATTAGCATGGTATTATCCCAGTCTAAATCCATTATGAAGGCTATGACTATGTAATAATGAAGTGACAAATTTAGCTTTGGTTACAATATTCGATAAAGGTCAAAATAAACGAGGAGAAGCTCCATGTAAAAAAAGGCATCGCAATTACAGCCATTCCTTTTTGGATGGGATCTTTCTCAGAGGACTTGTTTGTTAGCCGGAAAACCGTAGGTAATTTGTGCTGTGATTTTAACAAGGTTTCTGTGAGGAAAAACACACACATTTACCTGGCCTCCTCAGGGAAAACTAGTCCCGACCAAATAGGGATATTGACTGAACTACTGCAACCAAATTAACATGGTTCACCAAAGACAGGAAGGAAGGAATGAAGAGAAGGAGCAAACAAATAAAGGACGAATGAGACCAACAAACAAATAAAACTATTTCCTGCCACCTGAAATTGGGAGGATTCATGGTGGGCTTGTATGTCTGTGTTACCTCGATGATGTCAGCGTTGGTCCTGCTTTCGTGCGGCTCATTGTACTCGGTGTATTTGAGGAGCACTTTGTCCATGTCGGTGCTGGCATACTGGAAGAGCTTGTTTGAGTGATTGAAAATAATGAGGGCAATCTCGCAGTCACACAACACACTGAGCTCGTAGGCTTTCTTCATCAGACCAAACTTCCGTTTGGTGAAGGTCACCTGTGGATAGAGAGAGAAAGATTAGTTTAGACAGGCAGAAAAAGATGATGATTGAGTGAAGGGTGAGAACTGAAAACTATATCAGTGTTTACAGTTATATAAAAAATAAGATACTAAACTTATAGTTCACCTAAAGCAACTGATTACACATATTCATGTTGTTCCAAACCTTTCTTTCTTTTGTGAAACTCAAAAGAAGATATTTTGAAGAATCTATTTTCATTTTTAATTTAAATAAAATGTCCAGGAATGAGGATTGGAGCTTCAAGATTCAAACTGGAGATTCAACAAGATGCAACAGCACCATTACGATTTCATAAACGGTCTTCTAAACTAATATGATAGACATAAGATATTCAAAGGGAAAATTTGAATGAACTTTAAGACATTATTTACTGACAATCTTGATGTGCACTAGCTGAAAGTAGTGATGTACGATTCATGAACACACCAACAAGCCAGATAAACCCTATCCAGAATCCAGACTTGTTCAGAGTTCACTTAATTGTTAACATTTCACTTAATAATTGTTAACAGCAACATAATTGCCATTGAAATTAGAAATCGCAGGTAACCAATTTCCATTTAAATTAAATGTCATTAAATATAAAAAAGAGAAAGACTGGGTTAGGCTGGGATGAGTAAAGAGATGAGAACTGAGAACGATGTCTAATGCAGTTTTGCTTCTTAGGTAAATTTGTCTTATTTTATGGATTTTTATGGACTACTTGTATGATATTTCTATGGTG
The DNA here is from genome assembly GCF_003368295.1 of Carassius auratus. NCBI lineage: Eukaryota > Metazoa > Chordata > Actinopteri > Cypriniformes > Cyprinidae > Carassius > Carassius auratus. Next base: position 11,016,135 of record NC_039258.1, on the reverse strand, counting down.
TTTTGTGTTATTTTCGAAGCTTGAAAGCTCCAGTCACTTTTCATTGTGATACCGAGGTGAAAATGAAATCAACTGCATTCTTCAAACCATCTTTTGTAACTCAACAGAAAGGTCACAAAGGTCTGGAACCAAATGGAAACCAAACAGTGTTTTGTGAATTACTCTTATAGGAATTTTTGCAGTGCACAGAGGTTGACTCAAGATTTGCCACCCAAGAGCTGATTTTCTCTCTCAAAACTGACCAAACAGTTTTCTACCGCTTTCTTGCTCTCTGCTAGCAAAAGTGCCACCTTTAGACAGAAAGTTTTTCTGCTCAGACCCTGGACTCCATAACCTTAAGAGCTCGACAGTGTTAGCAGACAGTGATTGCATCTCTGTAAATAAAAGCCCTTTTCCATTAGGTGCAAGAATCTCCTCCACCTCGACAATCAGAGAGCTGATGTTCCTTCTCTCCACACCAGCACCAGGATAAACACCAGCAACATAATTGCCATCGAAAATAGAAATCGCAGGTAACCAATGGCAACAGGAGAACACAACTTTATCATTGTGAAGAACGCTGAGAGGCAGCGACCTGACTTCTTTCCGCTACTCTCTCGATCCAATTAACCTCAGGGCCGAATGCTTACCTACTGACCTTTACTGCACACGCGGACTCTAGCTCGCTCTCTCACCTGCTGCCGCCTGTCAGTTCTGATGCCTCTGTTCTTCTACACCTCTCCTATATACTTGCCTCAATGCTGGAGTTCGGTAATTAAAAGACACATTGTATTGCAGCAAAGACTGTAGTTCATGTCCTCTTCTCGCACTCTTTAATTCTTTAATTGCCCAAATACCTGTTACACCACAGGAAGGTCAGAAGGACAAGATGAGCAAAGCAGATTAATTTCCGGAAGAAATCTCAATTCAAAGGGATATTTAGTAAAAAAATAAATAAAATAAAATAGTCCTAATCTGGGTCAAACAAACTACAAGACTTTTTTTGCAACTTTGTTAAAAATATGATTAGTCAGGCACACCTGAGGGAGACTGAGAGCGCTGACACAGCGAAGCTGAGGTTGAGTATGCACACCTGCTCCGGTCAGAGTGACTACACCTATCAGCACAACTGTGACCAGAACAACATTTCCCATACATTCTCACCAACATGGAGGGAAAGATTGAGTAGAACATTTAACTCCAAACTAAACACAATTAATTACTTTAAGCTTTCAATAGGACACTGTTGTGAAGTCTGTGATTTAATGGGTTTTATATGACAGGCTTACCTGTTGGAACAGAGAACAGAAATGAAGCTTAGGTCAACACCATTTAGGCGGATATAAAAAAAACAGCAAAAACGAACACTCCTCTAAACAAAACTAAAACATTGCATTGTTTGTATAGCTATCGAAAACTAACATGCAAAGTACATGAAAATTAAAGTGCCCCTATTATGGGTAATGAAAAGTTCATATTATGGTTTTGGGACTCCAAAACAACCGGTTGACATGCATCCAAGGTCAATTTTCATTGTCTTAGAATATTCATCTATTTTTACCTTACTTGCTCAACGACTCCCAAACGATTCGCTCAACAATTCATTTTTTCTAACTGCTCCTTTGCGTGACGCTAATCTGCATTTCATCATGGCTGTAATACCTGATAAAGCAGCATTTGTGAGCGCAGTGCTGCTTTGTGTATAGCGTCACTGGGGAAACAGCTATTTTTACCGCTCCAGAAGCGGCATCTTGTGGCAAAGAAGAATTTGCATTTTCAGTCAGATCAACGCGAAAAGACCAACAAGTGGGCGGGCAATAAACTAATGTTTCATGTTGACGTCAACATGAAATGGCTTGGAATTCGTTTTAAAAACTACTTGTTTCAATGATGAAACAAGTGACAATAACTTTATACGCGGTGCACTTTCAGATTTAAAACTTTGCAGGATGTGTTATAAAAAGATGGGTCTTCTTCCACTTGCAAACAAACTCTTCTAAACTAACCTCTAAATACTTCTAAACTAACCTCTAAACTATTAATTGGGGTGTTCAGTAAGTTATGTCACGAAATACACATCATTCAACCCGACCATTATACGTTAATCAGATTATAAACGTAGATCTATGCCTGTGTGAACGCACCCTAAATTGCATTTTATTTAAATTACATTTCAAAAACATGAAATGCCACAGAATGACACTAGATAGAACTGAAAATGTTTATGCAGCAACATTATCTTTGGCAGCACTAAAATACTACAAATAAAACAAGTAAAACTCTATCCATAGACTGAATAAAACTTGCAAAGCACTCGCTTAAAATTTTTGCAGACGATAATATTCTTGTTATGACTAAAAACTAATAATCACAGGCTACTATTACATTTCTATTTTGTCTGAATAAATTAAAAGTAACGATGATCAATTAGGTTGACATGATACAAGTGAATTAAGGGATCATAACTTCGTAACGTACTATATAAAAACAGATATTTGATTTTCTAATGAAATGACATGATAGTTATGTATTCAATACAGTCTGTAAAATATACACTTTAATCAATAAAAAAATCAATAACCAATAACCCAATAACCAATATGGTACCAATATTATGAATAAAAACTAATACTAAAACTTAAAGAAACTAAAGGTAACTGTAATATCTAAAAAATTTAAGAAAACTAAACAAAATTCTGCTGCATCAGTTGAGTCAGAAATTGAAAAACCTCATCACTCATACAAACAGCAATGTTTTGAAAGCACCGGTGTTTGCACCTTAAGGGAAGACAACCTATGAGTAGTTAACTTGTAGTTGTCTCTGCTTATTAAACCGGGATGGGAAAAAGTACTTACACACGTCAAAATCCCCACTTCAACAATATATCAACAGAAACCTTGCACTGGAGAAGTAAGATTTGATTTTGCCTCAAACTGTTTGTCTTTTACAAGATGTCTAAATCACTAATGCAACTTAAGGAAACTCACCAAAAAAGTCAGAACTAATAAGAAAGGTTTCTGTTAAAATGCCAATGATATCTTTCAGGCTCTCCTGAGTATACTCTGTGTGTTTTATTCAGAGAAAACTAGTTTTTAGAAGTCTTTTATGTTAAACTAAAAACACTGCCACTGCAGACAGTCAGGCTTTGCACTCACCTGTCTGTTACGCTCGTCTGTGATTCGCTGAATCTGGATCTTTTTCCTCCCCATGGCTGCTGTGATTGGCCGAGCAGGGGTAGGGTCAAGGTTGGGGGTGTGGTGAGGTCAGAGGTCAAAATTTCTCGAGCTACAGGAGCACAAACAGCGACTAGTCGCTTCTGTGTATAAAGATGTGTGCGTGTGAGAGAGTCTCGCTCTCTCTCTGTATGCCACCTGTCTGAGGCAGCTGAGCTCACCCGTCTTCCTCCACTGATAAAAAAAAAGGAAGGAGGGAAGGAAGAAAGAAAGTATGTGGCCTCCTGGTAGGGCCTTCAGATCATTGTCTGCTCAGGCAGCATGTCATCCAACAGGTGTCTTTTCTGATATCCAAACCCCCCTGGAAAAATCTGGTGATGAAGATGAAGATGGTCTTGTGATGAATTCTGTGAAAGAAAAGAGAGACCAGAACATAAAATAAAAACTGGTGCAACAGCAAAATATTAAGGTAGTCAATCGATTAAAACAATTAAAAAAAAAATTTGGGGGTGGATCACAAATAAATTACATATAGCATGTATCAACATCAAAGTAATTTAGAAAAGAGTGAAAAACAGACAAGTGGGCTTCTTACAATACTACCTTAAAAACCTTTTGCTATATTTAGTATATTTACTAAATATACTAAATCATTTTATCACATATGCTGGTTAACTCGTCAAATGAATTGCATTGAATCACATATACATAACCGTTTAACAGTTTAGAGTGGGTAAGATTATATTTAATAAGCCTATAAGTATAATATGCTCACAAAGGTTGCATTTCTTTTTAATTCTCATTGCAGTAAAAATTGTGAAATATTTGCATAATTTAAAACAATTTAATATATGTTCAAATGTAATTTTTATTTCTGACCAAGCTGAATTTTTATCAGTCATTATTCCAGTCTTGAGTCACATGATTTCTTTCGTAACTGTAAATATCTTAACAGTCACTTTTGAACAATAGTGTATACCCTTGCTGAAAAAAAAAACATTCTCTTACCAACCCCAAATTACGAACAGTAGTGTACATCAATATGTACAATATTTTACATAATTAATTGTACCAATTTAACAGCCCAACAAACTACAACAGATTTCAATTACATGCTCTGCTTGCTACCCTACTTCTGTAATTTTATGACGGCAAAAAAATCTTGATTAAAGATGATTATTCCTAATATTTTTTCTCAATAATTTCGAACACAAAGCCATTATTGGAGAGCCTGTCAAATAATCTGCGGCCTGTGATTATTGTGTCACCTACTCACTCACCCCTATATTTTAGCAAATGAAGGGAGAATTTCAAGCCTCCAAACTTAAGGGTTCCCACACTTTCTTGTCAGTAAGTTTCCTTTATTTTTCAAGGATTTTTACAAATCCATTTATCAAGATTAGAGTCACATCTATTAATTACTTGCTTATCAAATAATTCTAAACGAATCAAAAACTTCAATAACAATTTCCATGACTTTTTAAGATATTGTCAATTTCTTTGACAAGCAGGGAAATTTCACTTAAGAAATTTCCCGATATTGCTGTTTCAGGACCATTATGGGAACCCTTAAGCTTTTAAAGAGCTGCCAGGACAGAATAAACAACTTCACCTCAAGCATAGCTAGGTTTCCTCTAAACAACACATCGCATGACATCCACATATATATGGTTGGGCAGAGCCCTTTTCCACAGCCTGATAGAGCCTTATTATGTGTTCTCGTTCACAAACCGCTGACGCCGATGTCTCTTACAGACCTAAAGCATCTTCACCTGCAGGGAAACACCTGCTGAAGTGTTTCTGTGCTTGAGTGTGTCATCCAGCAGCACTCACAGTCTTCTCTCACTAACTAGTCTCCCTTTTAGCTGTTTAGTCAACATGGATATTTAAGCCACGTTTGAAGGTTAAGTGAATTTTTCACTTTAGAATAATAAAAAGCCATGTAGAAACAAACAGTGAGAACAGATGCCTGGGAGCGAGATGGCACAAGTTTGTGTGTGTGTGTGTGTGTGTATGAATGAATGGCTGCATGAATGGATTTACTGCAGCCTAAGAATTGTCATATGGGCCAGGATAATTTTAAAACATGCTATTTTTATCTCCGTCTTCGATTAAAAAAACAACCAAGGGCTTAAAACACAATTCTATATATATATATATATATATATATATATATATATATATATATATATATATATATATATATATATATATATATATATAAATCCAGCTTGTACACACTCACACTCACATCCCCACATGACTGCTGACACAAACTGACTCCCTGATCAGGGAAGCCTGCAAACTTCCTCATTTCAGGTCAAAGTGCACATGCACAGAGACAACATTGTGTGAGTTGTGACCAACTTGAATTACAAGTTCTTACTTCCTTGCCACTTTCCATGCAGTAAAAAGCAACAAATAACCCTGATTTTACCTTTAAATTCTAGGTCTTTTGGAGAAAGCACACAATTAAGAAGTGTGCTTCAGAGTTATTGTTGAGTAGAAGCATATTAAAGACTGTAAAAAAGACCGACTGGAAAAGCTCTTCCACCTTGTTCCTGTAAAACAAATTCCTTCTAGTAAAGTAAACACTTTTGAAGGGTTGTGGTTTGTTCCAACCGACATGTCAAAATTACATCATAGCAATCCTGATAGGCTGATGGCACCGTGAGAATGCAAAAGTATCAACTCTTCTAGGTTATTTTTTCCTCTTCTGAGAAGCAGTCAGGAAATAAGTTTCCCCATTACAGGCGTATAAACTTAAGAAAACTGAATAAAACAACAACAAACTCATCTGTAATAGTAAAATGAGATTTTTGACCGAAAAAAAAAAAAAAAAATGGTGTGCTTATGGCATCAGTTTTGACTGGTGGTCGGAAAAAATCTAGTCAATGTCAAAGTTCAAACTGAGCCTGAAAATTCTCTTGAAAAGTGTCTTAAGAGACAAAATCCGCTCGCTCTGTTAACTTCAGTGTTCTCCTTTCATAACAAAACAACTGAAAAAGACATCTAGGACTACAAACTCACCATCACTTTTTGTTTGTTCTAACATCTAGAGTGACAGAAAAGGTCAGAAAGCAGTACCTCAAATACTCTTAAACACAATCCAAGCTGCTGGGCATGACAGAAAAAAATCCCTGTCACAAGCGTCATCGCTTCTTTCACAGTAAAATATTGAGCAGTGTGTGTGTGTGTGCGCGTAAATGTTTATGTGAGTTTTCGAACTCCAAATGGAGAGGATGTGTCGACAGGAAAGGTTTCCTCAGCCGGCTGACAGCAGCACAGACTTTAGTTCAAAGTGAGCCGGAGTGCGTTTGTGTGTTTTGGTCTGTAGGGCCAATACATGAAAAGACTTCTTTATCTGCAATGAGAGTCAGAGTTTGACCTTTAACCCTGTGAGCGCTGAGAGGGGCTAATTCCCAGCTCTGATCTCAATCGCTTCACAAGGGACCTGGAAAGTGTCCTCAGACTGCGGTTCCTCGCAGTCAGACTCCCTAACCACAGAGAACTCATAAAGTGCTGCTTGATAATGCTGCAACTTGATATTGGTATTCAAACTGGGGGCTGCAAGAGGATATTAGAGAGTCAATAAGAAGAAATTATTTTATTTAGGATACATTAAATACTTAATATAAACTGATAAATAATATAACTAATTATAATAATATAAGAATTTATCAAATCAGTTTTATTTTTACATTATTGTTTAAAACTAAAGTATTTATTCAATACAAACTAAATAAAAGATTATTAGAATAATTTAATTATATTGACAACATTATGTATCAAATATGCATAAAATAATGTTAATAAAGAATGAATGATGGTGATCGTATGACTAATTTGACATTTTAGCAGGAAAATGAGAGTAGTGTTTGCCCCTGAATTTCAGGGGTGTTACCACAAATGTCAGGGTGTTAGGGCGTACAGTATGGTTTTTAGCACATTTTATGCGGTTGCTAAATTGTGCTCGAAGTCAGAAAATTCCAGATACTGTAAGAGTTCTGTCAATGTGAGAAGGTTTTTTTTATGCAGTTTATCCTGAGGCAGGTGAAAATTCGAAGTCTCATTGCTGAGAAAAACAACAGCCCATTTCCAACAGGCTGCATGATTTTACGTATTATATAAGTTTATAGAACAAATGGTACGGGACAGGTTAAATGACAAAGTTGGGGAACTCTGGGGTTTGTTTAGATCTCTAACCTTGAGGGTTAGCAAGCACCGCAATTAAACAATAAAGAACAAACAAAGAAGGTTACTGATAAACACTGGTTCCTTTCTGTTTTATCTGCTAGGGGAACCCCCTGCAACAAAAAACAAAAACCTTCTTATCTTAAATTAGTTCTGCTCACGAAAACTAATACACAATAAATAAACACATTTATGTACATGAGCGCACAAGCGCACACACACACACGCAGGCACACACACACAAACACGTTGTCAGCAAGGCATTTCTCACTGCTCTCAGAGCAAAAAGGTGAGCCGTTGTATGATGCAGCTGTCACACACACATACAGGGGAAGGTGTTATAATTTTGAGTTGCGGCTTGCTCATACCACTAAGGAAATCCTGCGGAACCAAGCTTCAGCGTGCAACACAAGCAAAGCAACATTTACACAGGCTTGCAAACAAGTGAAAAAACACCTTGGTGTAAACACGTCCAAAGACACGCTGCTATAGAGAAACCCAAGAGGGAAGAAAAAAAGAGTCACAAGTTTGTGACCTTTTACTATATCGAGTAATTCTCCATCTTCAAGTAGCTCTGACCCAAATGGTTGGGCTGCATTGCTTCTCGCAAGGACGCTGAAGTACCAGAGCTCCACTGGGATAAGCGCACACTGCCCTCGTCCATGTGTGGGCATATGGTATTCTTTGCGAGCGCGTGTGCATGTGTAAGCATATCTCCTACATAGGGTGTGTGTGAGAGAGCCCAGTTTTGTTATCCCTGCCTGTAACTAGAGGCAGAGTGGCCTGGGGCTTGGAGATAAGGGACCGTGCCAGAGCTGGGCTTGGACCGGGTCCAAAGCTGTGCTGAGAAATCCATCACCTTCCCAGCTCAGAGCGGGAGGTCACCGACTGGGACAGAGAGTTATTTAATTCGGCCGTTTACAGTTTTTGTACATTGGTACTATACAAAACGCTAGAGCTGAAACAACGAATCGATTTAATCGATTAAAATCGATTATTAAAATAGTTGTCAACAAATTTAGTAATCGATTCGTCGCTAAATAAATTTTATTTGCCATAAGCGGCTCATTTCGTGCATATTTCAAATCTGCGGTGACCAAAGTGTGGCAGTAATGAGCCACCGGAGGTTTTACTCAGCCAGTACAGCAGGTGAAGTAGCGAATAGCCAATAGCTGGCCTCGTTTTATGTCACGTGCTTCCCGAACAGCGTCTCTGCAGCATTCAGCGGGAAGTGGGAGTACTTTACTTTACTTTGAGCCTTCAAAATGAAGAGTAACCTGTAAACTCTGCACTACTGAACTGTTTAAGGGGCCGTTCACATATCGTGTCTTTTGCGTGCTCAAGTTCGTTATTTCCTATGTAGGCGCGCAGTATGCACTCTCATAATGGAAGCGACGCGGTCGCGACACGCACGCGGTGCGATGCGCCCGTTTTTCCAGGCGCGTCCACACCGCATCCATTTATCCTTTGCTGAAATTTCCGGGTCTTCATGGAGAGGGCACCTCATGGAGAGAGCACGTCATGGTTGCTTAGCAAATTTAAACGCCTCAGGGGCGCTTCTGCCCGAGCGCTTTGGAAAGAAGGAGAAAGCGGCGCGACTAGCGTTTTCCACGCGTTTTTAGGTGCGATATGTGAACGGCCCCTAAGAATTTTATTTGTGCAGATTCTCCAGTACAAGGTTGTTTGCAAATGTTTAGTCGTAAAAGCTGATAACATTGCTTTTTAACAGTTAACATTTAAAGCTTTACAAACATGTTATGTGATCAGTTTGTCGTTTACCAGTTCATAATTCAGACTTGCAGCCTAATTATGACTGAATGAGAGAGGTAAATGTTTGAGTATATTAAGTATTCACTGCTCTTTTTCACACAGCAGGTTTTTTGTGTTTGTCCCAATTTTTTTTTTCTGGACAACCTTCTGATGGATTTTACTTTAAATTTTGAGTTCCATTCAGGTTTCATGCCATTGGCACTTTTTTTTCGAAGGATTGTTTACAATTTCACAGCATAAGCTATAAAGCTTTTTCTCAGTAAATAATAAAATACAATGCACTGCAATTTTATTGTTTTATCCTTATACTTCGTGAAAATATGTTCTCAAAGATTCCTTAAGCTTTGTTTGGGATGTTAAACTACTTTAGGAGCTCTAAGGACTGCCATGGTGAAAACAATATTTGAAATCTCCTTTTGAATTTTGCTAGAGTATGGGTCAGTGTTTTGATTGCAGAAGAGTTCGACAAAGGATTACTAACATAATAAAACAACTCCAGGTATATTTTTGATGAGGATATGACCATGCAAAATGGTTAAAATCTCTTAAAAATCTATGCTGAATGATTATTAATAATTTACTTGGGGAAAAAATGGAAAAAACTAAAATATAAGTACATAAACCGATTAATCGATTAATCGTAAAAATAATCGACAGATTAATCGATTATCAAAATAATCGTTAGTTGCAGCCCTACAAAACGCCCCATGACCACAGCTCTGTCACCGCCAGCAATATCTCGGCACTGCCGGAGCTAGTAAAAGCTATTTTGTACTGAGGAAGAAAACTAAACGTGCTGATTAAGATATTGTGACAACAGAATGTAAATTACAATCGACATGAATGGAGACCAATACACCAAATACACATATGTGTTTACATCATATAAATCAATGATTCCAAGTGGAAATTTCATTTTGCTAATTCATGGAAATGAAAATGCATTTTACACATTTACTCAAAAAAAAATTATAATCCATGATTATCACATAATACACATAAATCAGTTTTTATCACTAGAAAACTCCAATGCTAATGACTAAATCAAAATGGACACAATTTACTTTTCTTAATACTTATTCATGGTCTTGTTGTGCATAATTTGTTTGCATGTGTGATGTCTTCAAAAAGTCATTTAGAGGCCGCTTTTCATCGAAGCAATTCCCAATGGATAAAATTAAGCTGGTCTTGTTGAATATTCCTTTTTGCTTAGAAATAAGCAACATTATGGATAGTGATGGACAATATTTTGGTACCATATCAGTTAGTGGCCGCTATTAAAAAAATTTTATCGTATATGTATTAGTCAGTGCTCATTTCCCCTATTGACATTGTTAAAGGCGATCTTTAGCAATTCTCTGTTTGAATTTTTTTGAACACGTCTAGCATTTACAAATGTTATTATTTAGACAGAATAACAACATTTTAATATAGGCCATGTGTAAGCTTACCATCTAACCAATCATCAACATATCAATATCAGCCAGAATGGTATTAACTCTCATTAAGCAAAATAGGTCACAAATGATGTTTCATGTTGATCTTAAACTCAATTTCCAAACTATGCTAGAGTAAAAGGAAATCATTGCAAGCTTATCTGCTATATGACCTGTGAAGAAGACAAAAAACAAGCTTGGCTGGTCCAACATGGAGCCACAAAGAAATTGTGGTAGAGCAAAGGTGTTTTGAGGAGACACCCTCATGCTCAGCGTTTTTTTTTTTTTGTGTGTTGTTCGAAACATTAGCAACAGGTAAACTGGGGCAAAAATGGAGCCTTGTGAGACCCTGCAGCGATTTACTCCAACCTTGGGGTTGTACTGCCAGCACCAACTGCAGGATATTTCCAGCCTGTTGACTCACCCTCCCCGCATGGCAGGAACTCACCCTGTCCAATATGGCTACTCGGCTGCTGACCGCAGCGCATGATTTCTGTTTTTCAACACAGACGTTTGTCCAGTACACAACGTATACTGATGATACGGCGGTGTTCGATGCCGAGTGCCGTCACTGGACTTCCTCCAGGAGTGGGGAGATGGTGGTGGTGGTGGTGTAACGTCTGCCAGACCACAAGCGTAACCCAATCTCTGAGATGGGGGAGGGTGGTGGGTACGGCACTGCAAGGACAGCATTTCAGGGGGAGGGGTGTAATGGATCTGTGGTCTTCAGCTTGTGAATCACTCCATTGCTGTCTGTCTCGTCAACTCTGAAAGCAAACTACAATGCTAGGTTACCACTTTAAACCCTAAAAAAAGTGTTTTTTTTCTGATGTGAGGCAGTTCCTTCTTCATATTCTCATGACAAACAAAACACTTATGAACAGATGAAACACAGTTGTCTGTTGTGTTTTCTACAGTACTTTAGGCTGTTGTTTACACCAACTTATCGTTTCAAGCATCAGTGTGGACAATGTGGTCAAACTTGTCAGTTTACAGCAGTGCCACATGGCTGAGCAAAGCCAAAGTGATAAAACTCTCAGGCTACTGCATCAGGCTACAAATACCGATGCAGACTAACATGCTGTTCTAGGGTCAGGTAAATCTTTTTCCCTCTCACCCTACATGACCCTGATCCGTCACTAGGGATCTAACGATTAACCGTGACGGTTCAAATCGGTTGAGAGGTCAAACAAATCGCCATACAATTGGAGTAGGAATTTATATGAGGAGAAATGACCATCTTTAGAAAAGTTTACACAGTATTTTCTTTTCATCTTGGCTCTGAAAGATGCATATTAAAGTAGCGTTCATAAGTGCAGCTCTGCTTTGTTTACAGTGGTAACCAAGGAAACGCTGTATCACTGCTGTTCATAAGCGCCACCTGCTGGCAGAGGCTGTTTCTCAATATGCATTCTTCAGCGATCTTGCGCCCTTGTGTTCTTGCTTTACGTCATTATTAACCGTCGAAGTTCAGTTGCAATTCTCAAGAACGCAAGTAAAGAGGATGCATGGAAGTGCCCGGATGTGTTCTTTATATCAAGGATGCATCGAGTGCAGACTTGAGAGAATTGAGCCATTAGAAATCACAGAAGACACTGCAGGTGGCCGGTGTACGGAAACCTGTTATCTATAATCTCGCTCTCACAAATAATTGACGGCTCTTCAAAGTAAACAATTATACTTTTGTTTTGCTTAATTTTAATAAAGTTATAAGACACAGAGAAAGTCTGCAGTATTTTTATTGGCATATTAAAATTAATCTTAACAGTCATAGTTAAAAATATAACGCTGTAAAATAAGACGATATACACAAGTCCGTTCTTTGCGTTCTTGGAATTGAGAAACAGAGTAATCTGTGTCTCATTCAGCTCGTCTGCAGCAATAGCCTAATAAAACAACACCTTTTCATTTCCTGTATAATGTCTTCAATCTAATTTTGTAAAAAAAAAAAAAAAAATTGATTCGTGAGTCGTGAGTTGAGTGAATCGTTACATCCCTAGCCGCCACTAAAGATCTTGGAGAAACAAACACACCTTCCCTTGCATCACAACGTCGTTGAAATCAATGTGACATCTTGAAATGGGAGTATGTTGCCAGCGGTTCGTCATGAACATCTCATGAGTGGTTTAGTTACACAACAAAACAAAAGTTCAAACAAAAGATAAGCTTGTCGGTTCAGTAATATATCAAAATCACAATCAGAAGACAAGGAAGATGTCATTCGTGTTTCTGTAGAAATGCTCAAGGGTGAAAGAGAAGCGCAAGTAATGCCGGATAATGAGACACAATAATCTGATACGCCTCAAGACTAGCAGCTACTACATACATACATACATACTGATCTTTCTTTCCTGTTAATATTGACATACTTTTTCTCAAGTGAAAAGCACTGTTAACAACAAGAACATCTTTTTTCTGCTAAGTCTACACAGTTCTCACCAGAAAATTAACAACCATTTTAAAAGTTAAATTATTATCCTAACAGGACTGTAAATCTGTTACTTTTTGAGTGAAAAAAAGATATATATATACAGTATATATAAACACACTGACTTTATGGATTTAAAGACACAATTTTTATTAAACAGATATGATTTGTTAAAATAGCCTTAATCCAATGAAATGAGCAAGAACAAAATCTAATTAAAATAGAAGTCATTATGCACTACCATTCAAAAGTTTGGGGTTACATTTTGCTCACCAAGGATTTTTTTTTAAACCGTAACAATCGCGAAATATTTGTACAATTTAAAATAATTATTAGTTTTTTTATTTGTTGCATATTTTGTATGTTACATAATTTGTAATAACTTGTAGACATATGTAATTTATTTCTGTGAGCAAATTTTCAGCATTGTTACACCAGTCTTCAGTACCACAAGATTCAGGTAAGCTGATTTGGTGATCAAGAAACATCTATTATCATCATCAGTGCTGAAAACAGTTGTGCTTATTAAACTGCCACTTTTTTGGATTCTTTGACAGAGTAGACATTTCAAAAGGACAGTATTTAAATAAAATAGAAATCTTTTATAACATTATTAAATTTATTTACTGTCAATTTTAATTAATTTAATATGTCCTTGCAGAATAAAATGATTGATTTCTTTAAAAAACCAAGACGTCTGAAGGGCAATGTACGTTTTTCATATTGAACTAAGAATGAAACTGCAGGTAAAATCATTAGACTGTATTAAACTGAATTCCTATTCCAACACACTGAAAAGTAGTAGTATTCTGTCAAGTGCATGAAAAGCAAAAGAAAGAGATTGAGAGAGAAGACAGAGATGTGTAGAGTGAAGCTGTCATGCATTACAGCACATGGTTCTGTCACACCACACCACTCTTCAACGCTCGGAAATACCCTGAAGGCAACACATTATTCATGTCAACCCCATCTCTTAGTGACGTTTACGGAATATAAAAACTATACTAAACTATTTTAAGATGTTACTGCTCTATTTTTGTGTCGCATTCAGTTATTTTTACGAAAACCAAAGCGTTCAAATATGAAACTACTGTACATAAAAAGAAACAAAAAGTTACAATATCTTTAAATAGCGTAACTGGTATAAAATTGAGATCCTTCTTACCCCTTACAAGTAATGATGAACAAAAAGCTTCCAATTCGATCCCCACGGTTCCTTTCCAGTGACCAAGTCAAGCAACAAATAAAATCCAAGTGGACTACAGCATAGCCTGTCCCATGACCTATGCCTGGCTGGCAGTGGGGACCGGTTCAGCAATGAGCTTAATGCAGAACGTTCAGACCCCCAGCCCTCCTCTCAGAGACCCCCACCCTCACCCTTGCCCTAATATGCCTTTAGCAACTGCCTTCAATCCATCAATGTCTTTGGATGTAATTGAGAGGGTGGATGGGTGTCAGGATTGGGACGCTTGTCAGTATGTCAGATCCTCTGTTCTCTTGCCTGTACATGTGTGTGTTAAATGTAGTGGCAGCTGCCTACACACCTTTTGTTCCGACACCCCCTTGCGACGTCTCTGCTGTCACAGCTGTACCAAATTCAACTTTTCGGGTCCAAAGCTGCTGCAGGCGACACCCCACGCCGGATCTTTTTTTAAAATAAAAAATCCTGCACACTAGCTCATTATTTAGTGTGGAAGCCTCTTTATATACATAAAATGTAGCAATAGTCTGTTGTTTTCAGTCTTTTCGGAAGAACAATCACAGTTTCACCGAGAACAAATCTCAAGATTTGCCCTTTCCTGACCTCAGAAATCTCAGAAGGGCTTTCGTGGGGTGTGGGAATGCAAAGGCCATGGGTCTGTAAAACTGCAATGTCATTTGAGTTTCCAATGGGAGGGACAAAAAAAAAAAACATTTTGGGCACAAATCACGCTCTGGCACTGAGAACATTATGGGTTGAGGAGGAGGTCTGGACACCGCGGCTTCTCACAAAGAGTAACTTATATGGATAAATGTTGTGGATAAAGAGAACAGGGTGAAATGAAACCCTCCCTATGCTAAAATCAAGCTGGAAATCTGCCATTAGTGAGAAAAAAAAAATACAAACATCTTTAACATAACACACACAAGCCAAAATCAAGAGGACACATTAGCTAGAACAACAAAAATCATTGACTGGTCATCAGTCTGCTAAGATCCTGCTTCCTTGTTAACTCTCTTTCACTTTCTGTGCAGAGAAAGAATCGCATATTCAGGTTTGGGATGTGCAACTAAATGTAACAGTATTGAACAACATACCTCACAAACTTGTAGATACACTTTAAAATAATATGTTGTATATATTTATCATGTATATATAATGAAAAAAAAATAGATACTTATATATAAATAGATACTTTTTGTAACGAGACCAGTAAAAAGGCAATAATTAAAATTACTGGCAGAAAAAAAATCCTTACTGTTGTTTAACATTTCATTAATTGCTTACCAATTTGAATAAAATTGTATATGGAGAATTATATCTGACACTTTCATTGTCTCTTATGTAACTCTTATGTGACTCCAGTGCAAACTTGTTTTACATTCTTCAAAATATGAACGAAAGAAGATTTTACACAGGATATGAGCAAAGATTGTTTCATTTCCCTATTTGTGCGTCGTCATACAAATACAACACAACATTACCTTAAATCCAGGAAGAAGTTTGATTTTCAGTTTTTTTTTAGTTCCACATATAGTATGGGCATGGGCAGAAAAAAACGTCAGTTACTCCATCACGTCTTTCCATCTCCCCTTTCCAAGAAAACGCACTGTCATAGAAGGATTCCCATACCAGGAACAGCTGCGTGCATGTGGCCTTTTAACTAACCTGACAAAATAACAGAACGAGCACTGTCCTATTTAAATGACTTCAGCTGAGTTCTACAGACAGATATCGCTGTAAAAAGCTTCTTCCAGAAGTGCTTTAACATTTCAGATGTCCCTCAGTGAAATCTAGCTGAAGAATAAACATGCTTTTCTCATGAACTGATGTAAAAGAAATGTGCTGTAAAGAATCAGTCATCACTAAAACGCTCTGTAATACAGAGAAACACTGCATCTCCCTACCTAGTCAGATGGTCATAGCTACAGGGTAAAGGTCAAGATGAGCTAGATGAGTCCTAACAGACAACACAACCTGTTTGTCTTTGCCTAAGCCCCTTCAGCTGCTACTCGAGAAGACACTGCCACAATTTGAAATCATTTCCTCTGACCCTTCAAACAGTTCTTAACCCGGCACAAGACAGAGCTGCAGTTAAATTAAGACTTATTACAAAATCTGTCCAGATTTACTCTAGACATCCACAGAAAATAAACACAAAAATGTAAAGCGATATAGACGATACGTTTCGACTTGCCAAATTCTCTGAAGAAACATTGAGCAGTCTGTAAAACTCGCCGACACAGTCCTGCTATTCAGGTGTTAAGGGCTTTTAGCAAGTTACTATAGGATTCCTAGAGGTTTATTTACAGGTTCTCATCAAGAGAGCCCACATTCAATTATCTATGGCCACCATAGACCTGATAGTAACATCATGCATTGTCTGAAATTTGGAGGTGGCCTGGGAATGGTTCTAACCAGATTTAATGAAAGTGTTCATGTAAACACACAAGCCTTATTTACATCCCTAAAATCGAATCCTTTTATTTTTTCCTTTATACTGTCTATATTTATTTCTATTACCGATGCACATTTTTAAACTGCCTATTTTGGATCAACGAATAAACATACAAAGCTGTCAAATATTATCTTTATATATATTGCAATATTATCATTATATCTTTTACCAACAGGAGCACAAGTTGAACTTGCTGCCTAACGCATTTCATGTGTCTGCTGAACTGAAAAATTATGTAAACTAAGCATATAAAATGTATCTGTACCATAGTACATCCATATGGACATTACTTCATTCACTACACTTATGTCCGGCTGATAACAGAATACTATTTAAGAAACAGTAAAACCTAAAATCGCTCTCTACAAATGAATTTAGGCATCGCTAAATTTCACATATTTATTAAGATTGGCTAAATAGAGGAAACGAGCAAGAACAATAAAACTACTACAACACTGCCTGTTATTGACAAATGTACAAATTCTCTAATATTGGCTGATAACTCATACAGCACCACTCTATCATGCATGCCTAGATGATTGCACTGCAGCTTTCCACGTGCTGGGTGGATCAGAGTCTAAACCAGTCAAGGACATGAGGAAACGTCAGCCTTTACTATGAGAAAGAGCCAGCTGTCAGTAAGAGATGATATCTTCTCTCTCCGATGTTTAGGAGGGTGAGAAGTGATGGGTCTCTGGTGTTAAAAAAAACAATTCTCAAAAGGTATTAAACATGAGAGAAGTGGCCCACACACACACAGCTTCTAGCATCCTACTGAACACTCAAAGGAACTCACTCGTTCTCTCTCTCAAACACACACTTCTCAGAAACAGCTGACATTTCAACAGGCAACAGCTGACAGGCTACAGGTGGGAAGGGCACAACCCCTTTAACCCCGTACATCCCCTCAACCCCCAGCACAAAGCCCTTGTTCTTAACCTGGAGCTTTTATACTCTGAATCACACGCACATACACACACACACACACCTGTTAGTACCGCAGAGGAACTGTGATAAACCCTTCCTCCACCGCAGGTTATTTATTTCGGATGGCGGCCTCCCCGTCTCCCTCGCTCTTCCTTTCGGTTTCCTCAGCGTAGCGAGACTCCTTGTTCTGTCTGCATCTTTAATAACCTCAGCAAATGTTTCTATTCAATGTGTGCAGCAAGCAAAATGTTCAGATGGCAACGGTCACGTGGGTCTGACATGCCAGCTTTGTGAAGGACTTTTTTTACTCAGTAACTGAAAACGTTTTTTGTTTCTTTAAAATAAATGTCATTTGGTCCTTGTAAATAAGCAAGAGTCAAACAGGCTGTATTTTGCTAGGAATGCACCACAAAAGAATATGTAGCCTATATCATAAAGCAGTTCCCAGACTTTTTTTCTTGCGCACCCCCTTCTATGCCCCAACCGGGTTGGCGCACCCCCAATCCCCACTTAAAAAAACTCAACAAAGCTGTATTTTCATCAATAACAATAATATGAGCAACAAATCTACAAATCAGAATAATTTGTGAAGGATCATTTGATACTGAAGACTGGAGTAATAGCTGCTGACAATTCAGCTTTGCCATCAATGGAATAAACTACATTCTAAAATACATAAAAATAGACAGTAGTTATTGACTAAGACGCGGTTGGGCAGCAACCAATCGGAACGTAGAAGTCCACCGCTTGAGAGGATTCCAGAGAACGCAGTTCGACCACATTAGTTCCCAAGCACAATAGAGGACAGGTTGATTATTGCGGTTTTGCATTTGCAATAATCAATGATGTGTCCCTGTTTGTGTACAGGGACATAAAAAATAAATTAAAAGTGATATGTGGACCAAGGTGTCTGAGATTTTTCATTTTCCTGGTGAGTTGCTGATGTGCAGTAACGTTACAGGAATAATAATCTAATGATATAAAAAAAAATAATAATAGTACTGTAGTCCCAGTTTACTTTTAAACAAATTTCCCTGATTATACTTACGTTAAGTAATGTTTATACTTGATTATATTTACTTAAGTAGCATTTTCAATGCAAGACTTTTACTTGCATCAGAGTATTTTTACAGTGCTTTATACATTATTAGGTAAAGGATCTTAATACTTCGTCCACAACATTATTTAATGAGGTTACCTTATAACGTTACCCTCCTTGTGGTTAGTCTGCACGAGATCAACAAGCTTGTTTGCTTTGCGGCCACTTTAAATACAAGATGAGAATTCGATCTACGTCAGAGCATCTGAGCGGTGTGAATGCACAGTTAGTCAAATGACCTTAAATGTTTATATTTAAATAGCGTAAAGAGTAAACAAATAACTTAAGTCAAACATCAATGAAATCTAGCCCAGTGGTTTTCAACCTGTGGTCCGCAGCTGCAGGTGGGCCGCCAATTACTATTAAAAAAATAAATAATAGCATTGTTAATATATGTAAAAATGTCTAAGTCACATCACGATTTTCCGCAGCCCTGACCTCCAGCAGTATGCTATCCGATGATCCAATCAGAATGCAACGCGCCTAGCGCAAGAACAAAACAGACTGGGCATATGCTCCAGGTTCACACTCTGTCTGTGATGCACCTTTTTTCCGAGCCCATGTTAATTAACAGGTCAGAGCATTCACACTGCACTAGAAATAAAAACGTGCGAAAATAATTAATATCTAGCACATGAGCATAGAGAGAGTTGTGAGTGCATAGGACGCAGTTCAAGTGAGATGAGACACGTTTTAAGTGCGCACATTCTCTCGTGCTAGAGCAGCGTGTATCTGAGCAACACGTCTGGTTTTGTGACGGAGAAAAGGAACTCTGCATGCATTATATTAATGTGCTTTCGCGTTACAATAACGCACTCTCGCTGCTGCTTCTGCGTACTGCAGATGGAGTAGGCTACGTGTGAACCTGTATAATGTATAACAAATCTATTTCAACACCTGAGGCACCGCTACAATTAATGAGCTCTATGAACAATGCATGGCAAAAAAAGAAAAAAAGTCCCTGGACACTGGATTTATTTATTTATATATTTTTTTTGCCATAAGTCTATTTTTTTTTACACCTTTACTATAGTGATTATTTTGACTTATGTCTGTTCTAGAGAAGTTACAACATTTTGATAAATGTCTAATTGTTTTTCTTTTGGAAATACGTTTCAAAATCATCCTGAATGCATTTATGACTGCAGCATATCTGTGTCAAAATTGTGATTAAAATCGAAATCTCTAAATTGATCAAAGAAATTGCGATGTTTTTTTTTTTTGTCCATATCGCACAGCACTATTCATTCAATAAATACAATTAACAGTCTAGCTTCTGAGTGCTAAGTTATTAACCCAACAATAGCGGGGTCAGTTAATCTTTTTGCAGTGGGCCGCTTAAACATATGTGTTTGGTTGTGTGGGCCGCGAGTTGAAAAAGGTTGGGAACCACTGATCTAGCCTTTTTAAAAGCTTGTAACACATTCTGGTAACGCATTTAATAAAGACTTGCAAAGTAGAAGACAAGAAAAAGAAGAAAGAAAGAAAGAAAAGTGCTGCCTGCTGCCCTCAAGATGGACTGTAGGAGTGCTTATGTAGCATCTGAAGATTCTGAATAATATAAACATTGGCTGTAATCCCCAGAAGAAAACATGCAGTGGTTAAGATTCACAAAATCCTTGCTGAAGGCAGATCATGGAAAAGATGCGTAAACATTCACGTGTAAGCAAGTGTGCAGGATAAAAGAGCCCTCTCTAAGAGACAGCAAAGAAAAACACATATTTCATTAATCAATTAAATCCAACTCACAAAAATAAAACATTAACATGACTCATGAGGTAATATTTTATAAACCTCTACAAACAAATATCCCATGGCTGGATCTGATTGCCGACCTTGCTTTGTTATTTCAAGTGCTTTCAGAGCTCCATCTGAGAGAAGCGTGCATATTCACATGAGTAAACACTCATAAACACTCATAGTCAGTGTCACATTGGAAGTAGAAACAGGGGATTTTTTTTCTCCCTGTACCTCCTCCCTCTCTGGCATATTTCCCGGCTCTCCATACTGCTGCCTGCATCTCCTGTGATGAGATGAGAGGAGGCCAGCCAGCAATCTTCCATTAAAACATGGCAGAGATCGGCCATACGGAGCCTCAAGAGCGAAGGAGACAATGTGTGCAGATGGCCCTAGACAAGAACCACAGCTGTACTGCCACAGAACTCTAGTGCCCCATGAGAGAAAGAGACAGCAGCAAGTAAAATAGCACAATAACGTGAAATACAGCTGCAAGCAGCAATTATTGAGGCCAGGCACTATATTGAATTGTACTCAAATGTAAACAAAATTGCAAGCATAAATATTTGAAGTCTTGATCATTAGTTGACGCTGTAAACAAATAGCTTCATTAGCCTTACGGTACCTTCACACGGGGCGTCTGCGTTAACGTTTGATGGAGGGCATTTCTGAAGCTTGGTGCTGACGGAACCGTCATAGTGATAACAGCCAATCACATTAGTTTTCTGGTGTTGCATGAATGGCATTGGCTAGCAATTAATGTGTATTTGTGATGGATGGAGTTGAGCAACATTTGTTTTATAAAGTCAAGTTTGGTCTGGCTATACAACTTAAAAAAAAAAAACAGCTGGTACAATTTCAGTCAAACACAAAACATTTACAGTACCAAGCATTTCAAAACAAATGATGACTTTAGTCCATCTTTTAGTTGGCCGGTCGGTTGTCTGGCTGGTGTTTTACTGCTTTTCCAGCTTCCTTGGCTATTTTCATGGTGAAGGTTTTTAAAGTTTTCATTAAAATGTTCATAAGAGCACTTAAAGCAATACAATTGAATAAAATGGTTACAAGATACCTTCATTTGATATTAAATACTTAAATACTCTAGTATTCATCGTGTAGGGGAGAGCGGGGTCGAAAGTAACGTGGGACGAAAGTAACAAAGCGATTTTCTCCGAGCCTCTTTCTGCATTTGCATTCCCAGCTCTGAGAGCATATTCAGCATGCAATCCTTGATGGAGCTGAGTAACAGTTGTTACTTTTGTCCCGCTACAGTCACAAAAAGTATTTAATTTGTTCCAGTGCAAGCTATATTGTGAATTTCTGTGTCTTGCATCATTTCTTACAAATGTTTATGTCATATTATACCTAAATAATATGTCTTAATGAGGGTCAGAAAGACAGACAGAGGTCTGGTTTTATCCAGATGTTTTTGAGAGGGTGTTTCTGGACATAGAGGAACATCACTCTCTGGGCAGCTGCTACATCACATTTACATTTGGGTTTTAGCCATATCTTAGCCTTTACACCTCCACCTATGAATTTGCAGTGTTTCCAGATGTTTTAATGCACATTTTCAATTCATGCATAAAAACAACTTGATGGAAACATAAATGGGCCTACTGTTACATTATGTTTAGAGTTTTTTTTTTATTATGCTAATGTGATTACATTTTTATATTGTGCATTCTGTAGATTTTTTTTTTTATTATATAAAAATACATTTAAATTTACAATAAAAAAATACAGTCAGGTTTTAAGACATCTGATGAACTTAAACTTAAATTTAAAATGAAAATATGAAAATGTAATTTTTGTGCAAAGATAAAGGACAAAATATGTTTGCAGTTACTTATTAACAAGGTCACAATCAGGTATACTTAAGAAAAATAAGACTAACAGAAAAAAAATATAGCTTATATTGTTGTGTTACTTTTGACCCACCTGTGTGTTACTTTCGTCCCAACCAATGGGGTCGAAAGTAACAATGTGCAACTTATGTTCAAAGTGAAATTATACTGAAGTCTTTCTACATTTCTACAAAATACCACCTGGTATTGTTAGATCACACTTCTGAGTTACTGGCCACAGCAGAAATATCTCTCTGTATACAACATTATCTTTTAAAATTAAGTTTTTCTGCTCTCCCCTATTAGTGATCTGATTCCAGCAATTATTTAATATTTTACCCACAGTAAGGTTAATTTCACGCAATTTGTTGTTCGTACACTGATCCCTTTCATTTTGCCGATTGTTGATGACATAGGATACTATAGTAATTTTAAGTTCTGACGAGTGACATGGAACACTTCTCCTATAGATTGTCTGATATCTAAGTTTTGAGAAAGTTTCATTTCAGCTGCTGATAGCATTGCAAAAAGACGAATGTGATTTTCATGTGCATCTCGTCAGTAAAGACACTCCTGTGATCAGTAGTAAATCTCCAGCAAGTTCTTTGAAATGGAGCAGAATTTACTACACTGAGCCGTAGTTCACTGACAAGCTATACAAAATCGCATTCAAAATCACAGGTGATTCATTGCCGATTATGAACGCGACTTTATGTAGCTTGTCTGTGAACTAGTGCTCGGTGTTTTAAATGCTGCTTCATTTCAAAGCACTTGCTGGAGATTTACTACTTAATCACAGGAGTGTGTTTACTGATGAGAACGAGATGTGCATGAAAATCACATTTGATTTTTTGCACAGCCCTAAATGTCAGTTTGTCGACTTCATGTCAAATTTGTTAGCATCTTACAAGCAAACAATTCTGAATACAAAATATATACTCAATCATTTTTGTCAGACATGGACTTTAGATTACTTGACCCAAATTGGTTGAAGACTGGACAGATTTTGAGAAGAAAAACTATGTTTTTACTAAAATACTTAATAGCCAACAAGTAACATGGCTGTCATGGCTTCTAATGACAAAAGAGTCTCATGAATTATTGGACTCTGCATCACCCTAAGGCATACGAAGAAGGTATGAAGTGAAATGTTGACATAATCAAAAAATTTTCGACCCCTGGGTGCCAGTCCTCAAGAGGGTGCCTTTGCTCTTTTCTAGACCAAAGAAAAACCTGAAATATAACTGACAGTTTGAATGCGAGACCCTAAAGTTGTTCTGAGGACAATTCAGTCCCACCCCAATCAGCATGCCAAATGTCTCAACTTTCCTTCAAACTGTTCCAGGGACCACCACAGAGCCATAGCCAGAGCAATAGTAAGAATACTAATGAACACAATAGGGCCTACGTACCTGCAGCGTTTGACCCCCAAACTAAAATAAGGGAGAATGAAAGAAAGAACTGGAAAGAAATCAGATCAAAAGGCTGAAATAAGAGAGAGAACAGGAGCGAAATGAGTTACAGGAGTGTATGGTTTCAGCACTTGGCTTCAATGCTTGCTGTTTCAGCTGTGCGGGAGTGATGGCCAACCCTTGCTCTCACGCCACTGTAACCCCGTTAGTTCGTCCACTATCCAACACATGCAACACTAGGTTGTGCGATTGTGCCTCCCAGTCATACTAACAGCAACACTGTGTTCAAAGATTTTTACAATTATTTTGCAGTCCATTCATTCATTTACAAAGCGCTCCACAATACAGACCATTAATGCTGATGCAAAAGAAAGGTCCAATATCCTTCAGTGATGACTAAACCCATATTTTTAAATGATCGAGATGTTTACTTTTCCCTTTCGTTCCAAACCTTTATGATGTTATTTCTTTATAATAACACAAAAGAAGATATTTTGAGAAAAATTTGTTTTTTTTTGTCCATATAAAAGGAAGTCAACCAAAACTGTTGGGTTACCAACATTATTCAAAACATCTTTTTTTGTGTTCCACAGAAGAAAGGAAGCCATACAGGTTTTGAATGGCATGAGGGGGAGTAAATGATGACAGAATTTTCATTTTTGGCCGAACTATCCATTTAAGCCTTTTTAACTCAATAAGCCTGAATGTGAAACAGAGCTAATCTCTGTGTTATCATTAATTAGCCAGTTACTGACTGGAAGAACAGAGGAAGAGTTGCCGTTATCTCTGTCTTTATAAGAACATGGGATTGAAATCATTAAGATCTTATTTTATCATCTCCTACATCACGCTGCAGAATCAGGTACAAGGTTGCAGTAAATGACTTTGTGTGTGTTCCCAAGGGAAATATCTGTGTCGGGTATGCACAGGTTACACTAGACGAGACCTGACAAGATGACAGTGAGTTCTCTGCTTTTTTCTGGAAAGAAAAAGCACACAGAGTCAGACAGTGACAGAGAGCTGATGAGTAAAGAAGCTGCTATTTTGAAAAACATATTATATTTTGTCCATATAATGAAAGTCAAGAAGTACATTGGACCTTATTGTCTTTGAATGTATGGACCAAATAAATAAATAAATCACAGATATTTAATAAATATCTTCTTTTGTGTTCTACAGTAGAAAGTCATACAGGTTTGAAAAGACATAAGTGTAAGCAAATAATGACAGAACTTAAATATTCAGATGAACTATTCCTTTAAGGAATGCAATGTATGCAATAAGCAACAACAAAAAAATGTTACTGGTTCTTCATGAGATAAATATTTTGTATTTGAATATCAAAACAGCTTTTAACTTATATAGGTCATGGCTGCTGGTTTTATGCAACTGGATATTTCATCCACTAACACTTACATTCAGCAGAGGAAAAAAAACATAATCTGGATAAACTGACGACTAAACACCACCGTCATACAAGAACCAAAATATCCTCACAGATTCAGACAGAAAGGAAAAGCCATTCACCATATTTAGAGCCAAACTTCCAATGGTTTGCATAGATTAATCCCAAACTAAAAATAAACAGAATTTGATTTTTCAGGTTCTCATTTGTTTTCCTTTTAACTGCACGCCTGGAATGAGGTCACCACACATCATTTTAGCTCGAGGGGAATTTTAAGGAATTCAGTACTACTGATGATGACATATTTTAAGCTAAACCAAATACGCCTGATTCACGAAATGGAAATCAGTGTCGTGGAGACTACGTGAAAATGTCCAAGCATGACAGATGTCTCAGCTGTATTCATTAATCAAGCTTTCGCATGTTAACCAGAGTGAAGGCAGCAATTTCATCATTTACCTAATAATGAATTCGGTGTCTTGCATAATAAAATGATTAAAAGATGTTCACACGAGGACTAATTATTCATGCTCATGTCTTACTACAAAAATGAAAAATGGTTCTTTGCTGTGGTTAAGAATACTGTGAATGCATTTGTGCTGCAATTACCTCTGATGCAGTGAAATGGAAACATAGAATATGATGATGAAATCACATGATATGCACAAAGGCATTAAAGAGACACTTAAAGGTTAAAGCTGGGGACTCTTCAAGCAGCGAGAGCATGAATGGTGCTCTGTCTTTTTAACCCATGTGTTTGTGTGAATGCATGAGTGGTGGTCTTTATGAGGGATACAGCTGCTCTCTCCTCAGTAAGATGACACCAGTACTTTAGCATTGAGGTAACCACACTGTTCTCTAGATCTTGTTTGGACAGCAAAATCTAGTCCAGAAATCTTCTAAATCAGTCTAGGAAATGCATGCAATCTCAAAGAAATGGGAACTTGTATGGGGTCTTGAAACAACTAATAAAATGGAATTTCATAGATAGCACTTTGTAATAACTGTCATTAATAATCATTATTACATTAAATGATGCCTACATCATCATTAATTAACATACATTAAGATAAATGTCATGAAAAAACGTATTTAGTGATGCACTGATATCGAAATTCTGGCAGATGTTTATTTTCATGTCATGGCTGATAACCAATAAATGATAAATTAAAATCAAATAATAAATAAAAAAAATATTTAAAATGTCTACATGAATTTAGGCACCACAATATTAGAATAAAGTACACAAAATGGCTTGGTAGCTAACTTTATACATGTATAAATAATGCATGAATAAATGTAAGAATAAAATATATATATTATATTTATATTTATATTATTGCTGTCAAATGATTAAACGCGATTAAATCACATCCAAAATAAGAGATCTTGTTTATATATGTGTGTGTGTTGTATATATTTATTTTGTATATATAAATACAAACACATACAGTTTACAGTATATATATTTTGAAAATATTTAGATGTATACTTTTGTATTCTTATATTTTATATTATATATAAATATATTTAATATGTAAACATGACATATTTTTCCTAAATATATACACATACATGTATTTGTATTTATATACATAATGAAATACACAGTATACACTAGGGCTTGCACAGACTAATTGACTAGTCAACTTTAATACTCTGCCATGAAGCTTTAAGGTTGACGCTGACTAGACGCTGTTCTTTAGAGGGCACAACAGTATAAGAAATCTCTGATGGACATTCCACATTTACGCTCCATTTCCAAACAGGAAATGACAAATAAATGCAGACTCTGAAAGCGCTCCACAAGACATGTGTGATTATATTACTGGATGCTTGAAACCAAACGGGAGAACAGCTATTAGTACAGGTCAGTTAATCACTATTCTAATATAATGCGCTGCTATGTAACGCGACTTAAAAAAAAAAACAGAGGTCATTCAACCCCTAGTATACACACATGTAAACACAATTGTTTATTTTGTATGAGATTAATCAAAACTAAGTGTTTGACTCCCATCACTGAGACTGGGCAAGTTAATGCGTTACTAACATGTTAATGCAATAATTGATTAACGCCAACAATTACTTTATCGCGCATTAACGCAGTTTTTTATTTTTTATGAAAGACAGACCATGGGTCACAGGAGGGGTGGGATGTTGAGTAGTACTCGCTTGGGATGGATGTCATCACGTGTCTCAACTAGACTTGTGCCGGTATTCTGTAATTATAAATACGGCAAATAATTATATATTACAAATTATTCCGAAATTGAGATGCATTTTAAGGAAACTGGTCAATATGCACAACACCCTGCATGCTGCTTGAAAGACACCTGTGTGCTCTGATGTAAACAAGCATGCATGAGAAGCACATGGAGGAACATGTGAGAGAAACGTTGAATGAAAGCACATTCACTCTCTGACAGTAGATGGCGCTAAACTGCATAGAATGCAGTCCTTACCCTGGAAACCCCATATATAAACCAGCTCCACTACTTTCTTAAACATATTTAAATAATTTTTAATAGCCATTCAGATTTGTATATTTGCTATGATGTTCATCTTACCTATTGGTCTTTATAGTTCTTTTGCACTTTAAATCTGTTCAGAACTTTTAACTTTATATATATTTCTGAATTGCTTTATTTTATTTAAATGTTCAGTTATTTTTTATTAGAAAAAAGTTAAATTTAACCTATTATACTATATTATACTATATTTTGAGCACTTTTTAAAACTAAATTTCAATACCGTGATAATACCGTTTACCGTGATAAAAGCATGAGCAATAAATCGCAACAGGAAAATTTCTCAACCAATGAGAGCACTTGGGGTGGGCCTAAGACTGCAGCAGCACTCACACGGACGCTCCTGATCAAATTATTTAGGCTAAGCATCAACATACACAAACCACTTTATACTGTTATAATTTAACAGAAGTTTCCTATAGCGTTTGAAGACCGCAGAGAATCGCTCTCTCTCAGCCCAGAAGAGTGAATAGTTTTGTTAATTTTGTGGTTCATTATTTTGAGTCGTTTGGGACGTGGGAATAGGGCTGGGTAACAAGTTTGATACTTTTTAGGCACCGACCGAAAAATGTCTCGCTGCTAGGTACCAAATTGATTAGTTACATAAGCTGCGTAGGGCCTCCGAGACACCAGGGGGCCCCCTTGCTCTCAAGTATGATTTAATTTTAGCTTTGTTTTAGAATTTGGCCAGCAGATATTAAAAACACTTATGTAATTTATATTAATGCAGTGCGCTTATCACCCTTTGTATTTAAAAATTTGTGAACATGGACAAAGGTGTTTCATTCATTCATAACACATAATTTACACTGGTGCTTTTTTGTTTTAAAATTAAAATAACCTCGTCACACTGGCATTTCCACAGCGATTCGAGACTGCTTTCCACTTTCTCCGAGAAGCGACAGACCGGAAGTCATTCATTTCCATTGGAGAATGCAGAAACTGCTTGGAGTTCCATTCATACGCAGATGTCTGTTCATACTACACGACCAAAAGCGCGTGTTATGTGACCATTCATTGCAAACTGTAGCATCATGCTGCATAAGGTAATAAATAACATTTATATATTCCGCTTTTTCTCTTACTTTAAGCCACCATAGAGTATTTGTTATAACTGCCGATTGTCGTATAAAATGTGTTTCGGCCATGTAATGTTGCTGAAATTAAATATGTTACTACCTCTGAGTCAGAGCAGCGATCATGGAAGAGAGAACAAAGGCAGACAGCGCTGGAAGCTGCGAATGCTCATCAGTAGATCAGTGGAAAATAAATAGAAATCATGATTCTGACGTCTGAGCAATGTATTTTAAAACAAACACGCACTAGTGTAAATGTAGGCCAACAGATGTGTAAACTGAAGACTATTTGAGCATTATTAAAAATATTTGCACTGATTTATTGTGTTGGTTACATTTTGTTCCTTTGTGCAGTAGAGTTTGTATAAAAAAATTAACAAGCTGAAAAGTTCAACCAAAGATTTTTATTTTTATTTGTTAAAATTGGTGTCGAAAAAAGTATAATTCAGGAACCGGTATCGAAGTCAAAGTATCAGTATCAAAGATTTTTGAAATATACCCAGCCCTACACGGTAACACACAACCCTCTCTCACAATATACTGTTTTACAGATCTATCACGCTTGCGGCTCAGAAATGTTAACGCAATCATACAGCACATATCATAACCGCTCAGGCATGGTTAGCCAAGGATGGCTTAACAAACTGCGCCCGAGCGCAGAAAAGGAGCGATCACACTGCTCAAACGAACCGGGCTTTGGGGGTCAAACAAGAAATTTACAAGAAATATTTTAACTGCTACTATGTAAAAGGATTACTCCTGTAAAAAACAAACAAAACAAAAAAAAAAAACACCTTATTTGTTATATTTGTTACCGGCGGTATATATACACTATAAGTGTTTGCAAATCAAATGTTATTGAACTTTTGTTCATATAGCAGCCCTTTTAAATGAAAAAGTGCCAAATACACTACTTTTGAATGCATTATTGAATTTTATGCATAATGCGATTAATTTAATTTAAATGTTTAATAGTTGCCCAACCCTAATATATATATATATATATATATATATATATATATATATATATATATATATGTATATATGTATATATGTATATATGTATGTGTGTGTGTGTGTGTGTGTGTGTGTGTGTGTACACTCACATACACTTTTTAAGCACAAAGTAATAAAACATTTTACATTTAAACATTTAGGCTCTATTAATAATTGATACATCACATCAGATCTTTACCAAGTCTGGGATACCAATGCACAATATGAAAACAAAGCATGCCTGCTAGTGCTAACATTTCAAAAGCTCATTTTAAAAACATGCAACTCTGATTGCTTGTCAAAACCCCTAAACCCTTGCCAATCTCATCTCATCTTCAGGAGAAAAGGGTTGCCCTCATCTTCACGGGTCTCTTTTCACACTGCTCATTACCTTAATTGATGTTTAACCCCTAGATCAGCTGATGACGGCTCAATTAAGAGCTTGCTGGAGGAGAGATTAACACAGGGAAGGAGGGCTGTGCTCTCTCGGAGGAGCTTCAGCCCTTCAGCTTGCTCTGCTACATCAACCGCACAGCCAGTGAGGACACTGAGGCCATTTTGAATTGGAAAGGGCATGGAAGGCCCCCCCTCCTCCCCATAAAACTTAATTTAATGAGCAGCGCTATGACCTTAAAGTGGATTTATTTCCAATCAGATGTTGGCCAATATCAAATGCCACTGATCAAGGACAAAACTGTAATAACTGTGTCTTCTTTCCTCATTTACACTCCCTCATGTCATTCAAAACATGTATGATGAAGATATTTTGATATCTCTGTGTTTTGTTTTCCCCCCACGGTCAATGTTTTGGACCCCAATGACTATCATTAGATGGACAAATCCAGTTGAATCATTCTCCAAAATATATTTTTTTTGTGTGTTGCACAAAAGAAAAAGTCATAAAGGTTTGGAACAACATTAGTTGGAGTAAATACAGAAATGTATTGCAAACTACTTTAAACTCACCAGTATTTAAAAAAAAAAAAAACCACACAAACAACAACAACAACAAAAACTGCGTATCACAGCTGGATGTCTGGGTAAAGTCCACAGCAAGCATTTGTGTCAAATGCTTTCAGGGAGACACTAAAGGCCAGAGACATTGTTCGAGTCGAAAATGGATTAAAACATGTGACCAGAGGATATTTCAGAAATTACACAATGAGAACCAAGTGAAGACCTGCCTTACAGGCAGCAGAGGACCTTTGACACGTGCGAGAGCACATGTAATAAAATCCACACATCAAATACAAGACAGAAAGATAGACATCTAATAAAAACAGTGGCAGCACAGTCATAAATTTGTTTATGTGGAAAACCAAGACTGAACCGTCATTATTTTGACTTCACGGTGATGAAAACATCACTATAGATGATCAGGATGAAGACATAACACTACTTTTGTTCTGTCATGTTTTGCATCATCCTGCTCTGCTTAAATGGGTTTCATGTTCCATCACAACAAAAACATTTTCTGAACTGCATCCGCTTAATCATTTCCATGCATCAAACTTCCCATTAGCAAGCAGCGCTTTTTCTTGAGAACAACATGATTGTTTGCAGGATGCTTGTTATTTTTTGAAAACTTTTTTTCAAGCATTTCAAAACAGCAGTGGTAGCTTTGTAATGTGTGAAAGAATCTCTTCTCTCTGACTGTTATTGGTACCCCAGGTGGGAGGACATAACAGCATTGAGACTCTGGAGGTAGAGCTGACACCCTGCTGGGAATCACGACAGCACAGTACCTGTCTGCATGACCTAGACATTCTGCTCATTATGAGAATCAGCCTGTAATAACAGCCGGGATTCTGAAGCCACCAATTAAAAGCTTTGTACACACGCACACACACACACATTACACTACAGCAAAGCATCAGGACAGACGCACTTCACACTTACAACTCAGCCTGTTGAAACTTCAAACTAACGTATTTTTATGAGAGACTGAAGTCACACTTTTACAGCTTGTTAAAGTGAATTTTTTTCTCTGAATGCCATGACAGGGGTTTTCAAACTGGGCTCCGGGGACCTCCAGGAGGCTGACAGAAAAAATTCAGTGACCAAAAAAAAAAAAAAAAAAAAAAATAATATTTTTAATGTACCAAGATTAACATTATTTCATGATATTACTAATGAGCATTTCATTAAGGATCCCTAATAATAACCTAATAATTATATAAACTGTAAGAAAATATAGTTATAATAATAATAATACAGAAACATTTCTTTCGGCTTAACTACAACACTAAACTTATTACAATAATAAAAAGCAATTATTTTGTCCGACAAATTATTTAAATTAAGAACAGGGTTTCTTTGCTTTGGGAGACTTCATATTTAGGTGTCCTTGGCATCAGAAGTTTCACTTTAGAGCCACCAAACGTTCACAAAGAAAGTTTTTAAAAGTACGAATACAGCAAAAACACATGTTGTTATTGCGTAACAGAAAGAGAGAGGGTGGTGTCGCAGAACTGCGTAGGTTAAACCAAACTTTTGTTTGGAGTCCGCTAGCAGGATCAACCAAACTTGATACGGAAAAAAAAATCAGTCTACTCCACACAAACACCCCTAAAGATACCTAGAATCAGTTGTTAACACATAATATGTTATACCTCATAACACATTACATTCTGTAGCGCACTACACAGTGAGCCGAGATGTGTGCGACTGAATCAAAATCATGTTGACATTTCAGACAGCGACTAAATCTGACAGCCCCTTTAAGAAGCACCACAGTAATGAACGCCGTTCTTATCGGCCCCGCAGGTCACGATTTATAACAATACACAAACTTTGATATAAATAATTAGTTAAAAAGTACTGTAACTGTGATGGGTTGTATCGTATGCCCTTGTCACCAATTGGTCATTAAAAGCTTAAGTCTGAACCTCCGTGTCTCACTAGCTTCGATTTCAGTCGCGACTCTTCCCCCTTTGATGCAATAAAAACGCGCATATACAACAAATAACCAGAGTATGTTCGCGCACTAACGCGAAAGAACCTTAATTTAGATAATTTAAAAAATAAATAAATCAGAGATGTGACGGCAATAATTCGCCACTGTTAGAGCTTCAGCTACACTGGACGAACGACTTACCCGGAGCAGCTACAAGATCCACATCTGTGCGATAAACACCGGGTTTCTCACGGCCGATAGGTGAAAGAAGTGTAATATATATCAAACCAGGCAAGGATATA
Organism: Carassius auratus; assembly: GCF_003368295.1. NCBI lineage: Eukaryota > Metazoa > Chordata > Actinopteri > Cypriniformes > Cyprinidae > Carassius > Carassius auratus. Next base: position 10,983,267 of record NC_039258.1, on the reverse strand, counting down.
AAAAACACTGAGCAGATGTCAATAATTATCTGTGGAATCCTTAACTCCTGTTCAGGGTTTTTATTTAGCCCATACAGTCAAAAACCTCCATGTACAAAGTGTCCTATCCACCATGACTCGCAATGCATTATGATTGACAGATAATGTGGCCAATCAGAGACGAGCTTCGCGTGATTCGTCCAATCGGATTAAAGTATGGTCGCTTCAGAGTGGAAGCAGAAATGTGGGCGGGGCAAATGTGCAGTAGGAAGACACGCTGACGCGGTTTATGTATTCATCCGCCTCCCCATCTCAATGAAAAATCCTGTAAAATTCCTCTCCGTGTTTACATTTGAGAACCGGGATGTAATAATTGCACATTTTTGTATTATATATTTGAAATATTTTTAATGTGTAAATATCTTGGAAAATAACTTTCAAGCATGGTGTTGTATTGTAGCCTATAATATTGGTGCGCTATATTAAAAACGTTTTATTATTAATCATATCAGACGTGCACGGTTCAGAAGGTTACGTCAGCAAGTAATTTTTTTCAAAGCAATCAATCACAAGTAGTCAATCAATCAATCACGAGTAGAATTGCATTCATGGATTTTATTGGCTATTCTTTTAACCACGAGGAAACATTAAGTATAGAGAACAGCCTGTTTTTATACACAGATATAAAATATAGTATTTGAACCAGACTGTTTTAGTGTTTCCGGAAAAGAGACATTTCGCTCAATCCCATTAAAGCATAGAAAGCCCTATTTTTCGTGGAGGAATATAGTGTTTACAGAGGGAATGGTGGCGATGCAGACAGAGAAAAATGAAAATGTCAGAGTGCAGCAAGTAAGTTAGAATGAAGCTGAAACGGATACAGTTTCACCGATCAATCTGGAAATCAGCGCCACGTGTTTTGAAATAAAACGAGGACAAAAAAAAAAACAAAAAAAAACAAGGCCGAATACTTATTTAAAAGATTGAGTAATGAGCATGCACTTGCGACATATACTCGGATCAGAGCTACGTGCGTCACTGCGATGGAGGAAGACTTAAAGTCACAGGACTCAAAAGCAAAACTTCTCAAGTCTGCCTTTTATTTGAGATGCAATCCATGCAAACAAATTACTCTTGAGGAAATTATCACATAAATTGTCATTATTTAATTTTACATTTATTTTAGTTTAGTGTAGTTTTTGAATTTAGTCAAAAACAGCTATTTCATATGTAATAAGTCTCGTATGAGTCTCCAATAAAGGAAAAACTGTGTGCTGCTCTTAAGTAAATTATGAAGAAAGACCCATCCATTTACTTAAATGAAGCAACAGTAATGTAGTCCATTGCATATAGGCCTACCTGTGGAGAAGAGAGATTACTCTGTTTTATTCCTTATGTAAGGAGCTTATGCACTGGGGTTTTGTGGAAGAGCATTTACACAAACAGATGGACACCCTGTTGCCCTCTCTCAGATCACTCGCTTCCTACACTCAGCCTGCACACTCGACATAATGCCATTCAGCCACCAAACCTTCACTACAGACAAAAACAATCATGAAAGTGGGGCTTCAATGACAGAGATGGCTCAGACAAGCCCTCTGATCTGGGAGCAGTTATTGACCGACCATGGTGGGCAGTTATGAGAGAGGGGGAAAAAAAGTTTGATTACATCTTTGGAGTGCATAACAAAACATCATCATGCTGTGCTTTGTTATTCAGGGCCAGTATTGACTGTATAGAGGGGATAAACTTTAAATGAGTTTAATCTCTTTGGCACAATTGCTTAATATTAGTCACAGGGCTGCGGTACCTGTATGCTTGAACACGTGTTTCAAACCAGCTGCTTTCAGAGCTGAGAAGAGCTGGAAATGACACTTTACAGATGGATTCTCTTCTCATTTCCTTCTCTTTTTCCCCCCTCTCTCACTCTTTCTTTGACGCACAGATGCATGTGCAGATGCACACTTGCTTCTTTCTCTCCATGCATCGCTCTCTATCTGCCTCATTTGCTCCTTTTCTCTTTTCCTTTATTTCTGAATGTATTAATTCAGATGAAAGGTGTGTGGGTGAAAATTTTCCTCTCTGCAGTGACCCGCTGATCTGCTGCACTTGGCTTCCGTAGCATCCTGTCTGCTGCCTAGCAACTCTCTGTAACTATGGCAACAAAGCCAACAAACCCTCCCGCCTCTATCAAACGTACCCCACAATGAGCTGCTGGAAGTATGGCAATCAGGAACAGGCAAGAAATCAGTAAGTGGAAAAGCTTAGAAAAAGGAGACTCAAATTATTATTAAAAACGAATCGTTTTGAAGTGTCTACATGTCTTTCATGGTCAAATCAGCACTGGAGAGAAATGCAGCATCATGGGTGACAAGGCTGTGTTATGTAATGCAATTCATCTACCATATATTGTAAATAAATCAGTATTTACCCCATATATGGTTTCTGTTTAGCTATGATTTGAAAGCTATCATGTTGACAGCATGCTTATTAATGCATTGTTTGTTTGTTTTTTTGTTACTTTTTTTATTGAACATAATAAACTATACTAATTAATGCATTGTATTAATATGATTATCAAGACACTCTGTTGCTTTAGACCTCACATAAAGTTAACATTGTCAGCACACAGTGGGTTAAATACAACCCAGTGCTGGTTAAAATATAGACAAACCTCCCCCAAAAATATGGGTTTGTCCATATTTTACCCAGTAGGCTACTGGGTTTTATTCAACCCAGCATTTTTATGTACAATATAGATAGTTATTTTTTAATATATATATAGCAAACGAAAAGTAAGTTTCTTGGTATTCTGTGAGGTAGTGGAGAAGCTTGCACTGTATTCAAAGTTTAACCTGCGAATTCGATGCTGCGCGTGTGGTTTGTGGATGGTGACATTGCGCCCTCTAGTGGCCACACTGTGGCCAGAGCAGTGAAAGAGCAAGGGAGGATTTTCCAAACGCATAGTAAGCTTAAGTAGGTCGAATACTATCGTACGTATCATCATAATACAATATGTTTCCCAATAATAATAATGGAAAATTCTAAAATAAATATTACTTGAAAATAGTCAAAGAACAACTATTGTTCTAGATCTAGAATTACGTCATCGCAAGGACTAATGCAGTCATCTGCAGGGCAACCCCAAAAATGACCCAACCCCACTTTGTGATACTGCATTCACCGTGCAATGTGATAGTTACAGAATTTACTATTATTTGTATATGATAATATAATAATATTAAGTAAATCATTAAATAAGAAATGTTTTATTTATGAAGTGTGAGTGAGTGAAGTGACATTCAGCCAAGTATGTGGTGACCCATACTCAGAATTTGTGCTCTGCATTTAACCCATCCGAAATGCATACACACAGAGCAGTGAACACACACACACACACACACACACACACTGTGAGCACACAGCCGGAGCAGTGGGCAGCCATTTATGCTGCGCTGCGGCACCCTGGGAGCAGTTGGGGGTTCGATGCCTTGCTCAAGGGCACCTAAGTCGTGGTATTGAAGGTGGAGAGAGAGCTGTTCATGCACTCCCCCCACCCACAATCCCGTCCTGCCAGAGACTAGAACCCACAACCCTTCGATTGGGAGTCCAACCCTCTAACCATTAGGCCATGACTTCCCCACGTGGAAGGGATCATATGATTGGCTTTGCAATTGTCAATAATTGGCAATTACCTTTGGGGAAGTCCTGGCCTAGTGGTTAGAGAGTTTGACTCCTAACCCTAGGGTTGTGGTTTTCGAGTCTCGGGCCGGCAATACCATGAATGAGGTGCCCTTGAGCAAGGCACCGAACCCCGAACTGATCCCCATGGGTGCTGCAGCATAAATGCCTTCCAACTGCTCCGGGTGTGTGTTCACGGTTTGTGTGTTCACTGCTGTGTGTGTGCACTTTGGATGGGTTAAGTGCAGAGCACGATTTCTGAGTATGGGTCACCATACTTGGCTGTATGTCACGTCACTTTCAAACTGATAAAATATAAATTAAGGCCGAGTAAAGAGGGTCTAAACAGTATATTGCCCTTGTTTTCTCTTTGTATTAACACTCCATTCAAAATACAAAGAACATAAAAGAAAAAGGTAGGGGAATATATATATATATATATATATATATATATATATATATATATATATATATATATATATATATATATATATATATATATATATGTATGTATTTAGATACAAACAGATAGCCAACACATATGACATCTCAATTAGAAAAAAAGAAAATGTTTTTTTTTATTATTATTATTTATGAGTTAGAGGTATTTTACAGGACAGGAAATTTCAGGAAGATAGATTTTAAATCAATCTTTATTTTCTGACAGTAACTAAGCTTTTTTTTTGTGCGTGTGTGTGATTTAAAAAAAATGTAATGAAAAACAGAGTTACTCTCTTTGTTTTCATTGCATTTTTCATTGCATTCAAAAAATAACTTGGTTACTGTCAGAAAAAAAAGTATGATAGATAGATAGATAGATAGATAGATAGATAGAATATAACCTTGAAATTACCATTTAAGATACTGAAAAATACTTGTTAATTACCAATGGGAAGATTTGAAAAGTCACAGCGTCACTAGAAAATGAGCAGTTTTTTAAAAAGCGCATGAACCCTAAATGACCACCAGATGGCATTCAAGGCTTAATAATTATGCTTTGGAAAGCGAGCTACAGGCCCCAAATTTGCAGATATTGAGCTTCTCATTATTTATCAAAAGCCACCAATATAGATTCATGATACTGATTCGTCTACCACATCAACCTGCATTTGTCATGGATATGTCACAGTAAAAGATATAGGCTACAGATAAATACCACCGCGTTTGTTTAAACATACTGTTTGGTAGTCAATCTCTCTCTAAAAATGATCTACCTAGAGGAGAAGTGTCAGTAGCCTATGTTTTCTTAATTTAATTTTAATGTAATAATATAATCACCATGAATGTGATATTCACTTGTCATGTAGGGAAGTGAAAACTTTATAACTATTAGTCTATTAAGTCATAGTGATGGGGTGGAGGACCAGGGAAGTAATCTGCTGGTCTCTGTGAATAAAAGAAGAAATATCTCAAAGCTGTTTGACTAATCTCTGCTTCTCTTGCTCGGTTATTGTGTTGGGCCCAGGCCAGCAGCGGCATGGGAAGGCGGGTTTGTTGCCCCCTCCTACTGAAATTTAGCGTGTGAACAGTCAGCTTGTTCCTGGGCCAACAGAGTCCCTTCTTTCTTCTTTAAGAGGACCGCCTGCGCCCGGAATCTAGGACCCTCTCTCAGTCTTAATTTATGCGCATATTAATTATGATGCATTGTAATTTCCACCGTGGGATAGAGCATGCAAATGAGCAGTTTATGTTTATGTAGGCTACAATCTCCCTCAGGAGGGTGAAATTTAAACCGGGAGCCAGGCCTGTTCTCATGAAGCCTACCTAACATCTCATTTCAAATTGACAAGAGCTTAATTTTGGAAATGGTTTGCAAACAGCTCACACGTTTCCTGTGGGCCCTTAGGTTTTTATTTATTCATTTATTTTTTAATGTTTTTTTTTTAAAGAATGATTTATTTGTGCCTTCCAGCTTCTTTCTTTATTCATTCAAAATTCTAAGACATTAGATTTATTTTAAGGTTACTTCATTTTATACCTGTCACTTAGAGTCATTTTGCCCAAACACAGTGAAGCACAGTTTGTCACAGTTTGTCTGTAGTGAAGGTTTCACACAAACACTTTGGAACAGAATATTATCTATTCATATGTTAATTTACTTAGTTTTTTAGATTTCTTCTTCAGAAACTTTATATAGACTAATTGGGCTAATTATAATATACAAAGTAAAATTATTCATTTTACTATTACTAATATTTGAATTCATAATTCTAAAACGTGTCGTTACTGTGGTATCTTTACATGAACAAATATCATTTTTAAGAGATCGTTCGTTAATATACATTTAATCAGAACATCTCGGTCCCTATTTCCACCCATATTTTATTAGCCTATAAATAGAAGTTCAACTGTATTAAAGGGCATAAATTGGTACAGTGCTTTAAAATGGGGTCCTCTGCAGGAAGACAGCTGGACCAGGTTTGAGTCTATTAACGAGTTCAGCATAAAACCAGATGCAGCAGGAGCTGTCGATGCCACAAGTGCTGAACAACAGCTAAATATAGCTTCTTTTTTGTCTCGAGGATCTCGCGAGAACATTTTGAGAAAATACTAAAATATATATTTTTTTATGTCAAATAACATTACTGGAAATAAGTTTTGGCTTCAAGAACGCTCTTGCCAATAACAAAATCAGATAGATTATGTATACTAAAATTCACAATGTGTAATAACATTGTGTATTTTATTTTTTTAAGTTAATTTTAAGATTATTTAGGTTAGAACTCAAGTTAAGTTCAACTTCTGTTTAACGCAATGGCCATGTTACGCTTTTAATCGTAACTATTTTGCTAGTCCTCATAACTTATAAAGAAGGCTACAATGAAGACTGTTTACTATGGTAAACTGTGCCGTACAGGGAGGTGTATACTTAATCTCAGATAGCCTCCATCAGGATGATAGAGTTTGGCCGCATCTAAGAAGCCTGTAAAAGTAGTTGTCATGCTGCGACACACTTCTCTGCAAAGACTGCTAAAGAAAAGGGAAGGGGACAAGGAAAAAGACAGAGACGTGCACTCAATTCTATTTTGTTAACCAGCCGCACATAAACACATATATAGCCTATAACCTATTTAACTAGTAGTATAAATAATATTGTACAACTTTCATCCTGTGTTTTAACAATACTTTTCCTGCCTATTTATTGTGTATTTTCTATACAAATACATTTAGTGAGTCTTCGCTCGTAATCTGACATATAAAGAGTTACGTTATTTACGAATATTTGACGTGATAAACGTCAGGCCGCACAGATGAGAGCACCACGTGTTACCACGTGTCACTGAGCAAAACAGTAACAAACAGAAATTCAAAAGCTAAGTCAGTGAAGGCTTAAATTCCATCACGTTATAGGCTACGCCGAATATAAAAGTTTAACTTGTACGTACAACTGAACATGAACAGCTGTTATTTGGCACATTTACCTTTATCTACCTGTAGCCTACTTTAAAATGTTTTTCATTTGTGTAACCTCAGGTATATTCAGTCATATTAAATAATATGTTTGACTAAAACCATTTAAGTTTTTATGTTATCTGACAAAACATTTACATTGTGGGATTAGACGAAATCGAATTCCTTAGGACTGACTTCAGCACCGTTTCACGGACAGCGCCAGAACACGAGAACGCGAACAAGCTTAGTCATAGGCTATTCCAACAGAATAGAATAGAATAGAATAGAATAGAATAGAATAGTTTTTGACATAAGCTAATCACAGGTAATCATACTGCAAGATAATTGAAACAATTGAGCGAAAAACAAAACTACACAACAAACAAATAGCCTAATAACAAATTATCAAAGAGTGGAATCGGGTGAAGAGGTAAGCTCCCTAAACTCTAAATTCTTGGAGTGAAGCACGTTTGGTTAACGGTAGGGTTACTTTTTGTAGTCTGACCCAGGTCCTCCTGATTCAATCTTACACTTATTTTACGCCCTACAAGAGAACCATGCTGATATTTCAGACACCTGTAGCTTTACTCATTGAAAAAGATAATCAGCCCTGTTGCCCCCCCTGCATCGAATTACAGCTCTTTTTCCTCTTTCGGTGTTTTCTTTGATCCCATAAAAGAGTAAAAGAGAAGGATTAGTCAAACAAGTCAGCGAGTCAACTCTATTTCCTTTTCCCCTTTCTATTTTAAGTCAGAAAGGGAATGGTCAGGGTGGAAGTTTTCCATCGACGTCTATCCATCCTCAGTCTGCTGTGGAAGGTTAATAGCTCTATAATAGATGGCAGACGAAAATTGAAGGGGTTGATATAACTAGCTCCCAAATTTGACCTTAAGTATTTAATGTTCATCCTAAACCTTTAGGATCTATATTTGAGCTTATTCGCGTCACAGTTATGATCATATAGAAATAATTGTTTATTTATAACAATTTACAATAACAAAATCAACAATTTATTGCTTATGAAAAGGTATGCTATGGCAGAAAAAATAAAACATTTTGAAACAAATATGGACACAATATCGTCCGTTTATTTATTTTTTTCTCTATATTGCTTAGGAATGACAGACCTTGATAAGACAATCAGACACATATACAACAACACCTACATATATGCACAGGCCAACGAAGAGGCTTAAAAGTTGGCACGGATTCAATGGTCAGATTATCCAATCTAGGTTTACTTTAATAATTTCGTTAATTTGCTAAATAAATTCGTTAATTTAAAATATAAAACTAAATTCTTATATGTAAACTGCCGTTCTTGATATGATAGATTCATAATTAACTACCGTAATGGCAGAGGTCACACATAAAGAATTTATTTCACACACGCTTCTCCTTTTCCACACCATAACACGGGACTAATTTCACGACGTCACGTATGCGTTTTGGTACATTTGATTAACATTTTGTCAAATAAGCGTGTCAAACACTGCATTTATTTAATTAATAGGCTGTATCAAATTCTAAATACATGATCTTTTCGTAATACAATAAATATAATGACTAAATTAATTATTTAAAAAGCCTGTAACAAATATAAAGTTATAGTCAAAAATAAATAATAGATTCTGCTTTGTAATCTAACAATAACAATTTGTACGCAATGTATTAAGCAATAACATTTGAATGTAGACTAATTTTGGCCTCAATAAATAAACTTCATAAACTCTCACAACCCCATCAGTTAAGCAATTAATTCAGCACAAGATCTACCAAAAGATTGGCTGCTGATGAGTGAGATGCTTCAATTTCACTGTTTAAACAACAGGCTATACGTGCTGAATTTAAGACTTGGATTTTGGAATAGGCTACTTGATCAATAGGCTACTGAATACGGTTCAATCACTGGACGTAGTTCAGAAAGAGTTAACTACCACATTGCAGACTAAACACCTAAAATGTGGTTGTGAGGACAGAGCCTAACCGGCGCCAGACTAGCAACAATGGCTTTAATGAACGACAACGAGAAGCCTAATACAACGGAGATCAATCTCACGACGGACTCTGCCTTTCTGATCATTTCCAGCTTCAAATAAATATTCTATCATCATTTCAGTCATAAAGATTACAATATATGGCATAAAGTTGTGCATTTAATCTCCGAGTCGTCTGCTGCTTCACTCGACCCCATTTTGTAGTCAAAACGAATTTCCAGGTCATTTGCATATGCAAATTAGGGTTAATTGCAAACCCTGTCAGGCGGTGCGTGGGAGATGTCAGAACGCCATTTTTGTTTTTCATTTAGACCAGGCTTGGGGATTTGTCATTGAGAAAACAGCTCTTACCGTTTCCAAATAACCATTAATTTTGTATGGGTTGGGGTAAAACTTGTTTGTGTAATAGAGAGTTCAATAGCCTAACCAGTATTTGCCTATATGTCTAATGTTCACATATCTTCCCTGTAAAGACACAAAAGCCTATTGATTAAAAATGTGTAGTTGATGGTAGCCTACTGTTACAATGGGACATTTTTCCAGAATTAGCAAAGGTATGTTAAATGTTTTTTCTTTCTTTCTTCCTCCTCTTCCTATTGGGTGTTTTTGTTTGTTTTATTTTATTATTATTATTATTATTTTTGTATTATTATTATTATTTTTGCAGTTATCCAATGCAAGAGGCACGCTCCTCTACTGAGTAGTTATACTCAGTTGGATTTATGGTAACAAAAGATGACATTTGAGTTGCTAATCACGTATCGGGTTCCGAACCGACCAGCATTCCAATCAAAAACCAGAACTTACAAGTACAGCCTAGCACGTATAACAGCTCAAAATAAAGACTTGTTTTGGATATAGGTCTTTCTACACTATTATCGCTGTCTACACACACAATCAAACACTCAGTGGTGGACTTACCTTACTTCCACTCTATCTTACCCTCTTGCAATATAATTAGTTTGTTATGTGTTCACTTGTAAACCACATTTGAGATTTGTACTGTACCTCTAAATGCTGAATCAGGTGAAAAACAACTTGCACCTGATAATTATTATTACAATCAGCAGAACCAACCAGTCTATTGCAAATAAAAAGTGATGCACTGATGAATAGTTAATATAATATCACATAGAGAAAAATGACTAAACACCTGAAGAAAAGTCAAAGGATGATAAAGTTTGTAATGCTGCAGTTATGAGATATTATATTGTTCTGCGCTTATTTCTTTCTTTATCATTTCATTGTTTTAGTATCCATATATCATCTCATTCACCCTGCTAGCCTATTTCATTTGAAATCACTTTCAATAAAAACACGAGTTGCACAAACACCATGCATTTTTTTTTACCGACATTTGTCTGAATGCATAGACACAATTTCAAGATAGAACATAAGATTTAGGCTACTCCTGAGTCATTACTGGCAGGAAGCGGGATTTAGGCTGTGTGCCAATGTACGTTGCGTTCTCCTGAAGCCCGAGCTCACGTTTTACCAAGAGGCCGATTGTGAAAAGACCAGAATAGCTCAGCCCATGCAATTCAATCCCTGTCATGAGTTTTACTGCGGATAATCGTTTTGAGAGCCCTAGGACACTTTCGTGGCCAAAAATCGTGGTGCGGAGTTAGTCATACGCCTTCCCGCAAACACGTGCTCTTATTAGGAATAAATCTCAACAGCCTGACTTCTGGAGCGCGCGCTGGCTAAGAAAACCATACAATAATTTCTCCCAAGCAGCGTCTCAAGCACACACGCATATAATGCCGCGAATAATAACACGGTTTTATATGTAGAAATATACTTAAATGTGATTGACGGACTGTTTACTCACTAAGGAGAAATCGGAAATCTGGAACTTCCGAATTTTCTGTGTGGTTTTATTAGCCTATCCAACATTTTCCGGAGGCCTGAGGTCTAAATTGGGAAAGCATAAAACGCAAAGTGTTCCTTTATTTTAGGAGAACCTCCTAGTGATAAAAACGTGTTGGAGGATCCCTCGGGAAATGACTGAGACGTGTTAAAGCAATGGACTAGTAGAAACATGTTGTTGGTCGATAATTGATGATAATGACCCTGGGACGTGCCATCACTGAGCGGTGTCTGTCTGATTCTCACAGCATCTCTGTTGGACACGATGCCTTGGAGCATTATCTCTAACTCATTACTTCTCGACGGGTTGGCTTTCACGAAGGGTTCTAGGCCCGCATGCCCTCGGTGCCCTGGTAACTGCGGCTTTCGCGTGCTATCCAGATCTGGAGAAAGGACAACAAGCAATGGAAATCGAAGGAATTTGAGACAGAGGACGCATTAAGAGTCTGAGCTTTTAGAAAAGGGGACTCGGACGACTGATGGAAAAACCAAGACGAGCGGCCTCTGACAGAGTTGTCTATTTGGCAGTCGCGCCTCCTATTGAACCGGTAATTTATTCAAAGGAGATTTTTATCCCCAGCGATCTGATTCTTATGATAATCAACCGACCGAGACCCCTTTCTGTCCCCTTGTCTGGGGTCTACTCTCGGTCCTGACGGTTAAAGCTGATTTGCACGGTTTCACCCTGCCGATTCAGTGGTCACATTCCTAGACACTCACAGAGGAAAAGCCAAAGACAAAGGGTTGCTGGGAGCGAGTGCACTTGATTTAGACTGTGGGTTACAGTTAAAGGAGTCTCTAAGTCAAAGTGTTCTTAGTTCTTCTACAAAAGGCACTCATTTCACCACTGCATCACAACAATCAAGGCCTTCCTGAGGCTCAGATATAGAAACTCCACAGTGAACGTGTAGGCATTTACACAGCAAATATTCTTATTTGAGAGTATCAAACTTAGTCATTGCATGTCAGTTATAATCTATACATTATATTCATTATAAATAATGTCTAACGCAAGAACCGTTAGAGACAACTTAGCCTATTATAATTGTTAACAAAAGAGTGCAAATTAAAATGCTTCTCCTTACATTTAAAAAGCCTTGCATTGCTAATTCAAGAGGGTGGGGACAAATTGTACCCGCAACGTGTCATAAGGGGAGGGCTTACAATATGCTATATGTTTTTTTGGCTTGCAGGTTGAGGCCCACAAGCATTTAATACGCGGAATGATGAGAGGGGGGACAACGAGCAGCTCATTTCACTCTCCGTAGGGGAGGAGAGGAGCATCTCAATGGGAAATATGGGTGAAAAGACTGCGTTCAGCCCGATAAGGAGACGCTGAATGGATGGGGCCACTGCAACGTCACGCGGAGCCGCAGCCATGAAGCGGAGGACCGAAGCGCTAGACAACATTCTGGAGTGCACGCAGCTGGCACGCGCACATTTATCATTGCGAACCGTCCTAAAGATCGTCGATGCGCGTGGATAGGAGTGAGTATACGCTATTATTTATGTCTGTATAGTAGAATGCATTCATAAAGCTACTGCATGATTTTATTTAAGGGTAAAGCGAGAATTGTTAGAAATAAGTCCCAGAACAGGTTGCGCGTGTAGCGGTCCTTGTAGGGTTTGGCGCTCGAGACGCGAGGCTGTTAGAGGTGATCAGGGCGCGTGCATCCGTCTTGGGAGCAATTAACAGAAAATAGTCAATAGTATCGTATCGGTAGTCATCTCATTTTTCACAGAAAGAAGCCAGTAGATGGTTTGAAGGTTAGGAATTCGTTATACGGATTCGCTTTAAGAAGACTCAACTCATAAGTCTGTATTTTGGTCCCTTACTTTAATCTGTAAATTATTGCCATTGAATAAGTCAGTGTTTTTTGGAATTTATTTATTTTATTATTATTCACATATCTTTGGTCTGTAAATGTCAGCGTCAAAAGGCTTTTTACAAATTAGAGTAATTAGAGTTACAGCAGTAAGCTTTATGTGTGAATAAAAAAGCCTTCATTTAGAATATATACCAGTTTTCTGATAAACAGGTACCGTGGGAAACATCGTGGTTTATCTGATGAGTTTTGACTGAAGCTTCTTTTATTATTAAGCCACAGAATAAAACAAGAATAACATAAATAATTCGTTCGTCTGATTCATTCCAACTAGCTGACGCAGGAAAGCTATAATGTGTATTTACAGAACTTTGCAGCAAATACACTCAAGAATTGTTTCTAAAAACCTTGGCTTGAATGACTGTAATTTGTATTGTGTGGTGTTTATGAGAAAGAGGCCTGTTCGCATGACGTGTCTAATTCTGATGGCCAGCGTTCAGATTTATCACAAGGCCGAGTGTCTGCTCACCACGTGGCTCTTTCACGCGCGCTTCGCTTTGTCGCATTTATCTTATATGATTAATGCGTTATACCTGTATATACTGTGTTATGACTTAAGTTTGGAAATATTACACAGACATGTAGCCTGTATATGTAGACTATGTAGAGCTACATATCCCCACACCACAACATTGCAAAATATTAACAATAAGATTGTGACAACTGACCGAAGGATGACCAGCGTCACTCATGGATTGAATCCTTATGGACTGTGCATCTCTTGCATTATACACTATGTTCATTGATGCAGTAAAATATCAGCAGTCTAAAGTAGGCTATGTGACGTAAATTGTACATTTATGTTAACACACACACACACAAAAAGTTGTTCTAGGTTGTAGTCTATATCAGGTTCGTCCCCACCGCGAACTTTAAGGTGTGGTCTATCTCATCTCTGTTGCTCATGTGGACTGTGTTATAGCTGGGCTATATCATTCCAAAATGTACTAGCCTATACACCGCTGTAATACTCAGTCGGAAATGTATTTCTAAAGTAAAAAAAAAAAAAAAAAAGTTCTTTTTTTGACGGTGTGCTCTTTTTTCTTCCTTCCCCCCATTTAGGACGTCTGTTAGAGAAAGAGAGAGATTTTACACCAGGGACAAGTTTCACAGGTAGCAACAAATATTAGGATATTCTGATTTTAATGTATGTAGCCTGCTGTTATCGTATTAGCCTTTGTTCTATACACATACACACACACACACATACAAACACACAACCAAGGAGCCTTTTTTAATAGCTATACTTATTTTTAGCCAAAGAACATTTGTAGTTTGTTTGTTTGTTTGTTTTAATTTCACAAAATACTGAATAGGAATAAAACGCACATGAAAATAATAGCTAACGACCAGTTTACTTGACAAAACTCGAATCATTCCAATTATCTTAAAAGCAATTTCCTCGACAAATAACAAGATTTAGTGTAACGTATCAAACTTTGTAAATAAGAAGTTTAGTCAAACTTTTTTTTTCGGTCTGTAGTATTTTTTATACAACAGTCTATACATTTCCGTTTCTTATCCTTATAATTGCTTCATTTTTAATTCACATGTTAATAGGTTTTCAGTTACTCGTAAACAGCTAATCAAATTAATGCATTCTCAATGTTGTCTTGCACGCGTTTCACGTCGACATAATCCTTAAAATAAATTCAGATACAGCCTACCATATCTAAAGACGCAGATACAAAGAAACAAACAGGCCAATGAATGTCTCCTCTGTAGTTTCGTATTCTTATTGAACTTATTCTTATGAAACCTAAGGTCAATATTTTGTATTCTTTTCTGATAAGATCCTAAATCAGCAATTTATTTTAGATTTGTTTGATTCGAATGATTAAGATTAAAAAGAGACATAAAAAACTAATCTTTTTTTTTAAAGCCTAAAGCATCGCTTATCTGAATCACACGAAAACAGCTAATCACGACTGTGTCTCTGCGGTGTTAGGTGGAGTGGATTAAACATCAGTTTAGGAAACCAACTAGTTACAGTCAAGTCTAACAGATCAGTAAATTAATGTACTTTCCCGTTCAATCTTGCCATCAATCAATATTTTTGCAGTAGGCCTACAAGAAAGAGGTAACCTTTTGAAGTGACGTATTATGTGACGTGAATATTGTGATCATCTCACCGCCACCATCACAAAAATAAATAAATAAATAACAAATTACAAAAATTCCATAAACCATCGAGGATAGAATATTTTTATTAATTAGATGTACACGGTTGTTGTGAGGCTGGTGTGAGATAACACACATAATTATATAAAAATATTATTATTGTTTTTCTTATATTGACATTTTAATATTCAGTTGTGAGGCTTTTTTTCTGAGCATGCATGAAAGCACGTTTGTGTGTGCTAACTGTTCATTTACAGGGAAGTATTCTAGCATTTACAATCAAAAAAGGCTAGTTGGCTGAGGACTTTTTTTTTCCTGTTAATAATTTGCTGGTGCTGTTAGTAAAATAATTAGATGATGAGCTGTGTGTAGAGTAAATAAAATGGTTTGAACTCGCCCGTGTCGCCATTTTCACCAGGCTTGAAAGGCTGTAATAAGTGATGACACTCTCTCCCTCTCCCTCTTCTCTTTGATTGCAACACCTCTGAGAGTGTATGGGGAGGGGCTCCCTTCACACAAAGGCTTTTAATTGGACCAGCTCCTCTTTTATTTGCATAAAATCAGATTGACTGAGAGTCTGAGACAGAGAGAGAAACTGAGAGAGAGAGAGAGAGACCTCATGATTCTGCCACTTAGCACTGGAAGACAGGCTTTTGAAACACAAACAACAGCGATTTGATTCTTTTTGCCTTTTTTTCCATCAGCACAGCCAGGGTCTATCTTCCCATTTAAAAATAAATCCCAGCCTTTGCGGGGTGCGTTTGAAGCCATCTCTCACACAGGGAGAATGATCAGCCTGCAAAATAAGACAGAGACAACAAGCAGTGAATGAACCCCTTGCATTTCTAAAAAACAGTTGAGACTGGTGAACTCATAGCCAAGTTTATACTAGCAAGTTTTAACCAGTCAGCTTTTAAAGGCGATGCCTGAGAAATAATTAGTAGTCTATATAAAAGACACCCCTAGCACAGTCATGATCATTAATGAATGACTTGTGTTAAACACATCAGGTTTAATTAACCCTAGTGTTCAAGTATAAATACAGTTGACTTCAATGCAGTCCTAATTACAAAATTAATAACAATAAAAAAAATCTTCCCTTTTCAGGTCCCAGTTCCACCCCGGTTGGGTTTTTCATATGGTGGAAGAGGACGGGTGGCCGGAGGGGTTGGCTGTTATCTTTGGTTATCTAGCTGTATGAGTGTTATTCATTCTTCATAAAGCTAGATAACCGAAAGTAACAAGAATCCCATTACACACCTGAAAGGCATCACCCCACCTTGAGATCTGTACTCCTCTCCTCTCCTCTTTTTCCTTCTAAGTCTCCCTCACTCTCTCTCCTCCTCAATCTCTGCATCTTTTTGCGAGAGCAAGTCACAAAATGGCCTCCATCACTGCTGATAGAGAAGGTAAGCAGCCTTTTTTTTTCTTAAACTGTTATTTTTTTGTTCGACAAACAAGCAATGATTGCTCCCCCTTCTCATATAAAGTATTTTGCAGCATCATCTTTCCTCGTAATGCCCAATCCTTGTCATTACCCTCCTTATAATGCATGTAAAAATAGTGTTTCCACTCTTAGTTGGTCTTAATGCGATTGTAAAAGGTGTGTTAACCTAGAACTAAAGGAATATGCAAGTACAAAACATCAATTTGTTTTTCTTTCTGAGAAGCCTGTTATGGAGCTTGTTCATATTTGTCATACTTATGTGCATGAAAAATGAAAGTAAACAAATTATAAGAGCAGATGTGAAATTTTCAAACTCAACTGCAATGTCTTTTGATGTAAAATGCATTACTCAGGGACTAGATCTGGCTAGTATAGACAAATAAATGGGATGTTCAATTCATAGACACATTGTAAACACAGAAAAATTAAGAGGAACAGGAAAAATGCACATTCACACCAGTAAGCAAAACACCTCTCATTATAAATAATGCATAGAATGAAAATAATGCTGAACAAATATCAGCAGGATGCACTTATTAAATGTAGGTTATTTTGTAGAATGAGACTTTGAAATTCTGATACACAAAAACTGCAGATTTGTCTGGATAAAACCTGGTTTATGCGAACATTCAGGGCAGTGGTGAGTTGGTCAAACATGATCATGTTTAATCTGTAAGTCTCAAAGCACAAAGCAGCAGGCCGAGGCTTAACACTAGGGCCACATGACGATCACCCACAGGTGCCTTTCTAACACCCAGTCTGGTGCTTTCCACGGTATTAGTCTGCAGCGAATGCACAAAGCTCATTCACTCGTTACCTTTGTTAAACAAGATTGGTGAGTTGAGACCCCATTGTCTTTTTCAATACCAACCCAGACTCCCTCAATTCAACTCATGTGTTTGAATAATTAACGGGCTAAAGCGTTCCCACACAAATTTGGCTGCTATTCTAAGCTTTAGATGCATTCGGACCTTGTGCCAGTGCTGAGAAACAATCAACAATTGTCTGAACTCAAATTTGTTAAGTTTGTGCTGAGAGGTTCTTGATTGGATGTGACAGTTGGCTGGGTTATAAATGGGGCTGGGATGGAGCCAGCATCGGGGATGACCGCTTTCTTAGTGGCAAAGCTTGTTGGGATGGTCCTGAATACAGGTCTTTGGGTTCAGCAGCTGAACCTGAAAAGTCTTTGGCCATAAGGAGCCCAATACCACAATTCTGCTTCACTATTATGTTTGTGATCAGTAGATGGACATCAGCCACCAGATCATCGCACCTTTGGACATGTTAAATGAGATTTAAAGGTTTTCATTTAGTAAACTGATTTAGTAATGCGATTTAGTAACAGGTACATTTTAGACGTTGAAAATGGAATCTATGTGGTGAGGCGCTGCATTACTGCTGTAGCCACAGACAGTGCTGCTGCATTGCAGGTGAAGGGATTAAACCGTAGATCTCTCAGAGCAAATGACAAATAGAGTTTGAATGTTGTCACTGATTAGATAAATGAGATTGAGGCAGATTGATCAAATGTGTGCTACATGTGTATAAAAATTCTACATGCACTTTTGCATTGACTAGATCGTGTCCTCCAATGTTTCAGACTGGTTTCTACCAAACAAATTTATTAAAATCACTGACAAAAGTTGCTATTTGTTTAGGATTGTCACATTGCATTCACTTATGGCAGTCCTATAAAACATTCAAACTGGTTGTGAAGCAGTTGTTATCCGCCCCGCTTATTCACTATGGTAAAACTAATGAATAATGAATTTTCAAATATATCTGTCAAATATACCAGTCTAGTGGTTGCATTTGGACTAGCCAAAAAAAAAAAAAAAAAAAGAATTTCCACACAACTGAAGCTCAAATCAGTATTCGCATATGTTCAGAACTTCACACAGCTCTAATTCTACACTCAATTGTAAATAAATGACTTTTGGTCTATTGTTTGTCAGGGTTAGTAAAAAGGCAGCTTTAGAATTTATGCTATAATTTGCAGTTATTTGTTTTGTCCTGATTTTGCCTGCTTTCCTTGTATAAATGCATTTATTATCAAAAAGACCTAAACTGAAACTTAACTCTATGTAGCAGATCATATCACTCATCATTGTACAAAAGTAGAATAAAATAAATATCTCAGAGTATATTCTTCAGGTGTTTGTTAATAATATTTAAGTGATGCTTCTTGGCAAATTACTTGAATTTGTTAGCATACCTTGACTGTCCAGCATTAAGGTTGCAGTTAGCATTCAAGTTGGACACATCAAGGCGTGTGAGATATAATGAAAGCCATTGCTGCTGGCTTCAAATAAAACTCAGAACGGTCTCTCCTCAGTTTTTTCTGGAGAGCAGGGAACAGATAGGAAAAGCTCGAATGGCAGTTTTCTTGCACTTAGCATTTCCAATTTCAAGTGTCAACTAGAAAACGAGGCATTGTGCCCTTATCTTTACCACCCCCCTCCACTCTCCCGTCAACTGTACTGTCAATAGAGCCAGTCCACTTGTCACAGAGACAATGGATTCCTTTACCAACCTTTTGACAGCATCCCAGTCACATCAGCCAGGCTGCTTTTAGTGAGCGTCGCTCTGATTCCTGCCCCCAGCAATGCTTCTCTTTCTTTGGACGGAACTCACCAACAGAGCCTCAAAATGGCTGCACTGCTGGAGAGGAAACTGAGGAATACACGCCGTTCTCTCTGACCCCCTCCTGCCCTAACGTCGCCCCACAGAACTGTGAATTCCCTTTGGGCTGTTAGAGAAGTCAATGGGCCCACACACACAAAGGGGATTAAACACTCAGCGGTAACAGGTGTAGCCAAACGCTGTCCTGACTACATGAAAGGCTGATTCATCACACACGCTGTACGGCGACAAGAAGACCACACCGTTCTCATTTCAACATTCAAATTTAGTCTAAAGGAATGAATGGGTAATTGCACAATGGGTTCATGTTTAGACCGTGTCTGAAAATAGCTGAATAATAATATCGAATGCTGCTATATGAATTATTTACACTCATAGATTTATTGGAGGACCAACTGAAGTAAACAAATATTCAGATGTTGTAAAATCATGCATCTGCTTGATTGTCTGATTTTAATGGGCCATTCTGTTGAAAGCTTGGCATGGACAACTAGTACTCGCTCTGGTGAAATGACTTTTTTTTTTTTTTTTTTCTGAAGCATCATTTGGATGGCTTTTCACATGCCGTCCACTCTCTGCCTCATTGTCCTGTGCTCTCTTCAACACACCTACATGTCCACTGAAAGCACACAGTCCTATTGTTACCTCAGCTGTTAATGTCAGAGGCCAGACAATGGTTCCTATTTGCAGTATTTGCATAAGGCACTTTTCCAGCAAGCGTTTGGAGTGGTCTTGAGAGAGGGTCCACTTTATCCAGCCACAGCAAAAAAATGTCAAGTGCCAATTAGGGACGGTTTGCTGCTTTTCAGCAGAACCCCACCCCTTCAATCCCTCTTTATTTACCCCTCAGCAAACTCTCTCACACTCCGGCCCGGCTAACGCCACCTTAAAACAAAGACCATCTCTACCTCAGCTACCTCAGAAACCATGCTGAGTCGTTTCCCCTTGTGGGACCATCCACCAGACAATTAAGACTCCCTGAGCTTCCGAGATGATTAAAAGGGATTTATAGTCCATCCTCTAAAGATATGGCTCAAGATGAACCTGTGAGATTGGGTTTCAATTTTGGGCTGGTACTGGTAATTCTGGTGCTTTCTGGGTAGAGGCTAGTATTTTTGCCATATCTCTGTGACCTATGAAAAAAATGGTGTAGAAACAATTTTCAAATATTACAACAAAAAAAAAGAAAGAAAAAATGTAACAAAGTTATTGCAAGTAACACATTTAATTAAATGTGGAGTTTTAAAAAACTCACAAAACAATCTTTACATATATACAATTTAATTTCCAATTAAACTTTTTTTTATTCCATTTAAATATATAAAATTCAATATAAAAAAGTAAAATTGGTAAAATTGTATTTTTATCTGGTGGGCAGGAAATATAATTTTCCACCCTGACTAGATTATTTTTAACATGGCATGTAAGATGATTTCACACATTTCATCCTCCACCCCAATGAGTGTTTCAGTGTTGTCTAGAACATTCCCTGTGATTTATCTGACTTCCATTTCCATTATGCTTCCAGAGCTCTGTCAACATGCATACTTTCAGGAAAACTTTCAATATTTTAATTTAGAACTATGACATGGATCAGTAGCTATGGATATAGTGAGCTTTTTAACACTCAAATAGGGTTTGCGTTTTGTGTGCACACTAAAATGCCATGAAGAAAGAGTATGTTCCAATCTTAAACGGCCATTTTTGTGCTCTCTGGGACACCGTTGTTCCTCCACACAGCGTTTAGTTCTGTTAGCCGCCTCCTGCCACCCAAAGGATTTATCCTTCACTCTCTGTCTCTTTCATTCAATATCTCTGTGTAGATTTTTTTCCCAGCCTTGATTCTCAGATGGCTGGGTCTGATTTGCATGCATTTGCATAATGAAAGTCATTTGCATGCTCAGGGCAGACTTTACCATGAGAACAGACATGAAAAGGTGTGCGTGTGTGTGCGCGCATGCCTGATCTTGCTTATGCCCTCACATGCTGATGCATTTATGCCCTTCATCTTTTCGTTTTCACTCTCAAACAGACCAACCATCCTTGATGCCAGGGAAAGGAAAGAGTGAAGAAGCGGGGCAGGTTGGTTGTGTGGCTGTCGTCCTGCTGGTGTTGCTGCTCCCCTCCCCTTCGCTGCTCGCCTGCCCCCTTCCTCCCGTCACGAGATGCAGTTTGCACAAAGCCACCATCTTAGAGCAAGCCGGGCATTAAATGGAAGTGGAAAATAAGCAGGTATGACCCACCATCACTCTCCTGCGTCTCACACCCTCCTCTCTCTCACCTCTTCTCGTTTACACATACTATCCCCTCTCGTTCCCCCTGTTAAAAGGCACTGTTCATAACAGCAGATGTGTTTGTTAATTGTGAATATCACACGTCCTGGTTGTGATAGGCGCTGAAGGGGGCGGGGAGATGTTTTGTAGTCATTTGCATTAAATCATTCCCCGACACAATGGCTGAGGCAGAGCTGCATCTGCAGGCATCAACGCTGAATAGATCGCCATCAGGGATTCTGCTGCCCTGTCGTCGTACCATGCCAGCCAAGGAGATGGCGTGCTGCCATTATTGAGAAGAACAGCAAGACTTCCCTTCTGCTTTCAGCTGTGGTCGTCATGATATTAGCTTTCCCATGAGTTTGAATTAGCTAAACCAATTGCTGTTTTTGGTCTTACATAACTATAAGCGAACATCTCTGACTATTTAGCATCTATTTAAAGACAAACTAATGGGAAAACATGCTTAGAGAGAGCAAGAGTAGGAGCAGAGAGCGTGATAGAGAGGTCTCAATGAGGACGGGCTCCATTTGTACGTCTTGGTTTCTAAGAGTCGCGAGCCAGACAAGTCCAGTATTGTTCTCCGTGGCGAGCTTACTGTGCCGCACTGTTATTAAGGCCAGGAAACTATAAGTTTAAAAACCGCTTAACCAAAACACCAATTCGAGCCGACTGTGCCTGATTAAGTGAGTTAGCAAAGTAAACAATACAGGCCATTGTCCTTCATTCTCTTAGAGGACTGCCTTTGTTTAAATCCCATCACTGAAAGTCCAGACAATACACTGGAGGACTAGCGTAGGTCCAGAGCTCAGAATCTCTGTTCAAGACAAGAAGATGCATGTTAGAACTTACAGAAATGTCCTGTGCCGCCAAAGTACCATGAGGTATGATGGCGGTATTAAATGGGAATACTACAGCACCATGGGATTTACTTGGTACCTTCATGTTATACTGTAGTAGCATGGAACATCTTTGTGACCCCAAACTTTTGAAAGGTAGTGCATAACTAATGCAACTACTAGAAAAGGATATCAATGTGTGCAAATCAAACTTTCAGAACAGCAACACAAAGCATTTTTGCAAACTGCAAATGTGGCCAAACGAAAACTTTTCCTGTTTTCCACTTTTAATCACATAAAAAATGCATGTAACATTATGTTTTAAATTCCAAAACAAGAATTATGTAGTTCAAGGGTGATACAACTCTTAATGCAGGTAGCAGAGAATTACAGGATTGCAGTCACACTGGGTCTACAATCATGTCATTGTTTTCAGTAATCTAAGTGTGCCACAGTAAACAGGTGGCAAACTGGGGGGAAGAGTGGCTGAGGGACGGCACGGTTAGTTATGCACAGTAAAAACAAAGCCAAAGCACATCAGATAAAAAAAAAAGGAACTAAGGATCTGCAGCAGCTTGCGTCTGGGAGCGTGCAAGGTGGCTGGGGCAAAGGGGCAGACACTCTCCTGTCTGCACACACACACATACACACAAGGCTCCCCTTTTCTGAGCAGCTGCTCTCGCCTCTCCATGCAGGCACCAGCCTTGGGAACCACCACGATGAGGCTCCCCCAAAAAATGGGCACCAGGGCCCCCCAAAATCTGAGTCTGTCTGCCCCCCCCCCCCACCTTCTCTGTCTCTCCCTCCCCCTCTTGACGATGATGCTGGGTGCCTGGGAAGGACTCAGAGTTCATGGTCAGACTGCCTATTGAGCTGACAGGCTGACTGTTTGCTCAATTCAGTCTTCTATTCAGCCGGGACAGGAGGAGGGAGACAGAGACACAGTAACACTCCAATGAGTATTCATTTAGGGAACACAACCAGAGGCAGAGAGGGAAATCGCGAAATAAAGAATGAAAGAGAAGCAGAGAGGGTGGTGCGTTTTTTGCGTCACGATACAGACGCCGACCATCATACAAAAACTTCCACTTATCCAGTTTTCTGACAATGAAACAGAGCGATAGAGTCATTGCAACCCTATAAATATAAACGAATGTGGATATTTGATCAGCTCTTGTGTTCTTAATCACCTGCATGCCTCGAGTTGCTTGTTTAAGCCGCATGGAGCGACTAAACTCTGGAGTTCTCCGGGTTTAGGTTCTGTCACATGCCTCGTCTTTGCTTCTGTTCCATGTTGTACCAAGCGCACAGGCACCGTCAACTTCAGCCTCAATCTCTCAACCTGGCACTCGGCCTGTCTGTGGTGTTTATTTGCTGCAACCTTCTTAAAATCCTACAAAACAGAAACAAATCATTAAAAATCCAATAACAGAACATCTTAAAGGACAAAAGCCAGTCCTGATGAGATAACCTGGCAGTTTTCAGTAATCAAATGTGTTTGATTTGAAATGGTCAGATATCAAGAAATATTATTTCACTAAACACATTTCCTGTTTCTTTTGTGTCTTTTCAGGTTTTTAGAGTCAAGACAAATAATGTGAAAATCCATTAAATGGAGGATCTGAGCGGAAACGGGCTGATGGAGTCAAACGGGTCTTTACTATGCATGTGCCCCAACATCAGATAAAAGACAGCACTTTAATTGTTCTACATGACTTCAATCATTGGCATTTCTCAAGCAGTTATAGCATCTAATGTTCTAAGTGCTGTATGAACTTAGCGTGTGCGCGTGTGTGTGTGTGTGTGAGGAGAATCTAAGAAAGAGTTTGTACAGGTCTGGGTCAAAGTACTCAACAAACTGTGTATTTGAACAAAAGCACTTGTTTGGATTCTCCAAGTATATAAAGATTATATTCGGGTAGTTCTATAGTGAATTTAATGAGGTTTTCTAGAAAATGTCATTTTTAAAGGCCAATCATTTAGCCAATCAATTAAAGAAAGCGATTTAAAAAATGTCTTATAATAAATTTAACAGTTTTATCTAGTCTGTCTTGGTACAATCTTTAGCATAATGCACTTTATAACACGCAAACTGTTTTGTTTTAGTTTGGTAGTTTTCAGAAAAATAAAGTGGCCTGTGTACATTCCCTATGTATTTTTCCAATAACTGATTACTAAATTAAATCTAACAGGAATTATTAGAAATGGTATGTGAGGCTCTGTAGATTCTGCATGTATGAGTGTGAGACCCACGGCAGCGGTGAACGATACTGCACTCTGATTGGACAGCTCAGTGTGTTGTGTGTCACACACTTGTTGGACAGAGAGCTGTTGTCTTTAATTTCTATGCAATTGCGTTGGGCTTGCAATCACCTGGAAGAGAAGGCAGATCAGAGCAGCTTATTTATGACAACAGGTTAAATCTGTTCTAAGGTGCGAAGAATGTTTAGCAGAATACGTATGAATATTTAGTTCGTACTAAAATAACAACAAACTGTGTCATCGACCACTAAAAAGCATCTTCATCTAGCTTTTGTGTTTTTTCATTTTTGTTTCAGCACTCAAATAGAAACAAATTTAAGGGGTTTTAAATGCTCTCTAAATGTCTCTCTGTATTTTGTGTTAAAATCAATCATGGCTGAAGAATTCAGTTGAATATGCAAATGTTTTACAAATATATTACAATTTGAGGAGAATTGTGCAATGTATTTTATAATCATTTTTCTTCAAATATTTTTTTATTACAGCATTATCCTTTCAGTTAAACTGAGATAATCTGTTTTTTTTATTTCCCTGCAAAATTTGACAAATCAAGTTTAATGTGAATGGA
This sequence comes from Carassius auratus, assembly GCF_003368295.1. Classification (NCBI taxonomy): domain Eukaryota; kingdom Metazoa; phylum Chordata; class Actinopteri; order Cypriniformes; family Cyprinidae; genus Carassius; species Carassius auratus. The sequence goes on along the minus strand of NC_039258.1, from coordinate 10,958,309 downwards.
CAATGGACTGATGAAATGGGGCCTTTACTATGCAGTTTGTAACTTCTGTATTTTTCTGGGATTTTGTAGAAAGTGATTTTCAGCTAGATATGTTCTTGTAATGATAACCATAATAACTTGTTATGCTATAGTTCAATTCATTATCTTACTGTGTGTTTTTCTTTTCATGTTTCAGTAGAACGCAAATGTATAAGATATTTTTGTTGCCTTTTTTTTTTTCTCCGCATGTGCCTTTTTAATGTCCTGGTGTGGATATTAATAAAAGTTTACTTTAAAAACAAACTTCTGCTGTAGTGATATTTTGGAGAACAATTTTCATATGCATACAATTAAATTCAAGAATCCTAAATGCACAGCATTGTCAGCAATGTCAGATTGTGAGTGAAACTGAAACTCACTCTATGGTATATAAGACTTAATCATTTTCTTTTTAAGATTTTTGGGATTTGTTCTGGGTTTATTCAACTAGCAATGAACCACATCCAGTCTAGAGTATTACAGTCCAACATTTCTTGGCCGCTCAGATCTGCGTGGCCGTGTGCCAGGAGACAAGGTGCATTAGTGTACTGTAGGCCGTAATGCTGCTGATCTGACACATGCTTTGGCGAGACCCAAGTCTGTGTCTGAATGTTAACTAGTCAATTAAACAACCAGAAATGTAGCTTACTCAGTCTCTGTGTATAGGACTACTACGGCAGTGGCCAAATGCCGATAATTTTTGAGTTTTCAAAAAGGTTTTTAGTTACAAAGAGTGCAAAATACACAAAATAATTTCAGTAAAAAAATTGACTACACTCAGTAGCATCACTTATAGAAGTGAATGAGATAGCATGCTGCAAATGGTGGTCTTTGTGGTCTCCAAAGAGAACAAAGGAGACCAGAAAAGAGTTATACATCCACCTACCAAAACATCTTATACAAAACTGCTGGCATTTCAAAATAAACCGGGTCAGTAAGTGAATGACAGAGAATCTAGATGTGTCCTTCACTGATGACCTTAAGCTTCGTCCATTCTGCCCAGTCAGTCAATGACTGTACTGTCAACTGTTTGTAAGCAAACTGCCTTCATACGCTTGTCATACATTACATTTTTATTTAAGGACGTTATTGATATTTAATAAAAGTATTTAATAATATGACATTTTTACACACTCTTTCTTATATATATTTTCACACATGTGCTTTTTTTTTACAATGTTGTGTGGTTATTAATAAAAGGTACTTTAAAAACAAACCTTTTTGCCTCAAACTCTTGATTTGCTGTGTATTATTAGTTAGTATGGTAGTTGTTAAGTGTGGGTAAGATTAGGGATGTAGAATATTATCAAAATTCTGCTGAACCACATGTGCTGAGGATTGTGGAATAGTGGCAAGAATGCATCTGTGGCCTCCAAAATGATGAAGGGGATCTCAGTATAGATTTCTTGTCTTCCTCCATATACTTTCTGTGAAGGCTTTCCCAGCGCACACTGATGACTGTCCTCAAAACTCCATCTTAGTAATCAAATCCCGAACAATTCCTGTCATCCGCTAACTGCAGAGTAAATCAACATTGATGTTACTTTGTTGAAAGAAAAAATTGTGCTCGATTTACTGTTGCCAATGACAATGGATCCAAAAATGTTTTATTCATCATTACATCACATTAACATTTTAATATTAACATTATTGCATGAAAATGACATACAGTGAATTAAGATACTGATTTAAACACATAATTGCAAGATTGCAAATACTAGTGGTATATATAAAAAAATAAGACAAATAGGACATTGCGTTAATTTTTTTTTACAATTTTACATTAAAAAAGGCTTTTCAAATTATTATAAATAAGTAAAGTTTCAATAAGGCTGTATTTTGTAAATGTAAACAAATGTGCACACAAACCAAAGATCAGACACATTGTATTAGTAGTAACTAAACAATTTGGTCATTGTGATGAAAGCTGGGAAAACAGTTCATGATTACTAGGATATCATTTATCAAGCAGCGCTTATATCCTCATGAATCACCGTTTCATTGTGCCTTTGACAGCTCCACTCCAGTCCTGAGCTGTGTCTGACATGGTGTCTGCCTGGTTTGCAAATCCCGTTCAAGCTGCTGAAGTCACTCGGCTAAAACAAAAGCAAGTAAATACAAGATGGAGGATGTGGGAAAGGAATTCGAACCCTGGAATTGCCTCATGGGAAAGCGAACAGCCCCAGTGGGCGTGTGCGGCAGGGACGAGGTCACCCCAGTCTGCCGTGTTGGTGTGAATGACGAGGGACCTGAGAGAGGAGTCAATGCAGACAACGCAACAATGAGAGTTTAAGGGTGAGAAGGAGGAGAGGAACAAGAGAATAGACCTGAGGTCAAGTTCAAGGCCATTCTCACTGTCTGGCAATGTAAATGAGGTTTAACACACACACACACACACACACACAAAAACACATTCACATAAACAAATTCACACTTTTCCCAGCCCACACAGTATACCCTCAAATACAGTCTCTGCAATGAGCTAATGTTTGTGCAACTATTATTTTGTAGGTTTAATAGGCTGTTTACACAAGAGCTCATTTCCACCTCAAAGCTAATAAAATAAAATAAAATAGTGACTTTATTTCCCAATTATGAATTCATATCACGCAATGCAACTTTATATTTTGCAATGATCTTTTTTTATGTTTCACTCAGAGGTGTAAATGGGCTTCAAGAGTTTCAGCAACTGCAACATATTTTAAAAGAGGATTTTATTTGTATTTCTAGTTTTTTTTTCTCTAAATCCATCATTATTAACACAATCTAAACAATATTACATAACAATCAAAACAATATATTGTTCAATATTAAGCAAAAAAGAGACTTAGACTCCAGTGTCTTTGACCTAAACATTCCATATAGGACCAGATGTTTTGCTCTGTCAGGATGGAATATTTTTCTGCTATCCTTTGGTTTTACTGAAACAGGTCTCTAAAACTCTTTTGTCTACCTTACACTCTCAAAAATAAAGGTTCTTCATTGGCATCAATGGTTCCATGAAGAACCTTTAACATCCATTTAAGCTTCCATTGAACAAAATACTCTTTATAGTGAAAAAAAAACCTCTCCAAAATAAGAAAATATGGTTATTTTTGTAACTGTTCATTGAGGGTTTTTTAGGAACCAAAATGGAACTTATGGCATCAGTGTGAAAAACTCCTTTTGGAATCCTTACATTAAGGGCGCAATTTATGTGATTGTTTGCATTGTTCAAGAATCAGCTAGTAATAACTTCACGAATGGTGAATTTCCAGCACATTCTGCACAACATACACACAAAGACGAACCACATCCTACATTATAATGAGTCAAAACAGCTGTCACTTGCTGATAGACTGTCAGAAGGACGCCTGTTAATTTGAAACAATGGAAAGCTGGCTGCACAGATTCACAGATAAATACCAGTATTTATTTACAGATACAACGCGGAATCTTAATTGCAGACGAAGGATTTTTTTTTCTTCCAAAAATGACTTTTTTCCTATAGTATATGATTTGGTGTATTATTATGTGCTGATAGACAGGACCACACACACACACACACACTCGTACAGTCTCTCACCCACACCCAGAGAACGTGCACAGTGTCCCAGTGCTGTTCCACAGCTGCTGCGAGTCGGCTTTGTGCCATGCTCCACCTCACTCTCTCCATCGCTCGTCTCTCGCTAGCTTTCATGCTGCCTCCTGGTTGCCGTAGCAACTGATGGCACTGACTCAGAGAGGAAAGAGGTCTGCAGCAGAGAACAACACTTGCAAGCACACACACATGCACAGAACACAAATATATGCCAACGCACAAACAAACACTCGCAGCAATGAGAACATACATTTGTCACTGCTCGCACACCTACAAAAACATACAGTGTATGAATACTTTCTTAAATATTTAATGTGAAGTTCCATCTCTAACTGACTGTTACAATGCTGTCATATATGAAGAAACATAACCTGTATAGATAATGCATCTGGTTCTGGACAAATTTAAACAATGAATCCAGATTTGATCATTTCATTCCACAAGCCCTAAAGGAACAGAGTGTTTCAGAAGCAGAACGCAGGTAAATGTGCTGGTACTGTGCTGATTGAAAAGCCACCAATGCAAGGGGGCTGAGGGTTTTGTGTCCTGTGTGGACCTAAAAAAACAGATAGTTCTAAAATAATGTACACTACCACTTAAAAATGTGGGGCCAGGAAGAGGTTTTAATGTTTTTACAGACTTTGGCTTGACTTAAAGCATTCAAATTAAATGATATGAATTACATTTTTTAGGCACTGGTCACTTGGTTTAGAACAAAATACCAAGATTGTGTACAAACCCAGCAATTATCACTAAAGCAATGGTCTGCAACCTCTAAAGGACCAGGGACACCACCCAGACCAAAGCAGGTCCCCATAGATAATACTTCACAGTAACTTTTATTAACAACATTCAATACTTTTTTTTATGTCCATTGACCACCTGCAATATTATAAAGACCCATGGCCTATAAAAGCATTGAACATCATCTACTGAGACCCTTTCCTCAACACCACTGTGACTGCCTACTTCTCCAGCAATTTTACACTGGCAATTCACTGCAACCACTAGGAGAAGCTACAACCATAATCCTTTAGGAATTTGAATTAAACCTAAATCTGCTGGTTAAACAGTGATTGATCAAACTCAACCAGGATTAATACAACATGGGAAAACGAAATGAATTTTTAAGTCCAGCATACCACTTCAAATATCAAAATAAAATGGTCTTTAATTTCAGGTGTTTGAGAAGGAATCAAAAATCATAATAGGAGATGATAGACGGAATCAAGGTTTTAAGTGACACTTAAGATTTGCCAGTGAACACACAAGTATTTAAAGGAATAGTTCACCCAAAATGGACAATTCTATAATCACTCACTCACCCTTGTGTTGTTCCAAAACTGTATGTTTCTTTCTTTCTCTTCAAGAAGACAACCTTTGAAGACATTTTGAAGAATGCTGGGATTGGGAACTAAACACTTTTGGTTACCATTAAAGAAATTAAATAAATAAAAACTTTTCTCAAATTATCTTTATGTTCCACAGGTGAAATAAAGTCACAGTATTTATGAACCACATAAGGCTGAGCAGTGAGTAAGTGATGAAATTGACAATTATCTGTTGTTGTTGCGTGAACTATACCTTTATTGTAATGTATAGCGAGACAAAATTGAATGCGATTTTTGTCAAAATGCCATCCATGATTCAGACAGATATGAGTCTTTTCATTATCATGCAGTGACTTGAGATTTGATGGGAAAGGCTTTCTCTGTGGCATGATGTTGTAGATACAGGAGGCCACCGTGCTCTTTTGAGAGCACTCATTAATGCCGTCTCTAATATATCACATATGGTCTTGGGATTAAGCGGAAGACTGACAGGAACACACATAAAACAGAGGGCCTGAACACTGGCTGCACTCCACAATGACACTTTTAGGGGGCTGGAACCCTTAATTAAAGCGCAGACGTGAAAGGGGGCGCAGACAGAGAGGAGAGCAGAAGAAAAGCAAATGAGATGGAGTCCTCCAGACTGTCTGGGAAAGAGTATGGGAGCGTGTTGCCCCTTGTACATGTGTGCACATGTTTATGGGGGGTAGGGTTGACTTATATCACATCAAACTGCTACATGCACACAAAAACTTGAATTAAAACATATTGTTTCATACTAATGTCCAGTGCGGTTCTAATATTTCAGACAAACACATCACCATACTACATGGATGTAGGGCACTGCACATACAAACCAGTCTTCTGTGTGAGAAGCACAAAGAGTAGGGGTGAAAGGTCAAATAAGCTCACTAAGATGGCTTTCTCATGCTAATTACCATACCCATGCACCCCCAGTTCTGTCTGATACAGAGTTTTGGGGCTCCCTGATGGCACTGGGTAACATCCTCCAAAAGTATCCTGGGAAGGGGGTGGTAACTGATGGTATGTGTCAAGGATGGATAAAAAGTGAAATATTGTTTAGCGTCATTGGGAAAGAAATGACGACAGGCTGAGACATTAGAGACTTTGTGAAAAAAGCGACGTCTAGACATGAATGAAAGATATGTGAGGCGAAGTTCAATAAGATCGCATTGTTTCTTTCAAACCAGTTACGCATTTGAAGTACATGGAGGCTGGACTGTGTTGCAAGAGTTTAAATGCATAGATTTCAAATGTGGAGAAAATTTTTTTGGGATTTATCTTGTTTCGTGTAAATTGGGGTAAAGCAACATCAATGTTAGAGAATATGACTTTTTGAACTGGTGGAAGATGAAAAGTTTATGCAGTCTTGGGTTTTTAAAAATAATGCATCATGATGCATCAATAATATTAATAATAATAATTGAAACAATCACCAGAAAAGGCACAGACAAAACTCACTTTCTCAGGAAAGCGACTGATAGATAAGGATGGGAGTGAAAACCACCCTAAACCTAACCCTCACAGGAAACTGTGCACCTTTTTACTTTCTCAAAAAAACTCATAGATTTCGATTGTTTTTATTTACAGCTTACCAAACCTTAATCCACAAACTTTATCCCTTACTGAAACCTTTCTGGATTTTTGCAATTTTATAAAAAGTTAACTATAAAAACTTTTCTTTACTTCTAGCTACAAATATCACATGGTAGTAGGCATACACACACTTTTATTTAAGTACAGTCAACCTGTGAATGCAGTTACTTACTAATCATTATGATAATGATGGTGGATGCAGAATTTTGCTGACTTAGAGCCAAAAGAAGAAGGAAAAGAGAAATCCATTAGCCTAAACTGTGTGCCAATTAAGCCTTAATAGCTAAGAAACTGTTTGGAAACTCAAACCTCACACTTCCCTTAATTCTCTCACTTTTTTAATCACCCCTTTGTCATTTTCTAAACTAAAACTCACACATATATAATTTTAATCACGAGCTTAATTACAACTGCTAAACCTGTAGTTGTTACATTCAAAGAAAGTCTACATAGCTTCACGATCAATGTAGTAGCGGTTTCAGACGCTCTCATTGGCATGACAATCCGTGAAATTGTAATGAAGCGAATCCGCGCGCAGCCGCAGGGTGTGTCTGGGAAACCACAAAGCAGGACTGGTTTCTTTTTGTAGCAACCGTGATAGCGAATCGCGGGGACGATAGGGTTAATACCACCAACTTAGCAGACAATAACTTATACTGTAGCAGTGACACAGAAAAGTGAGTTATCGGATCAGACACTGATCGATTTGCCATTGAATAGCGACATCAGAACACTGCCCTATACACAACCATCTGCTAAGGAAACGAAAATGGTAAAATTATACAATACAATTAACGTTAGATTTATAAATAAATAATTGTGTGAAAGCAACGCAAACACCAATAGTTTATATGCACGGTTTGACTGCATCAGCCCACACAGTGCTGTTGTATGCTTTATACATTATATTCTATTTATATATATAGGCTATTAAATTCTGCTTTGGTGCATCATTAAATCGGTGTTTATTTGTTTTATATTAGAAACACAGAGCAAATAATAATAATAATAGCTCAATTAAGGAAAGAGGGGAATGTCAATAATTAGAAATTACAATGAAATAATTTTTTTTTAAAATTGTTTCTTAAATGTTCATGAAGTCTTCCTTAATTGTTAAATTATTTTATACTAAGTAAAAGGAAATCACTGTTGCTCTTGACACCTCTAATGAAAATTATACCGCTATGAAACAATTATACCACTTCATTTAAAAAATGTTTTCCGTTCTTTAGATTTAAGACATAATGGGGTGGAACTTCATCATGCCTGTGTTGAGAGAGAGAGGCGCCCTCATTAGTGCGCGCGCATCTTTATTTTCCTCCGCGAGGAATTATGTGACGTCAGCCTCAATTAACAACACACAGTGTCAACAGGATTAAAACACAGACTACCAGTTCTCAAAGACACAGTTTCCCTCGCATCAAAGTAAAGCGCCCTTTGTTTATCTTCGGCTGGACTGTGCACGTTCTATACACTGCAGAACCCAATTAAATCCAGGAAAATAGTAAATGAAGGCAATGAGATCATTCACGGACACGCTGATAATCGTTCTAACCAGTCAGAGTGAGACAAATAAACCCAGTGATTTTCTAAACGCAAATACGGTTTGTGATTTGGAGGGGAAGCAGTAAATATCCATATATATATATATATATATATATATATATATATATATATATATATATATATATATATATATATATATATATATATATATATATATATACGTTCCATTTGGACGCATGGAATACCCACGTTAAAAATAGTTTCATTATTATTTGTGAATTTTTTATGTACGTTTATTTTCTTTAGATGTAAAGTAAAAAATATAGGCTACAAACAATTTTATATGATCAGGATACACGCAATAGTATATTTTTGATACATATCAAATATTAATTAAATTATGTTGATCTGACTATTTTCGTTTGAATGCAGATGTGACCAAATGGCCATCAGTATCAGGACTACTGTATTTAGCTTTTTAATATTTCGAAAGATAAACCAAGTTGCATACTTTTTTTAAAAGACACTTCGAATTAATCAGAACCAAAGATTTTATTGGTAAGAAAATGTCAATATTGTAAATTTCTTTGTACAGTTGTTGTTGCGTCAAGAAAATTTAAAATATAATCTAAAGCAAAACAATTTCACTTGCCACTTATTCATTTATTAAATCGTGCATTGATTTGATGAAAGACCTATATTTATTCAGGACAAATAACTAAAACGTTTACATTTTATGTTGATTGTAAACAAATAATAGGCTACAACATCCAAAACATGCGAAATATAAACTGTAAAATACAGGCAAAATCAGACCAACAGAAGTAAATGTACTGTATAACTAAGATAAATGATCCAACTACATGAATGTTTTTACAGTCTGGTTATAACTTCAGGTTGCACAAACAACTTTTTTTTATTATTTTTATTTAGAAAACCACTTATGTGCTCGACTAGTAGCCTACTTTACAGAAACAATTAGCATATCTTTGAATGTGGAATCTTTGGAAATTAAAAAGTCCCATATGCAGCGAACAATCTGGTGCTGCCAAGAAACATGTATTTTTAGAGTTATGTGGCGTCGAAGGCCTGCAGTGAGGTATAGTGAAGCAAGAGTAAGATCAAAAGCTGTATTCCAGAGGATGAGGAACATTTGTCAGAGAAGTGAGGAGAGCTGGATGATCCACAGCGTTTCAGCGTGGGCTCGCCTATACACTTTTTACGGGTTTGATGTCAAGCGAAGGGTAGCTAATGAGAGACGACAAGCGACTGACGAAGGGACGAGAGGTAATTGGCACGGAGTCGTGGGAAACCATAAACAAACAGCTGCCAATGGCATTTTGTTTTTCTCATCCCTTATACTAGTGAAAAGAACCAGAAGCGGCGCTGCTCGCTGGCAGCTGGGAGCGGAGAGCGCGCGAGAGGCCCAGATAACAAGTTTAGGGATTATAGCGTGCCACTGGCATCACACATCACAAGATCATCAACACTTACCATTAAATATTCTCTCTTTCAGACTAGTTACTCACGGATAAACTCTTCAATTCCCCATCACAACTCCTGTACGTCAAAATTACGTAGCCTACCTTAATCACGGCAGACGCCATTTTTTTTTCGCCAATTAAAATGAAGGTGTGAGGGGTTTATACTTACTGTAGTGTGCCTGAATCACGACTGTTGATGATATATCGTTCCAATAATAATACAATTAAAACAAATCCAGGTAAAGTTTTATAAATTAAATACATATAAAACAAATTTAGTACATTTTATTGATAGAAAATATTTAAATAAATAAAGTTTATATTTCAATTATTAAAAATGTAGATGCTACCTGCAGTGACACGTTTAATTTTCAACCACTTTGAGTTTCATTACTGATTATAAAAAAATTATCGAAAAATCTGAAAACTCATTAAAGTAGAAATAAATAGTTTAGATGAAAACAAGACGTTGTTATGAGAACATTTTTACTGTGTGTGTAATGCAAAGAGAGAATAAAAAGAGAGCAAGGCTTCATAAACTAGAACTGTTCTCAGAAAAAAAAAAATTAAGAAAAGATTTGGATTATTTATTTTTAATTACAGGGCAAACAGAGTGGAAGCATTTCAATTAATGAAAATAAAAACTTTAATCTAAAAAAGCCAGTCCATTAAAGCATCAGTAATTAGATTTTTTTTTTTTTTGGGGGGAGGAGGGGGATTGAAAAAGTTTTTCTGTGGCATAAAAAGATTTATTGTTTGTGATCAAATTATGCTGATCTTAGTTCAAGCAGGGACGTTCATAATATACCATAGCTGATTCACATGAATAGCTTTAGGGCAGCGATGAATGAATTGATATATGAATGTTGGTTTAACCTCACAGTGGGATGGACATATCCTTAATCAGTCATAAGGTGGATGTTAAACTTAAGGAGGGGTCCCTGGGGTAAGCCCTCGGGGCATATCCCTCCCTTAGCACGCCCCGCTATCCTTGTGACCTGCTTGTCCTTGCCTAACAGGGTCAAGCCTCCAATTAGCCAAGGGTCAAAGGTCAGGGTCCTCTCCTCTAACATATGGTTTTTAGGCTGATGGCCTGCTCTTCAACAACAGGTCAATGTCAGTCATGCAATGTTATGTGAGCAGCATTTTGTAGAAATATTATTACTTACGCAAAACTGTTTAGGTTCAATTGGTTCAGTGAATTAGAGACATAAGGAACAGTGTCATTAAATTGTATGCTTAAATTTTTTTTCTCCAAGTATACGATTATTGTTGACAGATTTAAAAATATGATCCAGAGTTGCAATTCCTGTAACCCAGCGTAGCTTGTTTCATTAAATTGAAATAAAAGACCGGCTGGGTTTCCCACAATTCTTGTATTTGCTGAGCAAGCGAAAGTCAGGGACAAATAGATTTTGTCATCAAACTAGCTTGATTCATGTTAAAGAAAGCATTTTAATCTATGTGCACATGTAAGGACTTTATCAAAGCCAGAGATAGTTCAAAAGGACTGTAAATTGATTCAATTTAATTAATCTTGAGTCCAAAATCTTTTTTCTGCTGCCCATTTTTTATGTAATCGTGAATGCTTGCTTTGGGATTGACGAAGGCACATAAACTGCTCCTCACCATGGTGTTGCAAACTACATCATTTGCGATATATATCCCAGCGATTTGGGGTTTGGAAAGGAAAATGTTAAAAGGGCACAATTGAGCCAGTCATGCATGTTCTGTGCATTCACTCGGCGTGGGTGTAATTCTCCAGAACACTTTTCCTTTGATTTCTTTCAGTTTTCACAGTGTCTCTCAAATGCCAATAATAGACTTGTCCATCAGCCTCTCCCTCCCTTGGAGTTAATTGGAGCTGTAGAAATTCAGACCAAGCTCTGAAGTTTGGTTCATCATTGGATCACTAGATTATTAGATTAATCCTCCCCAAGATTAATGCCCCACCTGGACCCCCTCTACCCCCCTGCCAGACTGTCCTGGCCCTCCAATGCCTCTTACGGACCCTGGGCTCTTTGATAAGGCTGACCTGTACCACTTCACACAAGGATGCTCGGGGATGTACGTGTGTGTGTGTGTGTGTGTGTGTATTTGTGTACTCATGGCCAACCATCAGGGTTTTTTCCTTACAGGAGATTTTTGCATAAATGCATCCCAAAACAAGGAGCTAAAAACTCTTAGATTCATTATTTCACAGTAGCACAATGTGCGTTTTGTTTTAATTCAAAAGAAACTACCATGGATTTAGAAGACCATGTACATTACAAGTATATATGCCAATATACTGTAAATAATAACATTTTTATTAGCAGTTTGCAAATGTAGTTAAAAATCTCCTTTCACAAATGTATATTTTACTATAAAATTGTGCTTAAACCTGCTAGAGTATATTTCACCGTATGGTCCAAGCAAACTTTTGCTCGATAGAATTCTGATTATGATTTTTAAAAACAGTGCTAAATATTAACACTAGTGCTTGAATGGTACAATCAATTTTGCCTGACAGAATTATTTTTATACTTTTGAAAATATCACTAAATATTAATGCTATGATTGGTTTGATAAATTTTTTCCTGACATAATTGTTTTTGTATTAAAAATAAATAACACTAAATATAAATATTAATGCTTAATAATTGGTCAGATAAAACTTACCTGACAATTATTTCATACTTCAAAAAATAACACAAAATATATGATATAATTATTTTTATATAAAAAAAAAAACAAAAAAAAAAAACATCACCACTAGTGTTTGAATGTTCAAATAAAATTTGCCTGACAGAATTTTTCCATATTAAAAAAATATAGAAGCAGAAAATTGAACACAGGATGGCAGATACTATTTGTCTAATAGAAACAGTTTTATATTTAATAAAATGACACTAAATTAGTAGTATTCTGATTTCACTTCCACGTCTAGATCTGGACTGATCGATACTAAACACTGATCTATATTATAGATCAGTGATACTAACCCAGCATCTGATGCTCCTATCAGGGCTAGCGAGTTGCACATCCCTTCACAGCAGAGAGCAGTGTGGCACAAAGAGTCAGGCTAAAGAGGCTTGAGTGGCACTGGCATATACAAAACGCTTGGCATCTCTTGGCAAGAACATCCTTCTATCGCTGTCTGCTTGCCCTCTCAATTCTCGCTCTCTCTCTCTTTCGCTCATCATTGCTTTTGCTGGCTCTTTCCGCCAGGCCCATGGTTTCCTGGCAGTGATGCCCATCTCTGTATGCCATCCTGGGAGGCGTCATATCCCCTCCAGAGAGCTGGCCCCTGCGGCTGATGGAGCCTTTCAGTCCAGAGAATGGGGGTATTGTGAGGAATTGTGGGTCATGGCCGGAATAGGCGGCAGTTTGCTCATATACAGGCCCCACACACACTCACACAGGGCGCTTAGAACTGAGAGCCAAAGATAGACATCCAACCTCTCAGCTTTAAAAATGCCTCCTCAGGAAGTAGCTGTGTGAGAAAGTGTGTGAGGTGCATGGCAACACTGGAAGTATGCTTGCAAGTGTTTGTGTGCATGTTTCTCTTTGACCGCTTAAAAGCTAAAAAGAAACAATTTCACAGCATTATGTGACGGCATGTTTGTGTGTGTGATTTGGTGCTTGCATACATGCATTCATTGCCTTTATGTCTATTAGAGAAAGCATTTTTGATTGTGCAGCATTGTTGGAAACGACTTTCCTCTTTCTTTCTTGTTTTTTTTTTTTGGATCTATTCATCTGTTACAAATATGTTCATTTTTAAAATACCATTTAAGTAATAAAATGTAATTCATACATACAATGACATTCTATGATTTAAAACCCAGGCTGTAAAATGTTATATATATATATACACACACACACACACACACACACACACACACACACACACACACACACATATATTTTTGAACAAAAAGATGCAAACACTCACATTGAAGGTGTAAGAACATATTTTTCATTCGTGGTTACACCTCATGGTTGCATTTTTTATTTAGAACATTTAAGAGTCAAATATTTGTAACGTTTTTAAAATGTAAAACGTTTTTCAAAGCCAAATTTATACTTATAAATATAATTATACATTTATATTACATTTATATTTATACTATATTTTAAACAACATTTGTCCTTTTATTCATCATGGAAACACTTTTTTTTGCCATTGACTCATGTATAAATATGAAAGGACAAAACAGTAATGTATAGGCTAACGTTTGCTTATGAAAACAAAGCATATCAGTCATTCACAAAAATTCTGAAAGAAAAGAAACCGCAAAGCATAGGCATATAGTAATATAGGCCTATATATAGGTTTAAACTATATTTAAATCAGAAACCAAGGCATTTGTCTATAGCCTATCTGTAGAGACAAACAAGCAACCAAACATCGGTGAAGATCAGTCAGGTCGCTAGGCCTACTGTAGAGACAAACAAGCACCAGCTCCGTCTCAAAGCTCTCTCAGCTCCACCTAGTGGCTTGAAGAGACCACACAATCATTCACCAGCATCCTAGTTATACACATTCTCTCAATGCATAGTGCTCATTTCCCCACCGTTGGCAGCCGGAGTGACCGGAGGTGTTTTGGCACATGATGTATCCTTCCACAAGCGGAGGAGGAGGAAAATAGTACCAGTGTTTTTATCCTCTGCTCATGCAGCCCATCCACGGACACCCTTACCTCATTAATATTCAGCCACCGGACTCCTTTCTCCCACCGCGCTGCACTAAGACAAAAGAGCATTGTGGGGGGCACCTCCTGTTTTAATTATAACGAGAAGGTGCGGAGGGTGTGTGAATCGTGGCGTGTGTGTAAAAAAAGAGAGAAAAGGGAGAGGAGAGACAGTGAATGCATTGATTTGTGTGTAAACGTGTGATTTGCTGGTGTGTAAGTCACTATTTTATGTCTAAAGTTTGTATTTTTGTGTTTTGTATGGGGATTTGTTTCTGTAAGGCTATATGCTTCTCTCTGTGTGTCTTTGTGTGTGTGTGTGTAGTGCAGCTGCAAGTCTGTTGTGGCTTGTTGCCATAATGCAAATTGGCATCTGATAAAACATCACTGACTGAATTTGCTTAAGGGATGTAGAGGGAAGGAGCAAATAGGAGAGAATTAGTTCTTGTTGCAAAACCCAGTCACACAGCATCTCTCTCTCTCTCTCTCTCTCTCTCTCTTCCCCCTCCATGCCCAATGAATTAATCCCAAATGAGTAAACCAAAATCTTCTTTGAACTTGAAATAGCTTCTTCTTTCTTGCTCTTTTATTTCTTGGAGAAATATGAGATACTGTAACATTCATCAGCTCCTGATTGACCCGCACTGTGATTAGACAATGTTTATATTTATCTATATATTTTTTTTAGATTAAGATTTATAAGGAGACCTGTGACTGAGAAGAGTATATTGGCATGTTGATGATTTATTATTATTTAACAAATTATTTATCCACTGATTTTGGATTCTGCCTGATTTAAATCACCATCTAGCACTAATTTAAATGTATTTTATTAAAAACATTGAACATTTGCAAAATATTAAACATTTTAAGTGCTGTCATTTCAATATGTTATCAAAAAAAATAACTGAATAAAATAGATTTTAGAGTCATCAGCCTGAAAAAAAAAATATTTTTATAGCAATAATATTTTCTTGTTGGTAGAGGAAATAATTTCAGTATTGATCCATCCTTATTTTCATTAATTTGATAAATGGATATTTCCCATGTTTGAGTCAGTAAAATGTACTTAAATGAGTAAAATCTAAGAAAAAGTCAATGATCATCAAAATTTGGAATCCACTGTAAATAACTGTAACGTATACATGTAGGGTAATATTTTATGCACATCAAGAACTGTCATGATGATGTCTACATCCAGACACACTAATAGTTACCCACTTCATCAGCTGCGCTAGACAGAGCTCCTCCACTGCCACGTCCTCATTCAACAGCACCAACTCAATTAAGACTCTATGATGGCTTCACCCCACTTGACCCAAACTGACCTCTGGCCTAATGGTTCACGCCTCCCACAATGTCAAGCATGTCACGAGGGGGTCGCTAAAGAGCTTTTGTCCCCTCTGTGTCCAGCCATCCTCTCTCGCTAAAGCATGCTGTCAGTGCTTTTGTTGTATTCCTTTGAATGTAATGGTCCCTGAGTGAGGGCTTATAAAAGCAAAAATCCCTTAATCACCACACAAATATGAGTTTAAAGTCAGTTTTGAGGGATCTGAGATATCCGGCTAGGTTTTTTTTTACAAATTATTATTATTTGTGAAAATATTTCAGCTCATTTTTTCCTTTTTAATGATGAAAATCAACATTGGTCACCTGTTAAATTGGTATCTCATTTCTCACAATTTTGTTGTTCATTTTGTTCTTACTATGCTCTCCACTTAATGAACCTCTTGAACTCTGTTGTCCTTGGCGGAAGCAGGTGTGAGCTCCACTGCGACCATATTAGTCTGATTCTCTTGTGCTCTGCTGCATTCAGATCCAAACACCTTCACTAGCCAAAGTGGAGAACATTGGAAACTCACATAAGCACCAATTTCTGCTGACAGGAGACTTCCTGAACAACGGAAATAGTCAATGGCCATATGGGTGAGATTTAAGCACTCTTGTTCTGTAAACTATGCAATCAATAGTCAATCAAAAGGTAGCAAATTTCAAATTAACTAGGTTTATTAATTAAAAATGACACATTAGCAAAACTATTTACTATATTTTACTAGTCTCGTTACATTATTAACCCGTAAAAAAATTACAAATAATAATAATAATAATTATATATATAATATTGGATATTATATTATATTAAATATTGGATTCAATGTTTTTATCAACTTTTCTTTTTTTTAGCACAGGTTTTGCATTTCTTTGGAGTGAGCTAAGCTTGAGTGAAAGGCATTATTGGTGGACATAGGTGTATAAATTCAGATCAGCAAGGCCAACAATCCATCAGTTCAAAAAATAAATACAAAACCTGCGCTAATTGAAAGAAAACACGTTTTTTATAAATATATAAATATATATAATATAGCAAAGCAACAAATTTTGAAGGATTTTTTTGTTTTGTTTGTAGGCAGGTCATTACTGTGTAACAAGGTTGGCAAAATTACCCCAAAACTTTATAGAACTTGTTAAACCCTGTGTGAGCAAAGTCAGTAAGGTTTAGTCCAATGCGATAACATTAATTAGCATTTTAAACCCTCTCTGGTTCAAAATGACTGAAACACATCACAAGATTCTATGAAGAACCTTTAACATCAATGGAACCTTTCCATTGTGAAAAAAGTTATTTATTGTGGAAAAAGGTTCTATAGAGTTTTAAAATGTTCTTCACACTCAATAAATAAATAAAAGAAAAAAAAGAAGAAAAAAAAAAACCTTTCACTTAAAAAAAACTTTACTGAAAGGTTCTTTTACAAACCCAAAAATGGTTCTTTATGACATCACTGTGGAAAACCACATTTGGGACCTTTCTTTAGGAGTTTAGGTACAGCACCATAAGATAACAATATATGATAGAATAGAATAGAATAAAATAGAATAGAGTGCGTCTTGTAGCTGGACACACCGACATATCCGTATCCATAGCCGAAGTTGTGCTGTCTTCATAGAAATGTCAAATAAATAAATGCAAGGTAGTGTCATTGTATTTGAAATCCACTAGCCACTAGTTTTTCTCGTTGTGCTGTTTGTGTGAGCACTGATTAGAGGCAGGCCTGTGGTTGAAAGGGTCCATGACCCCTGAGCACAGCCTGCCTGTAATCCTGTTAATGTGAGCTAAAGAGACGTACTCTCCCCATACAGACATGCTTTCAGAGCGCACGCAGGACATTGCCCTCAGCACAAACTCCCACTGACCTACTTACAGACATTCTTACGAGAGAAAATTGATTAAATAAACTATCAGAGGAGTTGGTCATTCCTGATTCAGGTGTTTTACTAAAAGGTAAAATGCCAAACAAACAAATAGCATTTCCCTAACTTTAGCATATGGCTCATTTTCTTTAGATTTTCTGTAACTATAATTCAGTGTTCGCATAACACTGCATGTAGTTAAAAACTTTGAAAGAACGTAGCTATAGAACGTTTCTAGTGGTTCTTAGGTTTAACTTAACTAAAATGACTAAAATTAGTGTGCAAAAATTTGTTTAATGGCTCCTGTTAAAATACAAACAAAAAAACAACAACACTAAAACCAGTCCATCACGTGGGTTTCAATCTCAAGCGCTGTGTCATTTTGAAACCCTTAAAGCTCAATTTCAAACAAAACACACAAACAAATTAAATATGTAAATTCCCTATTACGTGCAGTTAGCATTCTTCATTTTTGCTGATTATAAAGCGCAATTAAGCACTTAACGCTGCCTATTCACATCCCAGCTGTCCACCTGTCTGAGGCCTGGGAAAAGACCTTGGCGCTGGTTCACGCCGCGCGTCGTCTCTGTGAAACACGCAGTGCGCGAATGAAAAGGGGCGTCGAGCTGCTCCTCTCACAGCCCGCGAGCTCCAGGCGCTCCTAATAACGTGCTATCAAAATAAGACCCCCACTTTCCCTTCTCCGTTTGATCCTAGAAAGTGAAACTGTGCTAATTACGCGACGGAGACCATCTGGACTCTTCGTTAACCCTTTCCGCAGTGACTGTGGGCGCCATTAAGTATTCTTGAATTAAATGGGGCCTTCACTTAGAATCAGCGTGATTTGACATCGTTGTTTATCGTCGAGCTGAATGTAGAATTCACGACTGCTTTGACTTTGAAGAGATCACTTCGTGGAAAAAAACAAACACGTGCCCAATTCGAAAAATATACTGTGTATTTCTGTCACACACCTTTAATGGATTATTGAAATAAACATGACATATCAGCAATATAAATCTGAGCAATTTATTTGAATGTCATTCCATTCAGAATTTGTCGTTCAAACGCAGGTTATGCGGAGTAGAAATAATCATTGCAAAGAAACACTTTTTCTTTAAAACAGATAAACATGTAACTATATACATTTTATATCTTAAATCAATCAAAACATTTCCCCTCCAATTCAATTTAATAGTCAATAAAACAATGTCAATTAATGTCCAATGTTCACAGTATTTCTAAACAAATTTTTGAAACAATCCAGAAATATAAGATAAAATGTGTGCTCATAAGAAACGTTTTATAAAACCTGTAACTCACAGAGTTTTATGATGTAGATATTAAAGTCCAGCTGTTTAGGATTCATACAAGTTATTATTCAATTTCAGGAGAATGAAAAAATATATATACCAAATGAATAAAAAATATTTTCCCATACATCCCACAGCAGATTCTCATTGTTTTTGCAAAAATATTCAAAATAAAGAGAAAGCATAAATTGTATTTTGCAGTCGACTATCTTAAATTACAGCTATTTCTAGAAGGTAATCATAAGAACAATCAGCTTGTCCTCTGTCACGCGCAGTAGAGCCATTCTCAGCTCTGCATCACCATCTAGTGGTCTTATAAGGAATCACATACATTCTCGATGTTGTTCCTCAGGTGAACTGGGCTAATAGTTTGATATAATAACATATACTGATATTAACAATAATGGAAAAAAGTTGACCATTTTATTTTAAGAGTGTAAGTAAAAAAAAATGGCACCTGCAGTGAACATCACAGGTGACAGGGCTTGCAAGTTTATGTAGTGATGTAGTAATGAACAAATGCAGACAGGTGAATGAAGGGAATTTAGCTGCTGAGTTTTTCTACTTCATTTGCAGTGGCC
Organism: Carassius auratus; assembly: GCF_003368295.1. NCBI lineage: Eukaryota > Metazoa > Chordata > Actinopteri > Cypriniformes > Cyprinidae > Carassius > Carassius auratus. The sequence goes on along the minus strand of NC_039258.1, from coordinate 10,939,014 downwards.
ACTTCGTAAAGCTCATGCTGGTCTTCCTCCTCCCCCGGTACCTGAAATGCATTCACATTTCCTCTTAGCACATGATAAGACTGTCAAAACTGTCTCTGTATATTGTACATACAATGATACTGCACATTAGGCAGGAATGCCTAATAAGTCAAGGACAGGTAAGGTATATATGGTTGAAAAAGGCTTACAGAATACAGCATAAACTATAAAAAGCTATTAAAAAATGGTAATTCAATTTTTTTACCTCCCAGTAGACTCCATCCTCAAAGCATTGAGCATCTGGAGGAGCACCGTAAATGGGCAGCTTCAGAATTAACCCTGAAAAAAACACAGACATATTTTGTTATGTTTTATCTGAGATCGATAAATCACTATATACTGAACACACATGTATACACAGGGAAGTATGAACAATCTAAGGTAGGATTTTCTTTAAAGCTTAGTAAACAATCGCTGTGCAGGGAATGAATGACATTTATTACAAAATATTAAAATTTTCTTTATTGTTACTTTGTGTTTTTTTTTATCCTGTGTTCCATAAGAAAAGTATTTTAACCAACCCAAAATGAATATACTACAGTGATCATTTTTGTTGGTGTTGTTGTGAATATTTCAATCTTATTATTATAATATTATATATTTCTGTCCCAAACAGAAAATGAAATGAAAATATGTCGCATCAGTCCAAAAATAGTCATGACGAGTGAAAAAAACACAAGTCAGCATTTATTTAGAACCAAGAACCAAGAGATGACCGTCTACAGCCGCGAGAGGGCGCTCTATGCTGCTCAGTGCTCCTGTAGCTTACCCTGAAAACATTACCTGAAAACTGTTAACTGAAATTAATTTATTTAACAAAATCCAAGACCAAGAACAAATACTGGTAATCTAGAAAGGCAAGTTATTCAGCTAATGGTATACCACAGTACACATAACAACAGGTTGAATAGGTGCCCGGTAGCAGTCACAGGAGCACTGAGCAGCATAGAGCACCCTCCCGTGGCTGTACACGGTAATGTTTTCTCTTGGTTTATGTCAAATTAATTTTGATATATAAGTCACACCTGACAATAAGTCGCAGGACCAGCCAAAATATGAAAAGAAGTACGGCTTATAGTCCAGAAAATATGGTAATAAAACATTTAGCTCTATGCATTTTGCCTTGATTATGTGTTTTCAGTGTGTGGCACAAATGTGTTTCATAGCATTTGTATATTTACTTCAAATTCTCTCATTTGAACGGCAAAGCATGATAACAGTGCAAAACTTCAAATTGATAAGATCAAATAATTGGCGTGGTAGAAGCATGCATTCACTGCACTTTCAAACTGTACACACACCTGTAATGAGACCACCAAACAGAGCCATTCCTAGTGTTACGGCCAGGGAAATAGCCTGAAATCCACCCTTAGATTGAGGGTTCCATTGCCCAGTTTCAACATCAGCAAAAACTCTTTGCAATCTGAGTAAGATAGGATACAGAGGCACCAATATGTCAGTTCTCACTAGGGTTGTGAATCGAAAATCGATACTTAAGGTCAGGAATTGGCTACTTGTTGTAAAATGTAAATTAGGATTCCGCCTATCGATTCCTGTGTGCACTTTTTTCTTTCTTTTGTTTTTCTTCATCTGTGAAGACGCGACCTGGCGATCTGCCAGGACTTCGGCCGTGGTTCATCCGTGCAGCGTACGAACAGTATCCTCAGTGTGATTTGAACATTCATATATGTGTTCACGCTGCTGTTGACCTAAATAGAGCAGCTGTAATGTATAAAACAGCTTCATGCAGTCTTTTCAACCACACAGTATCATTTCTGTTACAAACATTCAAATCACAGAAGTACTGGGATAAAAGTTTATAGTTCAGATATAAACGCTGATGTGTATGGTAGCAATCAAAATAGAGTAAATCACCTTTTGAAAGTAGTTTGACATTCAAAATAAAGATTTATCGATCACATTGTTACACCAGTAGGTGGCAAAAAGGAGCTGTAAACATGTATTTGACTTTGAATAATTTCAGACAATTGTTAAAAAATGCTGATTCATTCAGTAATGAAGTAAATCTTGATATGGTCCTTGAATCATTCATTCATAAATTACATGTGCTTTTGTTTAGTTGATTTTTTTATTCAGAATCATGAGAGAACCACAAACGCCATTAAAAAATTTCAATTTATCAATAATCATGTAAATCTATTTTGCACACAAACAGCTCTTAAACGAGTCCAGTTTTTATGTAGCCTGATGATTTTCGTTCATGGTATTCAGCTGTAACCAAATGTTTTGCAGAAATCGAGAGAATAAATTTGATATCTAAATGTTAGTCTTCATTTTTTAATCACATTGGAATTGAAACTGGGATTAAAAATGATCGGAATCGATAAGCAGAATTGGCACTGAATTGATGAAATTCAAACGATTCCCAACCTTAGTTCTCACACAGAATTAGTTCTGCAATATTTTCAGCCATGACACACAAATATGCAAAACAAAGCAAACCCTTACTAAATAACACAACCAATAACACAATCACAAATCATTAATTATGCAAATAATTACTTTATATATATATAACTGACTTACCCCTGTCCATAAACGTCTGGGGTTGCGAGGGCAGCAGTGACAGCACCCACTATGGCTCCCAGAACCCCTGGCATTCCATGCAGGTTATGAATGCCACATGTGTCCTGAATCTTCAGTTTCGATTCCAAAACCGGCTAAAAGAGCACAAAACAGCAACAAACGTGATACAGAGGCTTCTTGTAGATGTTTATAGTTATGTGTCGGAGAAATGTGCGCTACTAACCGAGAGGTATTTGTATCCCAGTACTGAAATAGTTCCAGCGAGGAATCCCACGATCATAGAGCCGAAGGCAGTCAGCATCATCTCTCCAGCTGTTCCCACAGCAACACCACCAGCCAGTGCGGCATTCTGGATGTGCACCTGAAAAAGACAGAAGCTTGTAAGAGGGTTTGTAATGTTGCAGCTTGTAATGTAATATCACAGATAGCCACAAGGGGGTGCTCACCATGTCCAGCTTGCCTTCGGGGTTGACTAGGGCGGAGAAAGCGAATGTAGCCAGTGTGCAGGCGGCCAGAGAGTAGTAAGTGTTCATGGCGGTTCTGTGTTGTGGGTCACCGTAGTTTGTAATGGCTGAGTTGAAGCTGGGCCAGAACATCCACAGATAGATGGTACCTGAGCAGAACCCAAGCTTTCGTGGATCAGAGAGCCCTGGTTGACCACAGGGTAGAATTTTTTAGGTGACTTACCGATCATGGCAAAGAGGTCAGAGTGGTAGACAGATGAGTTTTTGTGTTTGCTCTTGTCCAGGTTTGGCCTGTACAGCACACGGGTCACCACTAGGCCGAAGTAAGCACCAAATGTATGAATGGTCATGGATCCTCCAGCATCATTGGCCTAGAGATACCGGTAACATTTCAATTTGTAATGTTACGTTTACACTCATATATGTAAGAATATTAATATACAGACTGCAGCTCATTTGTTTTTCGCTTATTAGTTTTCACAGTGGATTTTTATTTTAGATATTTTATTTTAAATGTAAATGTGAAGTACTCAAATGTAATCTAGTAGAAATTGTTTTGTTAAAGTCTAAGTTGGAGCTTTAACTACATATCATATGCATGTCTACATTTGGCAAGACCAAAAAATAAATAAATGAAAGACACATTTTACAAAGTAATCTATACAGCTGATAATTTATAATGCCATTAGATGTAAAGAGAAACCAATTAATTTTCAATATACTCAGGATGCAGGGTTTTTATAATACAACAAGCTATACACTGTGATTTTAATAGTAATACCATGAATTTGTCTTTATTATGCCTGTGGGAAATATTAGGGGTAATATTAGGAGCATAATATGTAAGAGATTTTGTAACAACCTGTATTGGTCAATACTGAATATTTAATTGTGTATTTCATATGAAGCATTTAAAATTATTAATTTTATTTTGTTTAATTATTATTATTATTATTTTTATTCATAATTTATTCCATTACATTAAAATAATTATTTCTTTATCAACCAGAATTTCAATATCGTTGCATCCCTATCAAACGTGTATCCAGTATTTAAAAAAATTAACAAAAATCAGATTTAGTAACAATTAGCAAAATCTGAAAATTCCAATGATCATATTTTGTGCTTTTGTAGATCTGACGGTGTGTTCACACTCACCCCAAGAATGGAAAGCAGGATGAACTCATTGACGGCGAACAATGTCACCTCGAAAATGGCCATTACAAGTAGTTGCACAGGACTGGTCTTCCCCAAAACGGCACCAAAAGAGATCAGCACGGAACCAGTGCAGAAGTCTGCATTTATCATGCTGCAGAAAAAACATATTCATTGTAATTTAAAATACAGTAGTGCATGTGTCTCTGAGGCAGGAGCTGCACAGTCTAGTCATCTGCTCAACTGCCACGTCCACTTGGTGGCGCTACGTTCAGCTGTAATCTACTTTACACCCGAGGCCACAGCAGCAGCAAATGTGCACATACACCTAACACATACAGAAACATAACAAAGACATTATTTTATCTGACTGTTGTAGCTCTTTAATAACAGATCTTTATTGGCCACTACTGCTGTTAGCCTCCAAACATCACCAGTCACTTTGAAATGCATATTACTGGATGTAAGAAAAAAAAACATAAAAGTCATATGTGGGGTTCAAGTTTTACCTAGTCACGCCAACATGGATTTTGCCATGGTGCATGCCGTGGAAAAAGCCCTGCATAAGTGTGGCCCACTGTAGGGAAAAGGCTGCGATGAGGAAGTTAAATCCGACGCTACTGAATCCATAACGTTGCAGAAACGTCATCAGGAACCCGAAGCCCACGAAGATCATGACATGAACATCCTGGAAACCTAAAACACAAATCAGTTAGATGTTTTACCTATTCTTTCCCCTCTCATTCTCACAGTTTCACATTTTTAATAGTAATCTCAGAAACTGCAATTGCTCACTGATATGTGTGTGGACTGGTCAATAAATTTTTTCTGACATGGGTACTTAGCAACACCATTCAGGGCCAATTTTACACTATTGGTATGCTCAACCCCTCATTAACCCGTGTTCTTCTCTGTGTAGAGCCATTCATTCACCCATTTCACTTCTTTTGACACAATTACACTGTTGCCAAGCAACTGGCCATTGACCTGGGCACCAATGAGGATGGCATGGGCCCTTTGGGCAAACTGTCCCACATACCTCTCACACTCACCCTTCTTTGGCAGCCCATAAATAAGTCTACGAGCTCCATGTGTAAGGTGAGTTTACTGTAGGACAAATAAGTCTTTAAATGGATAGTTAATCCAAAAATTAAACTAATGTCTCTTCAAACCTTAATAACCTTTATTTCTTTTGTGTCTTTTTTTTTTTTTGGTCTAAAATAAAAGTCAATGGGATCCAAACTGGTTGGACCACTGACTGTGATTGTATGAACAAAATCTCTTCTGTTCCATTCAAAAGATGAAAGTCATTTAGGTTTGAAACAACTTTAGGGTAAAAGATCATGAAATCTTCTATCCCTTCAATGAAACCAGTGAAACTGGTGAAGCAATCTGTTTTTATCCTTACAAAGTTAGACAACATAAATTGTGATTGGCAGAGCATAATAACTTATTGCATTTGAACACATATAAAAATGTGATTCATCAACTGTCATACACCTCTGAATGGATTTGTTTCGCATGTCACACCTGTTGTTATGTGTCCTGCAGTTGAACAATGAAGCAAAACAGATGCGACCACTCCCATAAAGGTAAAGATGCATATTATTGAAGATTAGGAATCAAATACTGTACAGACAAGAAGTATTTTTCTAGTCAATAAAATCTCTTTTCTTTGCAGAGGATTTTCCCCTTTCTCTCTTTATCCTACCTAATATATGCAGTATTCTGCTTATAGGTTTGTGAAATCTGTCAGGATTTATGCCATTGCCAAGTCACTGTATATAATTCACATGCAGGTGTGTCCTAGACTTGCAGTGCAGACATAACATGAAATGCAATAAATGTAGTTAAGAGCTTAACGCAAGTCTGGTGCCGAGGGCAGGTTTAGTGCAGATAGCAGAGAGGGTTTAGTAAAGCAAGGTGGTTGGGAAATCCAACTACAGTTTCCCAAGAAAGGACAATTGCACAAAGACAAACCCAAAACAAACATTAAGAGAGCAAATTGTGAATAAAATGTACATGTGCTTCACTTAAACCATTCAGACCACTCAGTGTGCCAATGTTTGTCTGTAGTACAACCAATCAAACACGTTCCTCGGTTATCAAGTTACCCACGTGTGTTTTTACTGGTAAATTCAATAGATTTATACATCCATATTGTTATTTCTTAATAATTACCCAGGTGCGTGATCGTATCAGATCCACAAATATGTTCTCAACAATGAGTTCTGATTATAAAATCCAGGTCTATTTTTACTATATTTCTCCCTATCATTCATTCAAAAGTGTCACTTACTGGGATAACGGTAGTAGAACTCATTCTCATGATCATTTCTAGTAGCACTATGGGTTCTGTTTTCATTCCACAGCTTGGCATCCGTTTCATCATTATACTCCACCAGCAGTCCAAAGAGGATGATGAGGATGACTTCCAAGATGATGCATAACAGCGGCAGCCGTAACCTCATGTTAGTAGACTCAGCCATGGTGCTTCCCCTTTGCCAGTATCCTTTGCTCACTCTCTATCCCCTTTCCTCTCTCTGGAGCAGGGCACAGGCTCTGATGGGTCTGGAGGCAGAGTGCAAGAGAACATTAGCTGACACAACTCTTTTTATTGTTAGTTTTCCCACTTGTCATCTTAGTAACGCCCACCTGGCCTCTCAAGTCTATTGATTTGTAGCAGTTCTGGGCTCCTCCCTCATTTTTTTGTTCAGGAGATGCACGAGGTATACATTTTTGGCCAATGAGAATATTCAAGTTAAATGTGAACAAATCTATTACAAATGAGTAGGGGTGTGACAAAACACTTATCCCACGAGACACGGGATGAAACACGAGACTGGGTTCAGTAGAGACAAGATTTAGACTTTTTTTTTAAGAAAAAGTCTAAGATGTAACAAACATGATTAATGTATCCATGTAAAAAAAATAAAGCAATTGTTCCCAAACTTTTTCTGTTTTAATTGTTCTGTATTTGATTTATTCTGTTTACATTTTTCTCAACTCCTTTTTAATAGTTAAATTGTTACTAATTAAAAAGCATGTCTAATTAATTAAAATCATGAAACGTATACATTTTCACATCAATTTATTAAAAGTTTAACAAAGTTTAGGGCCCTATGAAATGTTTTATTTCGTATTTCTGTATTATTTATATTGTTTTGTTAATTCCGTTTTAGCATGTCTTATTATTTGAATGTATAAAAAGCTTAATTGATTAATATTATTTTTTTCTTAAAGTAGTCTTATGAATTTTTCTTTTCCTCAGAAATTCTGTGTTGTGTATTTATATTTTTCTGGTTATAAAATGAAGGCATAAAACATTAATTCCATTTATTAAAAAAAATAATAATAATTGAAAATTAAGCAATTTTATATTGATTTACTATTAAAAATAATACATGGAAGAAATGTGGTGTGATTAATCCTTACAAAAAATGTATGTTTCATTTTAGAAGTAGTAGAAGTAGTTGTACATTCAGTAAACAGGGACAGTTTTTTCAAACACATTCCAAAATAGACACATACATTTTGAACTGACAAGGACATGAACTCAAAACATTCAGTATAGGTACTACTGGAATATATTTTAAAATGTAATTTATTCCTTTTATGAATCACATGATCCTTTAGGAATTATTATAATATTCTGACTTAGTGCTCAGGAAACATGTCTTGTTGTTCTCAATGTTCTCAAACATATTTTTGGGGATTCTGCGAACAAAAAGAATACAAATATAATAGATAGTTCAAAAGAACAGCATTTATGTTAACAATGTAAAAGACTGTCACATTTCTGTCACAATTTAAAATGCCCTTCCTTGATAAAAGTATTAACAATAGTTTTACTGACCCCAAACATTTGAATTTATATTTAGTAGTGCAAAATATTATTAAAAATACACATAGGCAGGAGTAACACAAGAAAATGTATCAAATCAGTGACTTTGTCGAATTCAGCCAACATCCCACTGGCTGGTTTAAACTGTTTCTAAATTCACAGGAATCATTTACACTGTATTGTTTATACAACACCGTTGATAAAGGCCTTCAAAGAAAAGCTATGAACCGGCTCTACAGCTGACAAGGGCAACTTAAAGAGAAACATAAAAAAGAGGGTTTAATCCCTTCTTGTACTCTTTTGGCTGAAGTATAAGAGGATGAGAAGTAATTCTACAGGCTTTGGAAACAAAATAAACAAACAAAAATCTTTTAAGTGTTACGTTTTGTGTGAATGAGTTACAAAGCCAAACATTTTACACAGATAAACAGATTCTAGTAATGTGAACTAATAAAGAAAACAGGGTCAATGTTTATTATATGTGGCCTTTAAAAAACTGCCAAAATGTTAAAACAGCCTCGTGGAAAATAACTAAGAACTATTTAGGCACAGCTTTCTGGACTGCCCCGAAAGCTAAACCCATCAGGTGTCACTTCGATTCTTCCAGTCAACAGTGCTTGACCTTTGATCTCTTTCACCTCTGCTTTCATCTATGAGTAGTTTTTAGAGCACTGGGTTCACCAAACACTTTCTCAAATCTCACTTCTTGTCTTTCAGGTTCCAATGTTTCAAGCTCAGAAAAAGAGATTTTTCTGTGTGTGTGCTAATATGAAGTACACACTCTCCTGTCTGAAGTGCTTTTGAAAGTTGAATTAGAAAAAAATAACATTGAAAGCTCTCATGAACAAGACAAAGATTCTCCGTGTGAACCAGCACACTGTACACCAGAGGGAAATGACCCTGTCAGTGACGTGACATTCAGCCAAGTATGGTGACCCATACTCAGAAATCGTGCTCTGCATTTAACCCATCCGAAGTGCACACACACAGAGCAGTGAACACACACACACACACACACACTGTGAACACACATGTAGGATTTCAAATTCATGGTGCAGGAAAAATCAAATCAAACCTGCACTCCACTAAAGTCTGTCAGTGCAAATGACAAAACTGAACAATTCTTAGGTGTTCAAAGGGATAAACTTGGTGGTAAAGGCCTGTAGCTAAATCTGTACAAGATAGTGCCACTTCCAAGAGATTCTCTTCATGATCTACAAAGCTACTGCCCAGTAGGGTCTTTTGAAAAATCCTGAGATACCATACTTTGGGACTCCTTTGCATGCAGCTACAGACCCTGGCACACACATCCGTTCATCCTCTTTTATCATATGAGGGAAAACAGCTAACTAAAACTACAACCAGTGAACCACTAAATGCCATTCAGACGCTAAATGTTTATAACTGGCATGAAGGAATGCAGGGCTCGACATTAACGCTTGTTCGCTTGTCCGCTTGTCCGGGACAAGTGGATTTTGTTAAGGGGCAAGTAAAAGAGAATTTTACTTGCCCAAATGGACAAGTAACCTGATTTCAATTTTAATAACAAACAATAACTAGGGCAGCACCAAAACTTTGGAGAGAAAAATTCAGATTTTATTACTTTCAGTGTAATAATGGATAATGTATTGACAGTATCAAGGTCGCGTCAGCTGAGGCTTGTGCAGCCTGTCTGACTCGTGGATAAATCAAAACTCTAAGCTCAACAGCACACACAAAGAAACATGAAGAAACATACTGTGGTAGAAGAAAAGATAAATATTTTATATAATATATGCAACATCACACGACGAGGAGTGATGTTTTACCGACTTTCAGCTCGATTGCAAATGTGATATTGATTTTATACAACTTTAGCTAAATAAATAAGTAATATTAACTGACTTACATTTTAAACACATTATAGATAACGAAAATAGTTCTAAGCAAAGAAACAGAAAGCGAAACAAACCTCGCTACATTTCAGCTGCGCAGCGTGGACTGGTTATTAGCTCGTACTACAACGCTAACCCATAAAAAAACTAATCCGAACTCAGAACAGCTTTACTCTGGAGCCAAAGTTGATTTCATGACACTGTTACTGCACAAATGCAACCGTGCTGCGAGATCCAGTGAGAAGGGTTTGAAGTTGGTCATTTCCATATGCTAGAAAAATAATGGTACATTTATTAAGAGTGGAAGATTTATATTTTTTGTATATAAAAAGTAGATTTTGCACCTGTTACTGTTGTTAATAAAAGTACATTTTGTGTGCATCTTAACTCAAGCTTAGTGCTTTACTGTCAAATCTGTACTATAAACAGTAAAAAAAAGAAAAATAAACAAGAAAACAACATGAAATATTATTAGTAACAGCACTTATTAATGCAAAACAATAGTAATTTTATGATTAAATGACCTAAATGATTTTTATTTTGAATATCGCTGCGCATGATCCCCCAGCGCTACCAAATCTGCTCCTGGCACCACCATCCGCAGAACTTAGTGGCGCTGGTGCCACTGCTCTCAAATGTTAGTCTGGAGTCCTGGTGAGCCATTTAAAAAAACGGTTACTTTCTTCATTTATTGAATTAATCAGCTGTTTGAATGAATTGGTTGAATCAATGATTCATTCATTAAGACAGTGACTTGCCACCACCTATTGGTGGTTCAATTTCATATTTAAAAGTATCATTGCATTTTTCCAACATTTCATATTTGCATGACAAAAAAGTAAAACATTAATTTAATAACATTATTTATGCATTTTCAATTTTGAGTAAATGAGTTTGTGGGACCTATCTTCATTAAACAGTCTCAGTAAATACATCTAAATGGCACTTTCGATGCAGCTTCAGTGTTTCCTCTGCAGTGGACAGATGGAGTGATACTGATTTCATTTGAATGGGAACAACCATATATTATCATTCTATAGTGGTTAACCATATATAGCCGATATAGAGCAAATTTGATTTTTTTCATCATTTTTATTATTTATATTTAAGAAATTTGAAATAATTTGACAATGGATTAAAAAAATAAATGTGTAAAATAAAAATAATTATACTTTAGATGACAAAGCTATTTTTCACAAATAAATAAATATTTAATAAAAATATCATAAAAAGAAAGTACCGTATTTTTCGGACTATAAGTCACACCTGAGTATAAGCCGCATCAGTCCAAAAAGATGTCATGACGAGGAAAAAAACGTATAAATCGCACTGGACTATAAGTCGCATTTATTCAGAACCAAGAACCAAGAGAAAACATTACCATCTACAGCCGCGAGAGGGCGCTCTATGCTGCTTAGTGTAGTTTACAGGAGCACTCAGCAGCATAGAGCGCCCTCTCACGGCTGTAGACGGTAATGTTTTCTCTTGGTTCATTTCAAATTAATTTTGATAAATAAGTCGCACCTGACTATAAGTCACAGGACCAGCCAAACTATTAAAAAAAGTGCGATTTATAATACGGTACACACTGTAATCAAAGGAGCACTCGGTATTCTGGGAAGTTTCTGTGCACTGGGAATCAAACTTTTCAAATAAAGCCAGGGTTAACCTCATTTTACAAACAGCACACAGTAAATATGTCATGAATATGACAGTGGGCAAATGCATAAAGTGCAGCATAAGTATTCAATTCACACGGACCGACCGTCACACTGAGAACACGCGATCATGCTGGATACACATACACACTTCACAAGATCTCACAGCTGGATTAGACTATGTTTTCAAGGTTTGTGAAATTAAATGTTCATTAGTCATTCAAAGATTTGTTTAAATTATATAAATGCGTATTTGCTTAATGCTGACTGCAAACGAGAGAGTACTATAATGTTTGCCTTTCTATTACTAACGGACCTAATATAAAAGCAATCCTTATAATACTTTCTGTATACATTAATTCCTTTGTTTAACCATTCTATCTGATTATTAGAAAGACTTCTATCTGTATTAGACAGAACTGTTAAAGAAAGCTATGAACAAAAGAGAGTGTGAGCACTGTGTGCGCTCAAGCACTGCAGCGCCGTCAAAATAAAAGTCCCTCCTCGAACACATCGGCCAAGCAGAAAAACTTATTGTCCGATGGCAATATTTGAAAAATGCCTTTGGCAATAAATCAGTCGACCACTTTTATTCGATCACTATTATAACATTATTATTCTATTATTTTAACTTAATGTATTGATCAAATGTAAGAATTTTACGTAAATGGAGACATGTACATTTAATCAGTTTAGGAAAATACTGTCTTTCATAAAATTAAAAAGTGTAACAGCAACCAATTTAAGGCAAATATAAAAAAGATATGCCGATTAAAGTAATACCTGATAGAGCACTGATGAGACTGCTTCAGAATAAATTACCCCCCCGCCAAAAAAAAAAAAAACTTGTTCCCCCAGACAAGTAACTTTTTTACTCGGACAAGTGAATTATTGATTTACTCATGTCAAAGCTTAATGTTGAGCATTGGAATGCCAAGTGTTCTCCTTCCAACAAAGGGAAAAAATAACACTGTTAATGCAATGATGAAGTGTTGATTGTGACAAAAAAAAAAGTATTGCATCACTGCAAGATCAATAATTTTAACAGCTATTGATAAGAACATCTATATTATATCTTTAGACAAATGACAGAAATCATATCTGAACCCATTAGATTATGTATTCAGTCCCTCCAGAAAAATGCAGATTTTTCTTGTGATTGTTGTGGGCAAAAATTCTTGATTTTGCCGCACGTTTTCTTAAAAAATGTGATGGAATATGCGGGATATTTTAGCAATTTTATGCGATGAAATTGCGTGAACTTTTCTCACTAGGCTACTACCTTAATGTAAAGAGTAATTTCTTATTACTTCCCATGATAAGCGAGCATACTAAATCACAGAATATTTTAGTTGCAATCTCTTACTGCAACATTAATATTTTACATACTACTAATATAATTACAACTGTAAGTTTTTGGTAATGTTGTAACAAAAAAGTGCAATCTTACAACTGTAAAGTTGCATCAACTTCTGAATGAAACTACAACAGTGTTAGTAGTCTAGTGAGAAGGGGGTGTTGGGGGAATCACCTTTTTTTCTCTGTTTCATCAAAGCGCAGTTTTCGCAAGTTCTCGCAATATAATTTGTCTCCACTGTCATGTAACAAATCGGGAAACTGCTTTGCGCGTTCTTTTGCGCTTATATTTGTTGGCAAATAAGAATGATTTGCGCGCTTCAAGTTTCACCCTGGTTTCACTGCTGGGTTTGCAGATAATGTTCACATCACGTAATTACGTCACTTCATAAGGTTCCCATGGCAATGGGGGAAAATGGCGCTTTACTTGTGTGAAGTAAACGCAAAATTTTTCAACTTTCTGCTAAGATATATGTGTGTTTTTGGAACGAAAATACAGGGATTATGAAAACATGCTATCCCCACATATTTTGCTTCCTGAAATTGGCAATTTATGCGGCAAAAGAGCGGCATATTTGAAAAAATGCGACCCCGCATAAATATGCAGCCTTAGGCTGATTGTGCATTAAATCAAGAGATCGCATAATCACGTTTTTCTGGAGGGACTGTGTATTAATTCTGAGTGAGTGACCTCGTAAAAGTGTTTAGAAACATAAACAAATGTCTTATATTGACAGTAAACAAAGATGAAGCCTAAGTGTCCTATTTTGAGTCAGAGAGTAGCCTGAGGTTAAGGACAGGACTGTTACCAGAGCATGAAAAGTAATTTCACCTTGTCTCTTTTAAATCTGTCTTCAACTGATAAAATGTTTACACACTCTTTTTATGCTATGGAGGTCTTGGACATGTGATCCTGTCACAGGCACCATATATGAGGTCACATATAAATATATTACTGTCTTTTATATCTCTGTTCACACTGTAAAATGATGTAAATTAATATGTACCAGCATGAAAATCTAATTTCGACAGATAGGTGTCCTGCTCCTCATGTTGGTAACTAACTCATACCAGACCACAACACTTCAGCGATGTGGAAATTATCTCTAATTGGTCAGGTAGGATGGACCTGCATTATTACTTATGTTTAAAATTTAGGGTTAGGGTTAGGGTTAGATATTACACTGCATATATTAAATGGACATTAGAGTATCAGATTTCACTACAAAGGTTCACAGTAAGAACAACAACTGTAAGGACAACTGTATCAGCGTCCACACCATATGTGATAAAACCTGTTTTTATACAGTCTATGGATAAAACTCAATTTATTACAAACACACACAAACCGTTCAGTTGTCTAACATTACTGCTTTATTACACAACCATATATATATATATATATATATATATATATATATATATATATACAGGTAATCATAAATATATATTATTAAATGAATTGACCTTATTATAGAAATGTTTCCCAAGATTTTTTTCTGATTTCAGTAACTTAACGTTAGAAAATGTGCAACAGGAGCAATACATAAGGGTTTCGTAGGTAAAAATCCCATTCATTTTCTCACCATTTTTTTTTTTCTATGATTTTCACATATTTTTTTTTTAGATCAAATATAATTTGCAATGTTTCATCTCTGGCCTAATTGGGCTCATGGTTTTTCACTCTGTACTGCAGATTTTGTCTTTTTATACAAACAAGTGGCAGGAGAAAATGAATGGGAATTATAATCGTGGAATCAAGTCAGGTGAAAGAGTCAGTAACGATAAGTTAATCACGTTACGATAAACCCTCCTGAGATTTGAATTCGTCTAAAAGTTCCATCGCAAAACCACTTACGTTACCGTAACTTATCTGTCCACACCTCCACATCGGTTCACGCGCTAATTTACAGAAATTAACGTTAGATTTTAACCGCAACGATTCTTAACAAACCTCAAGATGCTAACCATATAAATCTGAAATACAAAATATACCTCAAATAAATATTTAAAATAACTAGACTCCATCCTGGTTACATTCAGTAATATACTAAGTAACGTTAACTATTGTATAACGTAACATACTGGGTGGTTAATAGATTTGTGAGGGACATTTTAAACTTTAAAAACTTGGCGTTTCTAAAACAGACAGCTTAACCATCTTTATAATACACGATTTATGTACAATTTATACACCATTACTATAAGGTATGGCTTATATAACACAGATTTTACAGATTACATACCTGACTGGACAGGAAGACGTTTTAGCTTTCTTCAAATTTGGCTCGCGAGCCTGCGTGTTGGTGGGGGAGGGGCGCGCCACTGACACCCGCGAAAAGATACTCAGAAATATAAATAGGAATGAAATCAATATTATATTTTTTTTAATCCCCTTGTTTAAAAATAAATATATGCATACAGTATTTTCGATGCAATTAATCACAATTAATAATTTGACAGCACTAATAAAAATACTGTTTTTAAAAAAAAAAAAAAGAAAAAGGATTTAGTGCTAGATTTACATAACTGGAAATGCATCACAGTGTGAAAAAGGTCTGATGTTGCAAATGAAAAGCTTTGCAAGATCTGTGATCAGCTGTGTGTCCAGGAAAGATAACATCTCAGTCATTCCAAACAATAGTCACGTGTAAAAATCACGAGTTCTTTAAATATTTAACACAGACACACATCCTTACTGAAGGTTACCATCATTTGACTCACAATATTATTTCAGTAAATTATTTAATGAATTTATTTTTTGTACAGAATAACCAAATGTTAGATTTCCACTTTGCATAAATATAATTTTAAAATGCACAATCACCCTTTATACCAGTTCTTGCCAAAAACCTCTACAAGCATGCCATGCATGCAATATATTGCTGTGAAGTGAGTTTGTGTCACTGGGGGGGGGGGGGGGGGGGGGGGTAATATATAGGTAATAGAAGCAGATTCAGGAAATGCCAGCCAAGATCCCACAAGATAAGAACATGGCATTCTCTAAAAATGGAGAGTGCTTAATGTGCATTAAACAATATAAAATCAGAAGTGTTTCTCCATAATACAGTTCTTTTTAACCTCTCTTCTCTTTTTTCACATAGTTTCTAAGTCTGAATGAGGATCGCTTCAGGCAGCTAGATGAGCGTTGTGATTTAAGTGAATGAGTGAGTGAATAAGTGAGATTCCATTCATATGTGAGCAAGAGAAAAAGAGATGTCTATCTAGATGTATGACTGTCAGATGGAAACGTGCCCAAAATCTCTCTGCAAAAATGTCAACCATCAGCAATTTGAAAGACAGAAGTTTGATGCCTGGGATAGAGGGGATAAAAATTGTAAAGCATAATGATAATTGTAACACTGTAATCATGTATTGAAATTTAAGAAATTATGCTACTTATTTTCATTTGTTTGGCTGATTTATTAGTTTTGTGAGCCAAAGCACTGCAGGTGCTGTTTTAGTTCTGAAGAGAAACCTTAAAAACCCAGCATGCATAAAATAATAATGGTGAACTTAGCATTAATCAAGATGAATAAATTCTGCATAAGTATTATTCATGTTAACTAATTAACTAATGCAGACCAATTAAACCTTATTTAAAGTGTTAATGAAAAATGCACAAAACCATCAACCAATTTCTAAACAGATACTGAAAGATCATTTACAGATTGTTAGATTAAAGGGCTCATGAGAAATCTAAATTCCCTTAATGTTTGATAGGTTTTAGAACTCAAAATGTTCTTATTAGTCTGAAAACAGCATATACTGAAGACAATCTGAAGACAACCAAGTTTTTGAATGTGCCAATTATGACAAAATAGCGTGGCTTAACACTGCCTCCACAGAAGAACATCAATGCCTGCTTCTACATCATTGCCTGTTTGCTTGCTATGGATATACATACATATTATTTTTGACTTCATTATATTTTATTATTTGTTGTAGATTTATTTGGATGGTTTCATTATATCATGCACTTGATTATGTAAATGCACATGCAGAAAAAACTCCAGATTAGTCTAGTGTGTTCAGAGCTATATAAATCAGTGATGCCGGAACAGGTGTGCTCTTTAACTGTAGACTTTGCATGTAAGTGAATGACACAGTCCCTCAGAAATTGATCTGATCTGAAGTCAATGGCAATCTCAAAATCTCAAAATAGTGGCTGACAATGAACATATGACCGAAAAGAGAATGAAATGGCTATTCATAGAGGAATGTGCAAAGATAGTCAGTCTTATCAATCAGCCTTTCAGGGATGCTATAGCAAAAAACAGAATTCCTGCTGATAAAAGGCGTGTAAAACTGCCTAGAGATGATCCTGTCAGTAGTTGTCAACTGCTGTAACTCAAAGAAAGTGTTCCACAATTGGGTTTCAACCATTCAAGTGGTTTACACAACTACATGTGCCCAAAACACACAGAAATAAACACGATAAAAGGGAACAAAATATACAATGAAAAGAAAATTCTTTCATTCTCATAAATTGAAGATAACACAAAAAGGAGTCAGTGAGTCAATACAGTAAAATAAAGGTTTAACAATTAAGATAATGGGAAAATGCTACTAAAGTACATGATAGAAAACCAGTTCTCTTGCACGTCTCTTATCTTACATTGCTTTTTGACACTAAATGATTGTACTGCAATGTGGCATTTTTTTGTATAGCATGAAAGAGAATAAATGTATACAATTCCACTTAGCTCTTAAAATTCAACATTTAGCTCCTGAATACAAATTACAGCAAATGACAAATGACAGTATAGGTCACACTGGACACCTGAGCTGTTCTGTCACATTATTAAATCTGTAATGTTTGACTTTGACTCCAACTAGACTGAACCTGTTTGCACTGTACACTTTGTCAAACTTCATGTTCACTTGAAAAGCCTGACTAACCTGCTATCGTATACATAGAGAGAGAATTAACGTGTTGAGTTATTACTGACCCACATACACATATCTTATCAGGCATGGTGTTGATAATGGCATGAAACCTCCATTGAACACACAAAAAACACCATAAAAGTAGTTTACATATACATTACCATTTAAATGTTTGAGTTGGTAAAATGTTTTTGATGTTTTTAAAAGAAGTCTCTTATTCTCAATTAAACTACATTTATTTGATCAAAAATACAGAACAGTGTAACTAATATTTTTATTTAATTGTACTTTTTTTGTGGGAACTGTTATAACATTTTTCCTTTTCAGGAAATCAAAAGAATGCAGTTTTTTGGTAACACTCCAGTACATGGACTAATTCTCACTATTAGATGCTTATTATCATGCCTATTATTAACATATTGGCTACTTATAAATGATATAAAGCACATATTCTGCATGACCATATTCCTAATCCTACCCAATGTCTAGAAAGTGTCTTTCGAATAATCAGATTTCCAAGAAAATAACAAGCCTGGAATTGAAATCAGAGTTGAGGAAGCAGTTATCCTCTGGGGCAAGTCTATCATTTGTCAACCACCATCTCATGTGACTGAGAGCGCATGCTTCATGAGAACTACACAACCTCAACTCAAACCCCATTTTCCTCACTGGGAAACCCCGTGGTTCATGACGATACACTGATACAAAACAATCAGTCTGTACAAGAAACTGAACAGTATTTATATAGGGTTTTTTTTTTAACCTCTGATGTCCTTCAATGCCTGAACTGTCTGAACTGTACTTATTCTTCTTGCTATACAGCGGATTGCAGACTTATAAGTGCATTACCTACACTTATTTCTCAAATGGACCATTGAAACTCTATCTACAATCTCAATTGGGAGTGTCAATGGTCCATTTAAGAGATAGTTGGCGGTAATGCATGTAAGTGATCTGCCGTATGTTTGTATATTGTGTATGTTTTTTATGTATGTTTTAGCCGTGATTCCCATTCACTTCCATTATAAGATTGACAGACTAAAACGGTTTAAGTTAAAAATCTTGGTTAGTCTTCTACTGAAGAAACAAAGTCAACTACATCTTGGATGCCCAGGGGGTAAGCAGATATACATCACATTTTCATTTTTGGGTGAACTATCCCTTTAAGAGGTGTTTAAATTTAGAACTAATGTATAAGACTATGGGAGTGAATGAAAGAGATGGATATAGACAAAGCGATGTAAAGGACATTTAGACATGCCTTTTCAGTGGAAGATGACAAAAAGAGCCATTGATGGAGCAGCATGATCCAAATGTCGCTTGAATCCCATTATACCACTTTTCCTTGCTCACTGCTGTCTGTGGGTCAGTACTGGGGAGTTTAATGACAGAAAGCTGTCATTGTGATCGCAGGTTAGAGAGAGACAGAGAGAAAAGAGAGCACAAACTATGGCCCATTCCACTTCCTCTTTCTGTTCTGGCCTGGTCAGCTGTGGCTAAAACTGACTGGTCATGCAAACAATTATGACAACACAATCTGAGCAGTCTAGTTTTCAGTAATTCAGATTTCAGTAAATATACAACCTCTTAAAATAACCATTCAGTGTATAGTAAAAAAACAGGGATGATATGGTTAACTAAAACTAAGGATTCTTTGATGGACTTCAAAACATCAAAAGAATACTGTTTTTGGTAACACTCCAGAATCTCACTATTGCTTATTATCATGCCTATTATTAACGTATTGGCTATAAATGCTATAAAGCTCATATTCTGCATGACCATATTCTACATTCCTAATCCTACCCAAAACCTAGAAACTGTATAGTGTTTTTCGAATAATCAGTTTCCAAGAAAATAACAAGCCTGGGCTTGAAATCCGAGTTAAGGAAACGGTTATCTTCTGGGGCGAGTCTATCATTTGTCAGCCACTGTCTCATGTAACTGAGAGCGCATGCTTAATGAGAACTACACCACCTTGACTCAAATCCCACTTTCCTTGGAGCTAGGTTAACATGAGGTTAAAGACTGAGCCTGGGTGTGTGTATGTGCACATGCAGTTTAGGGGTGGGAGAGGGCCATCACTGATCAACTATGCATGCTGCATTTCCAAAATCTTTCTTAAATTAATAAATAAAAATAATTTAAAGGGATAGTACACCCAAAAATTACAATTTGATGTTTATCTGCTTACCCACAGGGCATCCAAGATGTTCCGTAGGTGATTTTGTTTCTTCAGTAAAACAAAAACTCATTTTTAACTTAAACCGTTTTAGGGGCCGTTCACTTATCGTGCCTAAAAACGTGTGGAAAATGCTAGGCACGCCTCTTTCTCCTCCTTCTCCAAAGCGCTCGGGCAGTTGCGCCCCTGAGGTGTCTGCCGTTGCTAAGCAACCAAGACCTGCTCTCTCCATGAAGACGCTGAAATTTGCAGCTCTAAAAATTGCTTGCAGTAGCTCTGCTACTAAATTTATTTCAAAATGGCAATCCATATACAGCTATGATCAGCTGTTCCTTCATCTTGGCTGAGCTTTCAACGTTGTTACGGGAAAGGATGAAGCTGATTTGTTAGTTCATGTCACATGACCCGCGGTGTGCTTGCGGCATTCTGAAAAGTTGAGATGTTTTTAACTCAATGCGGTGCGGTGCGCATGCCTGGAAAAAATGAGCGTGTCGCTTCCATTATGAGCGCGCATACCTGTCATGGTTGGTAAACCGTGATCTCGGGGTCGACGTGTCAGAGGTGGGGGTAGGAGCAGTGTTGTCCCAAAGTGCTGCTTCGGACGATAAGGTACATCCTTGCGCGTTTTTCTCTCATCTACTATCTCCTGCCGAACGCAATTATGACATTGGCAATAGAGAGTTGTTGGCTGTTAAATTAGCATTAGAGGAATGGTGTCACTGGTTGGAAGGTTCAGGGGTTCCTTATATTGTTTGGACCGATCATAAAAATTTAGAGTACATTAGAACTGCCAAAAGACTAAATTCCAGGCAAGCTCGGTGGGAATTTTTTTTCGGTCGTTTTGAGTTTACCTTATCGTACCGCCCGGGTTCCAAAAATGTAAAACCCGACTCTTTATCACGTCTTTTTGATCCCTCCGCCCATCCGGTGACTCCGGAGTGTATTTTACCTGAGAAATTAGTGGTCTCAGCACTCGTATGGGAGGTCGAGTCGAAGGTCAAGACGGCCTTACAAGGGGTAATGCCTCCGTCCAGTTGTCCACCAAAACGTTTATTTGTGCCGGAGGAGTTAAGGTCCGAAGTTGTCCAGTGGGGTCATTGTTCTAATGTAGCTTGTCACCCAGGGATAGGTAGAACTAATGGGTTAGTTAGACAACGATTCTGGTGGCCACGTATGGCTCACGACGTCCGCGATTTTGTTTTGGCTTGCTCAGTTTGTGCCAGTGGTAAGTCATCTAAACGACCTCCTGATGGGCTTCTTCAACCGCTGTCTGTCCCTTCGAGACCCTTGTCCCAGATCGCTCTAGATTTTGTTACCGCCCTCCTGCCCTCTAATGGCATGACGGTCGTTTTGACCGTAGTGGACCAGTTCTCGAAGGCGGCACATTTCATTTACTTGCCCAAATTACCTACAGCCAAGGAGACAGCGTTCACTGTCCTAGATCACGTCTTTCGGCTTCATGGCCTCCAGGTAGACGTGGTTTCGGACAGGGGATCTCAGTTCATATCCAAATTTTGGAAAGAGTTTTGCAGGAGCGTCAGTTGGCTTGTCTTCGGGTTGTGTAGTGTAGGGTACCAGCCACCAGTCTTTCCCAGTCTGGAATCTGAAGTCGCGGTCCCCTCCGCTCAAGCATTTGTCCAGAGGTGCCACCGCACCTGGACCAGAGCCCGCGAGACTCTGCTCCGGATGAGGGCCAAGGCCGATCGCCACCGGTCAAAGCCTCCCATTTATGTTGTGGGTCAAAAGGTGTGGCTTTCTACTAGTAACATTCCTCTGCGTTCCGTTTCTAATAAATTAGCTCCCAAATTTATCGCCCTGTTCGCTATCACCAAGATCATTAGTCCGGTGACAGTCCGCCTTAAACTACCTCCTGCGTACAAGAGGATACACCCCGCCTTTCATGTGTCCAAAATTAAACCTGTGTTTTATGCACGTATTAATCCGCCTACTCCAGTTCCCCCGCCACCGTGTCTCGTAGATGGGGAACCGACCTATTTGGTTTTTTACCTCTGATTCACTTCAATGCCTGAACTGTCTGAACTGTACTTCTTCTTGCTTTATGGCAGATTGCAGACTTATAAGTGCATTACCTACACTTATCTCTCAAATGGACCATTGACACTCTATCTACAATCTCAATTCAGAGTGTCAATGGTCCATTTGAAAAATAGGTGGATATATGGGTAAGCAGATAAACATCAAATTTTCATTTTTGAAATATTAAAAACTAATATAAAAATAAAATGTAAAACTAATGTATTGTATATTGTAAACACACTTTTCAACAAAATATATTTTATATATATTTTTTATATAATTATTTGTTCAAGACTGAGACAAAAAAAAGTATTTGGACACTTTCTCATTATCATAGATTAGTTGATCATGTTCATCATTAATGAAATATAGTACACCTGTGGCTTTTTCTGCTTTGACACGGAATAACTGTGTCCTGACTGTTCTATGTTTTGTGTGTTTTGCTCCTCATGTGTTTCCATGCATACCAGGTCATTCCATGCCCTTATCTGGTCCTTCCAGTTCCTGTCCTAATTGTTTCCAACTTATTCCAGGTGTGTCTAGTTATTATCCTAGTTTCCCTGTGTATTCAAGGACACAATATGTCAAAGAAGATTAATGACGCCGTGACTGGGTGTGGAGTCATGGGAGTTGTCATCTTCTTCATCCCCACAGTTGATGCCAATGATGAGGAAGGCAGCGCAGTTTTATTATAGATATAGTTCTATTATAATGCTACTCTTTGTGGTCTTCACCGGTCTATTAAAACGCACAACATATTAAAGCGTCTTTGGCATTTCGACAAAAATGTCACTATGGACACAGTCCATGTCACTAGTTAAATTGCTTATTTCTGAGGATTTAAACATTCTTCGAAACATTTGGGATAATGCAAGTACACAAGTCAGCAAAATATACAACACTGTTCTAGTGGTTTTTGGATCTTTTAATAACAAAATCGTACATATTGTGCCTTTTAATTTTGAGTGTGCAGTTTGTGTTTTGTCTGGAATTGAACATCAACCTCTAGTCATACGTGTGAGTTCCTGACTGTGTGTTCTTTATTGAGATAAATAAAAGCTGTTTTCAAGTTAAGCCTCTTCGTCTCTGCATCTCCACCACAGTAGATGAACCATGACAGAATTCCAGACCAAAACTGTAAGCAATACCCCTTTGCCCACCGGCCACCCAGTTTCCCCCGAAATCAAAAGAGGAAGAGGAGAAATGACTAGGTCCGGGATTCCAAGCCATCTTCCTCACCTGAGAGTATGCTCGAGTGCTTGCTCCAGTGTCAGCTCCTGATCCCCCGTTAAGCCCAGGGATGGCCTTGGAACCTGTTATTGTCGCCAAGTAATTTTTTTGGGGGTGGGGGGTAATAGGGCTCCATCCATAGAGCCTCTATGGCTGGAGTGGGGGCTGGGGCTGCGGCCTCGGAGGCTGCTCCGCCATGGCACCCTGAACTGCCAGATCCACCATGGGTCCTGGAACGGGCCTTCCATTCTAGAACCCTGCTCCTAGAGGCCTCCAGAGCATCCACCCCACCTCCACCGTTGGATGTTATATGGCGGATATGACAGATTGAAAAAAAAAATGATTTGTAGAAATAATTTGTTGTATATTTTCTGTCTATATTTTTTAAGTGTCACTTGATTGTACAATAAAGTTGGGGCTGCTGCACATCTGTTCTCTGGTTTCTGGCACACAACATGCTTAATTGCATAATGAGCATCTTAATTATTTTGCTTTTTCAACAAAAACACAAAAAAAAAAAAAAAAAATATATATATATATATATATATATATATATATATATATTTTTTTTTTTTTTACCTCAGCGCCTTTTGACTACCACAAAATGTGAAGTTGACTCCATCATCTGAGGTTTCCTGGTTTCGGGCGTTCCTAGTCTGTCTGTCTGTCAGAGAATCACTGAAAGGAACAGTGAGAGTCAGTGTGATTTACATTAACATCTGCAGCAGAGGAGGAAACTTGTCAGTTGACCCTGATCAGTGTCTTTCTCCACTGCAACCAGAGCAGAAGAAAAGAATACTACTGTCATGGACTTTTTCTGGATGTCCTTTTAAATTAAGGAGGAGGCTGAAGACCAAGGAGAGACTTTTTTTTTACCTGCTTCCTGTTTCAATCAAATAAACAAATAAATAAAAAAAATACAAATATCAAATAAATAAATACAATCTCTCCTGCATGCACATAACATGGATGTTTCTCTCCGTCTAACTGCTAGATTATGACGGCAGCTACTGCTGTGAAGTGATCAATGGAACTGAGGATGAAAGGGGCATTATTAAGATTGAAGGTAGGACAGGCTGACTGTATTTTACATATATTAAATATACATTAATATATTTTATTCATTATAATTGGCCATGTATTTCAGGTGTTGTATTTCCATATCAGAGCCACCATGGTCGTTACATAATTTTTATTTTTATTTTTTTATTTATTTTTTGTTGCTGAAGAAGCTTGTGCTAAACAGGATGCAACACTTGCAACTTATAAGCAGCTTTAAGTGGTAATAATAATATTTACATACCTAGATTGTTTACTTTAACATAAACATTTGAGCAATATGGCTAAAGTTTATTTAAAATTCCCAAAGACTGTTATGTTATGTGGACTAAAGGGTTGGACTGGTGCAATGGCTGAGTGATAGAACTGTCAGTTACTCAGTCCTGCAACCATGGCCGGCTTGCGGAGGGGATCTTTTATCAGGCATTCGAAGTTATGGGCTCCGTCGCAAAACACAGGACCACTATGAAGCTTTCTGCTTCACCTCAGCCAATAAAGGTCAGTGAATGGGGATTCTGCTGTTATGGAGATTAGAATGGGATTCAGGAGATTTTCACACATTCTACATGCCAAATTGCTTATACTATTCTGCAATTTTCTTTTTTTGAAAAGAAAAAATGGAGGATGCATTAAATTTATCAAACATGACTGTAAAGACATTTATAATGTTACAAAAGATCACAGGAACCACTAAAATATTAAGCAGCACAATTTTCTTTTTCAGTACTGATAATAATAAAAAAATGTTTTTTGAGCACCAAATGATTTCTGAACGATCATGCGACACTGAAGACTGGAGTAATGACGCTGAAACTTCAGCAAAATATGTTAAAATAGAAAACAGTTCTTTTAAAATGCTATATTATTTCACTTTTTTATTTTATTTTTTGATCAAATAAATGCACCCTTGGTGATCATAGGAGACTTCTTTAAAAAATAAATAGATAAAACCTCAAACTTTTGAATAGTAGTGTATTATCTTTTCCCACAAACATCTGTGTGCCTAGATCCATGGTGATCCTTTCTTTAAACAATAACTGTTACAATTGTACATACAAACTGATATAGAGATTTTTAGGAGGCATCTTCCCTAAACTGTTTCTGTTTAAAACGAAAAGGCCATTAGTTGGTCATTAGTCACTGTTTGTTCCCTGAATAGACTAGAAGTGACACGCCCAAACAGCTCTGTTGTTTTTGTATTTAGGAAAGACACAGAGTCTGCTACTCTGTAGAGTGACATTTGAGTTCCCATTATGAAACTGTTGAACATGGAGATGAGACTGAAGAATTGAATGTCAATAACAGAGATACAGGAATTCCATTATTCCGTAATTATTTTACATTTTTTATTATTTCTATGCTGCATTCACTTTTTTGCTATTCCAGGCTCTGTGTTCTTCATTGTGGGGCTTTTCAATTTTGCAAAGGCTGAGCATGCCTGCAGATTTGATGGTGCCAGTCAAGCAAAGACTGGTCAGATCTACTCATCTTGGAAGTGTCTGCATCTTGGCCATTGTTATGGAGGCTGGATGCAGGATGGCGGTGTACGATTCCCCATCATCCACCCGAGGGAGTGCTGTGGAGGGGGTTTGTAGCTTTGGGTATTCCAGCAAAAGTTTGCGGCTTCATAGGGCTTATTGCTACAGGTAACTGCTCCATGTTTTGCTGCCTGGTAAATTTCTGCTACAGGAAGTCTGTATGAGCTATACAGTTAGCATTCTGGATTACCGCTATTATTCACATCCGTCTGGGTTATATATCAGTTCATTTACTAAGCCTGTTTAAAACAGAGCATTTTGGGTCCTTCTGGGAAAACATCAGTCAAGAGTGGATTGACACAAAGGCTTTACTCCTGTTTGAATAAGCTGCTAGCTTGAAATGCTAACTCTATAGCGTTGATTGTATATAAGCAAAATCAATATGTAACCTAAACCAAGTGTAACAATTATTAATTCACTGTATTTGTAACAACATACCTATTTAGTTTCCCAATGAGCTTTATTTTTTAAAAAGAGAGGTGAACTTTGTGTTGCTTTTCTTTATAAATTTAAAGGGATCAGATTATCTTAAATGTTACATTGTTTCGCACAATATACTGCATGGTGCCTTATTGATTTATTTTAACACCCTCAATGAACAAAATAGTAAGATTGTAAAATGAGTGAATAAAATTACAAATGAAAATATGAAATCTGTATTTAAATACCTTTTTTTGGTGACAATCTTAAACCTAAAATGCACTTGCAGTATAATTACATACACATGCACCGTGTTCCAAACAACAGAAAACAGTAATCAACTTACAAAACAAATTCCCATAAAATATTAATTTCAAAGTGCCTCACAAATCACAGGCACACTACTAGATACCTGTTAGAATATTAACCACAGCTTTGTTAAACTAATTCTTAATAACACATGCATACACACATATTCAAGAAAATTCACAAACATTTCTTATTGTGATAACTATTTTATTGTGATTGCTCTGATTGCTTGGAATGTCATTCATTTCATGTTTCTAGAGTGATAAAATATGCCCTGGTTTCAGGCCATCAAAAACTAAAATATGGTTTTGTTAGTGATGCATCACTGAATCAAATGAAACTTGATAGTAGTCTTCTGGAAATGGCCATCCTCCAGAGTACAATACAGACCTGAAAAACTGAGCACCGAGTCACAGAATTTTGTGGAGTTCATAAGGAATTTTCCCTGCTTCATAAAGCTTTGCTGACCCAACATCAACACAAAGGATGGGTTGATATGCCTCAACTGACTTGATTAAGTTCACAAAGGTTACAGATTTTTTAAAACTTTTTCTTTCAGAGTACTTTAAAGCCAACAACAAGCATACGAATATTCCTGTTTTTTTTATTTTTTATTAAGGAATTCCTGTTAGTTAATGCTAAAATTGTGTCATTGTTAGCCTAAAGGTTCTAAAGTTGAGTCTTGGTTGGCAATTCTAAATGAGGAAAAACACAGCACACTGAATGTTTAAGAATTAATACTGCTGATGAGGACATAATTAGTCACTACAGAACAACAATGAAAAACAAAATGATTCAGACAAGATGATGTTAGTGCATTTGTTCATAGGTTTATCTCATAATTTATAAAAAAAAAAAAAAAAAAAAAAAAAAAGACAGAAAGAAAGAACAGGTGTCTGGTCCAAGTGGTTACAAGCTTTGTTTGGAAGTTGCATTTTATCAAGTGTGCTTTTATGGTATCTTAGAATTACAAAATGTAATTCAGTGTCAAGGTCTAGAGAGAGAAAAGGGTCAAATAAAAGAGCTGAGTGAAGAAAAAAAAAACATTAATGACCTTTTAGTCTAATTTAAGTATCCTTTTACAAATGTTTGGTGTATTTAAACTGTTATCCAATTGGAAGTCCCCTTTAAAAAAAGTTAAGTGGGACCATTTTTTTTATAACATTTCTGTTATATAAGGAACTTTGTAGAGCTGATCGATGGACATTTTTAAGGAGGATAAACGAAGGGATGACATGATAAACAGGAGAGAGAAAGAATGTCGTGTGCTTGTTCTAAAAGTTCCATTTTATATCCACATATTCTCTTGTTGTTGTTTTTGTTGTTGTCTCCTCTATGATTATTTCCTTGTTCTGACCTGTGGGCCATGTTACCGGTTCTCCATTTGAGTATGCTGATCCCACTGTGCATAAAACACATGAAATGAACACTGTAAGTCATTTGGATTCAATAGCTTAATAAAATAATACAATCAACAACAAAAAATATTTTTCACCTGGTGAGCAAGTGATCCTAGGCTCCTCCCACTGTCCATTGCTCTGACATGTGATAATAGGGTTTTGTCTCTGGATGAAGCCTGGCTCACAGTAGTAGCGCACCTGTGAATTGGCCCTATACTTTAGTTGACGACGTCCAAACAATTTAGTGTGCAGTACGAAAGGGGGCTGCCCACAGAATGCTGCCAAAGAAAAACAAACCATGGTGAACTTTTGCTCTTCCTGGGCCCCGGCGCCACCACAGAAGGTGATGCACTCACCAATGCCCTTCTTGCATGTGTAGGACAGCTGGTAGTTACAAGGGATATCACTCCAACGCCCATCATCGTACCACACCATGACAACACAATCTTCTCCTGACAGGAAGTAGCTGTCTGGTTGTCCACGATACCAGTTCTCGTACAACTGATACAGAGAGACAGATCAAGTTTGGAATAATCAAGTATTTTTTTTTTTTACGTCAAGAACCCCTTGCAGTTCTAGTTTGGAAAACCCTTGAAGAAACACTTGATGTTTTATGTTTTTACAGAAAGCCAGATCAGTAGACTCACCAGAGGGTTCCCATCTGACCAGTGGAAATCTCCTTCAATGGTTTTGTCATTGAGACCCGTCCACTGATACTCCCTGTATTTATCTAAGGAAGGAAAACACAAAAATGTCAAAGAACCAGCATACACCGTCAGTAAGACACAACATAGACTCCAGTTCCAGTATAACACACAGATGCATCATATACGACAAACATACACAGGACCTTTAACACAACCCTCATTCAGTTGCATGAATAAGGTAACACGTTCAAAACCCTTCAACGGTTTGATGATTGTTTAGAAATGCAGAACAAAATACAGGGCCTCTCAATGTTATGTCAACAAACCAGGTCCTTTATGAATTCCTTTATGTACTGTAAGCTAAAACGCTTCAGTAGTGTGACACACCTCTTAGTTGCCACTTAGTTTAAGCAATGTCACTTTTTTGAGCAAGAGTACTGCTTTTCTGATAAACAACTTGAAAAACATTTAGTTAGTATTAGTAAGCTAAATTACAATTTAGGCATTACTCTTCACCAATGAAAAGGTTCACTTCTCTGAGTAAACATTGTAATGGGATTTTTTATCCTGAATAAATCAGTGTTTTTTTATCCACCTTATTTCTCCTATAAGAGCAGACACGGCCATGTCGGGCTTCCGGTGTTATTCACTTCCTGCTATTTTAAATGGTATAAAATAACTTGTTTTGCTGCTTGATATGGCAAACTAACATGTTTTACCTTATTATTTTAATGTATTACTTTAATTATGAACACACTGGTTTGTAAGTGCAAAAAGTTTTATTGTTTACTGCACTTTGTTATTCTTCTTATTGTTTCCCTACAGCGGCTAAATCGTTAAAGCGGCTTACTTCCATGTTGAAAAATAAGGTGGATTAATCGGTTGAGTACATAATTCAATGACTCATAAAGAATATAGACTTCACTTGGTTTGTTCCTGAGTGAATCAAAATAATTGGTTAAAAAATGGTAATTCGCTAATCAGGACACTCACTTTTGCGCCACCTACTGAGTTCCTGAAAAATAAAAGCCACTTGCAAAGACTGACAGCCTGTCTTATGACACCTTGTTAAACAGATTCCATCAAGATCAAATCAGGTAGGCTACCGTCAAGTTAAAGATTTTAACATACGATAAGAAGTCAAAATGATTTGATCAACAGAAAAATGCGGTTGTTCAGACGTACCATTGATAAACTCCTGTTCCTCAGGTGACATAACAGAGACCAGGTGACCTCCGCACATGCGACAGTGCTGCTCTGCCACCTCCCATTTCTGCCGTTTCGTAAAATGTTTGTAACAAAACCCTTGGAACTTTTCCCAGTCTGGTTCACAGTGCTCTAGATCTTTGTGGGGAGAGATTGGACAAATTATAGTTGAGTATAGTATAGTTGAGAAATTCTATAAATAATGTGTATATTATTAACATATGAACATTGCGTGCACACATGCACACACAAACACAAACACACACACACACACACACACACAAACAAAACACACCTCTCTTTCTCTCTCTCTCTCTCTCTCTCTCTCTCTCTCTATATATATATATATATATATATAATTTAATTAAAAATAGTATAAAAGTTATTACAATGTAGTACTATAATGAGTTATGCATGTAACTCACCTGTCTCGCAAAAGTCTCCTCCATAAGTTGGCAGACAGAGACACCTGTGACCTGCTCCACTGTCCACACAGGTGCCTCCATTTTTACAAGGGTTCTCCAGACATGCATCTAAAAGGCCATTCACATGTTTTTATAGCTTACTATAAAAATATTGCACATAAATATAAGGTTTACAGTAAAGTATGGTTATACTCAACAAACGCAAGTGTTGCAACTATGCAGTAATAGCTACACTTAGAGTATGGCATATAATTTGTGGACCACAACTCAATCAAAAATAGGCGAAATCTTGATCCCTGTTTGGTTCTGTTAACCTCTAACTACATAAAAGTGGTGGTGTTGGCGCAGTGGATAAGACACATGCCTTTGGTGTGAGTGTCCCAGGTTCGAATCCACTGTGAGAGACCAATGTGTTCCTGAGCAAGACACTTAAACCCTAGTTGCTCCAGAGGCGTGCAACATATATAGCAATTGTAAGTTACTTTGGATAAAAGCGTCAGATAAATGTAAATGTAAAACATGCTGTAGCAGCACTGGATATGTTGCCTTTTCTTTCCAGTTGTTATCAGTTTCTAGTCATCATGGCCCCACTAAGCCAAACTCTTTCTTTATGCACGACTGAAACTAATTACTTTGGATAAATTCTTTCTGTCTCTGTCTGCACTGCAGTCTTTGATAGACATGCTAATCAGTTGGTGCAGCATGTGAGTTATCAAGTTACCAGGTATTTTAAAGAGCTGTTATCTGGCAGTGTTTGGACGGAAACAGCGCCCCCTTTTGAGAGCTTATGGTTTGCGCAAGAAATTTAAACAACCAATAGATGGTAGGTACTATCACTCCTAGATGTTTAAGGCAGTGTTGTTATTAACCAAAACTAAAAAAAAAAACTTATTTTAACTGGCATGTGAAATGAAGCTGAAATAAATACAAATATTAGATGAAATAATTCATAACAAATTAAAATGTTGTCTTGTCAGTTATCTGAAATAGAATAAGCTGAAATATTAAAATGACCTAAAGCTAAATAGAAATATAATCAAAACATGCAAAATAACTAAACATTAAACAAATTATAATGAAAGCTGAAAAAATTTCATTTAAAGTATATAAATAATAAAATAAATGGAGCTTGAACATGTACTAGCTATAGTTTATTCATTCACTCATCATTAATAGAGGGCAGGTCATAGCCTAATGGTTAGAGAGTTGGACTCTTAATCCAAAGGTTGTGAGTTTGAGTATTGGGCTGGTAGGTGGGGGGAGTGAATGTACAGCACTCTCTCTCCCCTCAAAACCATGACTGAGTTGCTCACAGCTGCTCCCCGGGCGCCACTTCACAAATGGCTGCCCACTTCTCCGGGTGTGTGTTCACTGCTGTGTGTGTGAGCTTGAAATGGATGGGTTTAATGCATTTTAGGCAAGTTGTTTTCTTTCTAAATGCTCACTTAAAAAAACGTTCTTCATTTTTGTCCTTGTAAAATAAAAGAACTACTATAATCACAGACGGACAGGCAGTTTTTAAAATATAAATTGCAGTCTGGAAATTGAGACTATACATATGTACTACAATATGTTTACCTGAAATGTAGCCTGTCCTGACCAGCACTCTCTGTGTGGGTCTGGCAGGTAGAGTGGAAGACTCAGGTGTGGTTTTGACATAATTCTCATCTTCTGTATTGTCTGCGTTTGCTTTAGTCATGAGTTCATAATCATCATCGTCATCATCGTCTTCATTGTTGGCTGACATAGTGGATGGTTTTTGGGTTTGCGTTGTTTTCTCATTGATGGGTGCAATGGTGGAGTCAGATTCATCTAAGGCCTTGATGTCATCTGTGGTAAGTGCTGCGTCCCCACTGAATTCAACATCTGCTCTGAACTCTCCTGGGTTTGTGGATGATGCCACATTTTGCCAGATGGGACTTTGGGTCCCATGAGGAAGAAATGTAACCTCCAGACTTTTCATGGATTCCACAGTGCTGGCCTGATTATCATCATCAACATCATCATCATCATCCTCACTATTTGTTTCATTAAGGTCTTGCATATTTGTCAGATTAGAGGGAGTGATGATGGCCACATCTGAGTATGGATAATTAATAACTGAAGACCTGTTTCCTGAAGGTTCTCTTTCTCCGGAAGACTCTTCCTCATCACTGCCATCAATGCTAAAATTTACAGTAGACTTATAAAGCTCAGTGGATGTGGCGATTCGTTGATTAGGTTCCTCTCCAAGCCCATCCTGCTCCACTTTATCAAATTCTTCTTCTACTATCCCAAGGCCAGATGGAGTTGTGCTTTCAGAGGGGACACCTTCCATTTCCTGTGGAGAATTGAATTCTACCTGTACAGGCCCATGTGTGGTTGATGTTCCCAACAGGTGAGGCATTGGGGTGGTCAAAAGTGTGACTGGCAGGATGTCATCATGATCGCCAGAACTTTCAGAAGATTCAGGCTCCTTCTGTGACGTGCTCACGGTCGAATAATCACTGGCATTATCAACTGCACCAAGAGACACAAGAAGGGTCTCAGTTGAGATCTCCTCAGCATCGTGATGGTCTGCAGAAGTGTCTTCATGTCTGGGTGTAAAAGCTGCAAGTGAATAAATCAAACAATGATTTCATTGTCATTTATAAGGCAAAACATGAGCAGGATATGGAATTTTCTTAAACTGTAAATCACCAACTGTTATCTTTGGCAATTTACTCATAATTTGGTAACACTTTAGTATAGGGACCAGTTAACTAGTTCATCTCACTATTAACTAGTTGCTTATTAGCATGCCTACTGTTAACATATTGGCAGTTTGTTAATGCTTATTAAGCACGTATTCTGTATGACCATATTCTGCATCCCTAATCCTACCCCATATCTTAATTAAACAGCTACCTTACTAACTATTACAAAGCAGCAAATTAGGAGTTTATTGAGGCAAAACTCGTAGTTAATGGTTTGTTAATGGTGAGAATTGGGCATTAAAATAAAGTTTGACCCTGTTTTATTTACTGTATTATTTACAGTTTTTCTCTATCTATCCATTCAACCATCGTTTAAATCATTCTCTCATTCTGTAAAGCCTAAACACCTTCAAGGTTCAAGGCTGTTACCTAAAACTTAATACCTTAAATACATATCTCTTTGAATTAATTTAAATACCACTTTTTAAATTAAACCATTTAAAAGGCATTCTCAATTCAGTTCTAAATGGCATGCATTTTGGTAAATTTTTGGTTATTAAAAAGCTCACTAAATTATTATTTGCTGATACACTGTATAAGCATATTGTTTCTTTTTACTTACTTGGGCTAATACTGTTCAGATGTGTTAATGAGAAGCTCTCTGTCATAGTCTCAGGTGCTGAAGCTCCATATGTCTCTGATTTATGCGAGGTGACCAGATGTTCGGCCTTTTCCGTGAAAAACAAGGTCAAATCCTCACCTGAACCCTCCAACCAACCTTCAGTGCTGGATGCGCTTGTTGATGTGGACTGAGTTGTGTGTGTAAAAAGACCCCAGTCTTCATCCGGCTCTGGAGTTTCTGTGATATTTCCTGCATTGTCTTCTACTGTAGCACCTTCAGGTAGGTATGTTGAGGGACTTGACTTAACTGAAGAACGCTGAGTTGTGGTGACTTTGCTTAAGTCATATTCCAGTGTAGTATCCTCAGTGGTCACGGATATCTCACTAGTCACATGATCTTTATCCTCATCCTCTAGGTTGGTTTCAGGCATGGGTTGGAAGTGTTTGGACCCATTTATCTCCTTCGGTTGAGAGGACGTTCCCTCTGTAGTCTCAGGCTGAGCCTCTGTAGGTGGGATGACATCAATGGGCTCTCCCGGCTGTAGGTTGGTATCTGGCATTGGTTGGTAGTGTCTATGATTGCTGCTTTTAACACCATCAACTGCTGAAGCTTTTATATCTGGTTCTCCTTTTTGTGTGAAATCGATGTGTTTTGGATCTATGTAAATCTCTGGAACAGACTCAATTTTTTGCCAGGTGACCTCAGTGGACTCAAGATATCTCTCTGTGCTGGTTGGGATGGTGGAGTCTCTATAGGTGCTATCTTCATCTAACTGAGAGCTTGTGGTGTGGTTGTGTTCCTCTGGTTGTGAAGTAGTCTGTGTGCTGTAAATGGAGAAAGACTCAAAAGCCCCCTGTCTTGTGCTGTGGTTGTGTTCCTCTGGTTGTGAAGTAGTCTGTGTGCTGTAAATGGAGAAAGACTCAACAGCCCCCTGTCTTGTGCTGTGGTTGTGTTCCTCTGGTTGTGAAGTAGTCTGTGTGCTGTAAATGGAGAAAGACTCAACAGCCTCCTGTCTTGTGCTGTGGTTGTGTTCCTCTGGTTGTGAAGTAGTCTGTGTGCTGTAAATGGAGAAAGACTCAACAGCCTCCTGTCTTGTGCTGTGGTTGTGTTCCTCTGGTTGTGAAGTAGTCTGTGTGCTGTAAATGGAGAAAGACTCAACAGCCTCCTGTCTTGTGCTGTGGTTGTGTTCCTCTGGTTGTGAAGTAGTCTGTGTGCTGTAAATGGAGAAGGACTCAACAGCCCCCTGTACTTCATTTTCTGACTGTTGAGTGATCTGATCCACACTATACTCCTCTTCAGGATCTGCTAAAGTCACAATATGTTCCTCGGTGTCCTCTGGCTCTGTCGCCATATGATCTCTAGGTGAGACTGTCTGAGAGTTGCTGTTAGCTGCAGAGGAAGAATATTAAAGATACCATTAACTAAAGGTTAAAGGGATAGTTCACCCCCCACCCCCCAAAAAAATTCAGTAATAAACTACTCACCCTCATGACGTTCTACACCCGAAAGACCAACATAATTTCCACACTCAAGGCCCAGCAAGGTAGTTAGGAAATTGTTAGTAAATAGTTCATGTGACATCAGTGGTTCAATCTTAATTTTATCAAGCTACGAGAATACATTTTGTCTGCACATAAAACAAAAATAATGACTTTATTCAACAATTTCCTCTCTTCTGTGTCAGTCTCTGCCACTGCCATTCATGATAGTACCATGACATATGCAAGTGGTGCTGCCAATGCAGGATTCGGCATTCTGATGTAGAACCAAGATGTGCCTTGTATAAATGCAGAGGAATGCACACACATGATGTCACATGGATTATTTTAACAATATCCTTGCTACAATTCTGGACCTTGAACACGGTAGTTCTGTTGCTGTCTATGGAGGGTCAGAAACCTCTTGTATTACACAAAAATTAGGGCTGTGCAATTAATCGTATTCGTCACGCACATCTCGTCAATAAAGTCAGTCCCGTGATTCGCCCATTGGCCTCCTACCATCATGGCCTCCTAACAATCCCCATATCTGCTGATTGGCTTCATCACTCCGTCTCCTCTCCACCAATAAGCTGGTGTGTGGTGGGCGTTCTGGCACACTATGGCTGCCGTCGCATCATCCAGGTGGATGCTGCACACTGGTGGTGGATGAGGAGATACCCCCTGACTATGTAAGCGCTTTGAGTGCCTAGAAAAGCGCTATATAAATGTAATGAATTATTATTATTATTATTATTAATAGTAAATCACCATCACCTGCTTTCAGATTGAGCAGCATTCATTACACAGAGCCGTAGTTCACTGACAAGCGATATTGCGCTCGAAATCAAATGTGATTAATTTGCGATTAAAAAACATTATTGCCTTATTGTCAGTGAACTGTGGCTCTGTATGGTGAATGCAGCTCAATCTGAAAGTAGCCGATGGAGATTTACTAATCAAAGGACCTGCTTTACTGACGAGATGCGCATGACAAGTGTATGTGATTAATTGCACAGCCCTAATCAAAATATCTTAATTTATTTTCTGAAGATGAACAAAGGTCTTACAGGTTTGGAACTACATGAGGGCGAGTAATTGACGAGAGATTTTTCATTTTTGGGTTATTTATATCCTTTTAAGATTGTATGGGATTGATAGTATAGGTCAGAAGTTTTCAAACTTTTTGATGCCAAGGATCCCAGTGATATCACCGGGAGGGACTCCCTTTCTTTCATGTTAAAAATTAATTAATATAGTGTATGAAAAATATTATCACATCTTAAGAACTCAGCCCTAAAAATGACCCCCCCCCCTCAAATTTTATCACAGACCCCCTTGGGCATCCCTGGACTCTCCTTTGCACCTTAAGAAAGTTTTGTGAATAACTGTAAATACCTCTGAAGCAGTAAGCGTCATGCTGAGTTTGTGGTTCGGGGAATCCCGTTTGATTGGTAAAACGATAAACTGTCTTGACACCAGGTTCAGAACCCCCACACCGTTCACGAGGGGTCACAATGGGGTACCGAACGCTTCCATCAGCAAGCCAGCCAGGACTGCAGTGGTTCAGACCATCATTCCAGGCGGCATACAGTTGGCCAGTTGTGGCTAGCTGAGCTCCCTGCTGCTCACAGTATGTCTTCGCTTCCGACAAGTTGAAGCGCTGTTGGGATGACCCATGAAAAACCTCTCCTAAAAACAGTTACATCAATGATTGAACAACCAATTTTTTCTGACAATCACAAACAAGTCATAGTAAACCTCCAGAGTCTTTGAATATGGACTGCTTGCCAATACCAGTAGTTTGGTAGAGTATAATATTAGCAATGGTATGGGAGTGGCTTACCATGAATGTTTTCCACATAGCAGTACACATCATATAGTTCATCATTATCCACCATGCCATAGTTTCGAACGCCTGGTAATCCATCCATGTCTCCAAAACACCCTTCACGTGGCATCTGGATTGGGTATCTAAGAAGACATAGGGATAGTATAAAAACATTTTAATGAATCCTTAAGATATGTATTTTTGTTATTAATAAAACTCAACTAAGCTTAACCCCGTTAACCATTAAATTTTTTTTTTATTACTTGTTTTGTTTTTATATCCTAATCACTGCAAAAAGACCATATTTAGCTACATCCCCTGTCCAGAAATCGATTCCAAAGTTCTGACACACTGTGATATTGTTGCTTTACGTGTGAATAGACAAATTGGTACTACCTAGAAAGTTGTCTGCATCACATTTACTGCAAGTATATATAGGAAATGCTCAGTAGTCTGTCCACTCACCTAACGGAGCGATCAGAAAGCCAGCCAGCGTCACACTGTTCATAACCACTGCGGTACGCAGCCAGCAGCTGTTCTGGAGAAGCAATCTGAGCTCCAATATATTCACACGCATCTTTGGCCTCATCAAAAGTGAAGGCATAGCGACTTGAGGTATTGCGATAATGGAAGACGACACCTAAGAACACACAGCATGTTACTGTTCTCACATATCATAGTTTTTGAACTGTTATGAAGTATTATTTGCCATTTTCTAGTCTGGAATAAATGTGTCTCATTAAAACAACTGCTTTTGAACAAAACGGTCAAAACGGTCACTTTCAACAATAATATATTTCTTGAGCCCCAAATCAGGATATAAGAATAATTTCTAAAGGATCATGTGACACTTAACTGAGTAGTTGCCGCTGAAAATGGCAAGAATAAATTACATTAAATATATAAAATACGTTCGACTGGAACTCAAGAAATTATTGACAGATTATTGAAACATTGAATTTCTCAATATAACACATTTTATTGTAAATTAATAATAAATACATTGATAAATGCAGCCTTGGTAAAGATTTATAAAAAACATATTGAAATCCTTCCAAAAAGTTTGAATCCCAAACATTTGAACGGTAGCACATGTGTATGCCAAACAGTGTTGAATAAATATGGCAAGACAATCTGGGATTGCTACTGTGATCTTTGCATTCAAAGTATTTTACATAATAA
This sequence comes from Carassius auratus, assembly GCF_003368295.1. Lineage (NCBI taxonomy): Eukaryota > Metazoa > Chordata > Actinopteri > Cypriniformes > Cyprinidae > Carassius > Carassius auratus. The sequence goes on along the minus strand of NC_039258.1, from coordinate 10,900,946 downwards.
TCACCTTTTACTTTGACTTGGGCCTGGTCATGAGCATCCTCCAAGCCGTGCTGGACTTCACAGCGGTAGAAGCCTGTATCGTTGTGCATCAGTTCCTCCAGTCTGAGGGTGAGATCAGCTGAAGAGGCAGCATAATTCAGCAGCGATGCCCTGCCTTTATACAACTCACTCACCTTTACCCTCTCACCACGGGCCACTAAGATCTCTGTCTCTTTGTTTGATGAAAGAAAGCTCCATTTGACTCGTGGCTGAGTCAGTACAGCATGTCGACCGAAAGATGGGGTCCGGGAGAGACTCACCAAGCAGGGCAGAGTCAAGGAGCCCCCCAAGATGGCAGACACTGGGGGGCTATCTGGAATGGTCACTTGTAAGAATGTGGTCTCATCTGAGGTAAAGACAATAATGATTGGGATACTAATCAACTGACAGTTTAATACTGAACTGAACTGGATTTTTTTATATCCGATGTGTGCATTCACTTGGGCAATAAAAATAAACCACACACTTTAACTCGACTCGAAGAGCTTTCTATGACCTTTACTGTTATTCATAATTAATTATATCTTGTGTGTTGAACAGTAGAGGTGAGACACACCTGCTGCAGGACTGAGGATGGCAGAAGATGACAAGACGAAGAGGCAGATGGCACGCAGCAGTACATGCAGGAACATCGCTGATCTGAGACCGAACAGAGGGAGAGAGTGAGACAATATATAGAAACAAAGTCAAAGAACAGCATTGTAAAAGTCAAGTGGAACTGTGACATACCACAACATAAGCCCTTGTGTTGAAATGAAAGACGCAAACATTTATTTCCAGAATAGCAATTTAGCTCATTTATGTCATTTAATTTAACTGCATTCTGTTCCAGTGTAAGTTCATGGATATTCATTGGGGAAAATGACACACTGGCTTGTGTGAGAAAGCGAGGAAATGAGAAAGAGGGAGAGAAAGTTCTTTGTGCCTCTGCTGTTGCCAGATTGTGAGAATTCACACTCACTGAGCATTTTTTGAGCCTTCTAAAATCAGTTGACAGTTAACAGCTTGTTATTAATAGGCATTAAGGCACTGAATTGGGTGGTTTTTAATCTCTTCAAATGAAGAAAAGAAAAATGTTTTAAAAAGGGGTTCTCAGCCTTTTAAGGACCAGGATCCCCCTGCCAAGAGGAATATATTTTGATAATATTTTATAAAGACTTTCATTTATTAGAACCGTGACATAATGTAAAAACTGTATGGTTATATTTACAGTTTTATTTATTTATGTGTACCCCCCCCCCCCCCAAAAAGAAAAAAGAAGAAATGAATGATGAAAAAGAAAAAATGATTAACAATACAGCTATAGGAACTGTCCCATAAGAATATATTTAGGGCATACATAGGTAAACCAATTAACAGTATTTAACACTTTTAAAGAAGATTTTATGTATATTTATATATATTTAATAATCTACTCCACAGATCCCTTTTGTAGACCTCTCGCTGAAAACCCTGGTTTTAAAGGCATGTGACTGAATGGAACAAAGCAGAAAGGCTTGCCTGCAGTTCTTTAGAAAAAACCAACAAAATGCTCAAACAGCGCAGTAAACTAATTTTCACTGCAGACCCACAGCACAGTCTTTAGAGGGTGTGTCTATTCTTTAAACCATGAGACTTTGCAGACTTATAATTTGCATTGAATAACATTTTTATTTGTTTTACTTAACTGTATGTGTGGTTTTGCATTTTCACCAGCCTTTCTGAATCTCAAGAGCTTCCCAGAAAGAGGATTTGGCAACCCTGTGCTACGTCCAGCTGGCATGATTCAGATCTTTGGAGTCTTTGGGAGCTCTTGTATGTGCTCAGAATTCTGACAAGTCACCGAACAGACTAATACCCTTTTCTAAACATGAGTATCTCTACCAGTAAATCCATCTCCACTAGGGTCATCTTTATGCACCTGTCTCTGTGCAGGCCTTAAACTACACACAGAGCACAATATAGACTGTGTTTAGCTAAACGGCCCAGTGAAAGGAAATGTTTTTAGCGGCTAGATGGTTTCTAAGTGAGACAGGCTGAAATAAATATATAAAAGACCACCTGCTAGATCCACTGAAATACTGTTTGTGAAGACCGAATGAACTGAATAGTCATGCCTCAAAGAGTGAGCCAGAAAAGCAAGTAGACATAACAATGGTCCAGTGATTCTAACCATTTTAAATATCCCTGTGACATTTTAAAACCCGGATAAAAAATCAGAGTACGTTTTAGCAACACTACACAAGCAATGTTCAAGCAGGAGTCCAGGCACCATTTAAATGAAGTGGAAGGTAATGAGTTGATTGCATCAGTTTAACATGATAACATATCATTGACTTTAAGTTATTTTAACAACAGGATGTTTACTATGATGACTGTGTAAAATTAGGGTTCATTTAAGTATCTAATTGTAACTCTTCTCTGTTTATATGAAATCTTTTACAACCAACCAGACGTGAAATTACAGACTACAATCCCTAAAGAAAGACCCTCATTCTTGATGTGTAATGTTACCTAATAGAGCGCAGACTGATGAAATGGAAATTTACTGATGGAATGTGAGTTTTAATCAACGAAACAAACAAGGAAGTGCATTGGTACAGGAGTTTTTGTCTTCTGAACAATTCATCTGTGTACCACTGACCTGGGTTTGGACATCTGGACATGTAAACTCCCATGTATTACCATTCACAACAAAGTGACAGTGAAGACATTTGTAATGCTACAAATGATTTCTAATAAATACTGTTTACTAAACATTCTATTAATGATCAGTGATCCTGAAAATAATTTCACAGTTTCCACAAACATATGAAGCAGCACAGCACTCATTTTCAACATTGATAAAATAAGGTAATACAAAATAAAGAATATATATTTAAAAAGAAATCAGAATTTTTTTTCAGTACATTAAAACAAAAACAAAACAAAAAACTGTGATTTCTCAGAAAAGCAACAATTCAGTACACTTCCTTGATGTAACCTTTCTCTCCCGTTTTCAATTTTAGAAGGAAGTTTACCAAAGATATGGCCCATTAAGCTCTGATCCAGAGGTCTAACAGAAGTGGTTTACTGTAAGTACAAGACAGGAACTACAAAGCCCAGCAAAAGCAGAATTCAGGGCACAAAAGCCTCAGACGCACCAGAGCAGGACGTTCTGACGCTATGGTGCATTTTTTAGTGATGGAGAGTAATGGGTACATGGAAACGGTTTGCCTAAGAGGAAAAGAGAGAAAGAGAGAGAGAGGGATGGAAACTGGCATGAACTGGTTGACCTGAAGCTGGATATACAAATGCATGTTAAAGACTACTGCCATGGAGAATAGGGTGTGTTTGCACATTCACTGTACCTCATCTAAAAGTGCACTTGGTCTTCTCCAAAATTAAAGATTGAAGCAAATATTTTTGTGACAGTTTTCAGATGGAAAACATCATGAGCTATAATACTGAGAAGACTAAACAAAGCTGCCTTGCTGTTTAACTGCAAGTATCCGCAAGTATTTGATCGGTCTCTCTGCTTATCTTGTATCCTGTTCTTCAGAACATTACAACAGACGCAGCCACATTTCCATAAGCCAAAAGTAAAGCCAAATTGCTGTAAGGGCAAACATGGAGGACGGGGCCCAGCAACCTCAAGAGTGCTTAGGCAGGCATCTCCACGGACGCCTGCTGTCTGGAATACAGAATGACTTCATTTTGAAGGGAAATGGAGAAGGAGGCGATCTATTTCACTTACATCACAGCAGTGATTTTACCGACCCTATAAGAAAGAAGCTCAGTATTTTTTCGCTGAAGACTTGGTTTTAGATTAGTTATTTCAATGGATAGACTCTCAGACAGACAAGGGATGGTAAAAGAAAGCAGAAAAACTTTCCCACGCACATCATTCACTGTGGAATGCTGCTCTGTTTTGCATTTTCCCCATGTTTTTTCCTTGACTTTTCTCTGCGTTGTCTGTCTGCTTGGTCATGGACTCTTCCCTTGGTCTTTCTTCTCTTTCAGTGCCACAACCACCTTCGAATTCAAGGCCTTTCTAACCTCGCATGACTCTCTGTGACTTGGTCCATCACCAGGGGCAACCAGCACTGTCCTCAGAAACACAGACCGTCCGGAACTCACACAGAGAGAGACAGAGAGGATAATTCATCCATGCTGCAGAGGTCTGAGGTGTTATTAGCCAAGCAGCCTGTGGTAGATCTGGCTAGCCAAGCATACAGCCATTCTCTGAGCTCTGTAAGAACCTGTAGAGAGCGGATCTGAATAATGGACTCAACCTAACAGCCTTATCAATGACAACATTGTACACTGTATATAACCATTAACGCATATGCATAAATCTATATAAATATCTATGTACAAAATCTATAATATATAATATAATATACAAATTGAAGTCACGTGCAAACAACTTGACTCATTAAAGGAATAGTTCACCCATAAATTAAAATATTATCATCATTTTCTCAGCCTCATGTTGTTCCAACCCTGTATGAGTTTTTAAAAGATGATATTTTGAAGAACGCTGGTAATCAGGCAGTTGATGGTCCCCATTGACTTCTATAGTATTTCTTTCCCTTCTATGGGAAGGAAAAATATAAAAAAATAAAATAAATGCAGGATAAACTACTGTTCAAATGTTTGGGGTTGGTAAATGAAAAAAGAAAGTGAAAAAGCATGCTATAAAATATTTAAAAAAATTACAATATAACATAATATAATATATATATTTGGAAATCGTGATACTTTTTTTCAGGATTATTTAATAAATAGAAGTTTCAAAAGAATAGGATTTATATGAAATTCAATTATTCCATTATAAATAATTTTCACTGTTACTATTGATCTTGTTGACTTATTGATTTAATGCAGCCAATTATTTGGTATTAAGTATTAAATTTATAAGAGACCCTTTAATCTTTTCACTGGGGTGATCAGGACTGGAGATGACTGCTGTACAGTTAAATTAGGTCAGATGTGTCCTGAAGGGGTTCGTGCAAGTATTTTGGTAGTAGTGATTGAAAGAAAAGACACCTAATTAATCTGAGAGGAAATGACCAAATAGTTTCTTTTATTCCACAACAGCTACTAAATGTAAGTGAAGGCATCCCTAAAGAAAAGCGGCAGGAGATAAGATGTGTGGATGCCTCTTATCAGTTAAACTTAATCAGTCAGATGATATGAAGGATCTTTATCTTATAACTGCTTGGAAAACACTCACACATTCGACTTACTTCTGCTCTGCTACACCTATTTGAGCGATGGGTTTAGAAACAATCTTAGCCACTGTGAAGATGAATGGTTACTGTGGCACTATACAGCCAATAATGTGTTGCAATTTTACAGCTGAAAACACACTGCAGACATTAACACTTAATGTCTCAACAGAATTAAGTTGACTCAGATGAGCATTGGAATAACTGCAGATGTAGACCAAAGAGGTATTCATGAATCATGTCTCTCATACTACATTTGGCACCTGGATTTTTGCATAGTTTGTACCACAAAGCAAAATCATCCAGCAGGTGTGTTGTAGACATCTTTTCCCCACTTGTGCAAAAACCTCTAATATTTGTGTCTACAAAGCCTTTAGTCTCAGGTGCAATATTAAGAAGAGCTAAACTCAGCACACTAACATTATTTTGTTTTCACCAATTCAATTCCAACACAAGTACAAGAATAGATCCTGGAATTGAAGTGGTGTTCAGTTCTTACATTACCAAACCTTTTCAACACTCAGTAATCTGTAAAGTATTATTTTCAGAGTTAAATAACTGGCCATTTTTGTGCAGTAATTGCATATTTAGGTAATGAGATAAAAATAAATGATTACAGGTTGAGTGTTTGCTAAGCCTGCTGCAAATTTAAATGCAGTCTCAGTTTCTGCTCATGCATATAGAACACGCATTCATTTAGAAATGTCAAGAACAGGTGTCTTCTCTTTGAAGGCTCAGGCTGTGTAAAGCACTTATGCACCATCCAAATCTGACAACCTTTCAAATGCATTCTAAATAAATTCTAAAATTAATTCTCAGTACATGGATCCAAGAATAGATAAGCTCTGAGCAATAACAGATCCACATGAAAAGGGCTTTACAGTCTGATGCCTGATGTCATAAGAGAGCCTTTTTAGTCCCATTAAAAAAAATAAGAGAAAAAAAAAAATATATATATATATATATTTTATGCTCCAGTTACTGCTCTGAAGAGCCTTTAATGTAACATTAAGAACTTTTTAATATCCAAAGAACCATTTACAGCCAAAAAATAAATAAATCAATAAAATAAATAAATAAAAATAATTAATGCAGCCTGATGCCAAAGGAGAGCATTTTTAGTTTCACAAAAAAAAATCCAAGACCAATTATTAAATGTTTTTATAGTAATAATCTGAATGGATAGTACTCTGCATAAAAGTCTGTGCCAATTCACAAAGGCTGATGCAACATGCATATTCAGCACAGTAATGTCCTCCATAACATCTCCTGCTGTGCTCTGAAACTTAAAAATGTACAAGGCAGAAAATCTTCTGCATAATCAGCATTCACTAACCCTAAAATTATGCCCAAAAAGTCTAAATCCAAAAGCCATAAAATAAATGTGCTAAATTGCAACTCCTTTTACAGAATCATTATAGGCAATTTAAATGCATTTAAAGCCACATACCTCATTATTCTTGGATTCTTCTTGAAAAGCCCTCGTGCAGATGAAGGATTGTATAGAGTCTCATAGAGTGCAGGCTGGAGATGATGGATGCTGTGAGTTCGTCCAGAGGAGGAGAAGAAAGAGAGAGAGGATGACAGAGAGCGGAGGAATAAAAGAGCAGGAAGGATCTGAGATCAACCCACTCTCTTTAACCAACAGGGTTCATTTTCCTATTTGTCTCTGGCACAATGAAAAAAGTGGGAAGGGACGGAGGAAAAGTTAAACTGTTCTAGTTGAGAGAGAGAGAGAGAGAGGGCGAGAGCGAGAAGATTACTATATTAATTGACCCGAAATGTTGTTCGTTGTCCTGATATTGTTCTATAAACATATGGTAGACCCATAGGTAACGAGCGTAATACTGTTTCAAAATGACAAGTGACTGAGAATTCATTTGATACGAGCACTCGCGAGAAGCGTGCAGGTTTTATGCTTGCCATGCTTAAAAGAACAAAAAAGAGCGATGTGTTGGGCTTAGTTCCATGCGTCCTTTGAGTTCATTTCTGGATCAAATTTTGGGAAAATGTTATAGGGAAACCCGACATTTATTGATTTTGTTAAGGCATTAAATGATTAAAACCTTTCGAGGTGAAGACAGCTGCGATGTCTATATGGTCAAGCAAAGATCAAATTGACTCACGAGTAAAACACACAAACAAAAATGTACAGACTGTAAAATAATTCAAATGAATCGTATCTCATAAATAAATTCTAAACATAATTACGTGAGACAAGATTGAATGGATTTAATATTGTTTAAAATTAAAATTTCCATGATCAACATTAACACTTAAAAATAAAGGTTATTTTGGCAGCAGTCATCCCACAAACAACCTATACCATCCAGCTTTTCAATCCACAAAAGGTTCGCTACAGTCTTCTAACTAAGAAAAATGGTTCTTTTAAGAACTGTTCACTGAAAGGTTCTTTGGGGAACTAAAACTGTTTCCTCTATTCATGGCATCACTGTACGGACCCCCTTTTTTAACCTTTAGTTTTAAGAGTGTTGCACAATTGCATAATTTTAGTTATGAATTAAAGGAATGGTTAACCCAAAAAAGAATATTTGCTGAAAATGTACTCACCCCGAGGTCATCCAAGATGTAGATGAGCTTGTTTCTTCATCTGAACATATTTTGAGAAATGTACATTACATCACTTGCTTACCAATGGATCCTTTGCAGTGAATGGGTGCCGTCAGAATAAGAATCCAAACAACTAATAAAAACGTCCCAATAATCCACAAGTGATACACACATGACTCCAGTTCATCAGTTAACATCACTTGAGGTAAAATGCTGCATGTTTATAATAAACAAATAATGGCCGAAGGGTGAGTCATTTTTCAGCAACTTTCATTTCGGTGAATTATTTCTTAAACAAAATGTGTCAAAAAACTTCCATTTTTAGGTTGTCTTAAGGTTTGTTCCACAAATAACAAATGACAAAAAAGTTTCTCGCATAGTCTTAGTACAGGGTAATCTTTTTGTCACATGAATAAACATCTCGAGGAGACTTTCACTCTCACTGAATTTACCCATTGTTCCAAGTAAGAATTGCTATTTATGGCAAGAGTCAACTTTGCAAGAATCCAAGGGCTGAGTGCCACAATGAATGCTTTGGTTCTCTCAATTGCTATACTTCAACATTGTAAATAAGCATCCATTTCTGCAAGCATATTAAGATAGTATACACTGTCATGGCTAAATGCTATGATGAAAAAATCTGGACCAGTGCAACCATATATCACATCTGTATAGCAGGGTATGTGCAAATAACTTCCGCGACTCGCTGTGCTGACTCTCTCTAAGCTAAGAGAACATTGTGTCAAGGTTGGTGAGCTTTAATAACTAGATCTTTCAGTAATGATGAAACAAATGCTTATTCAGAGAAATGACCAGTTCCAAATGGTTTTGAGGCATGAGTCACTGCTGATTCACATCTGTAAGTCTGAATCTGATCCATTTGTGAGTCATGTCTGTGAAGGTAACCACATGTGGACACAACAGACCAGAGTCTGGCCTCCTGTTAAAACAGTAGCAAACTTTCATGGACGAGAGGCTGGATGACAGAAGCAATGGATAGTTTGCACACACAGAGAAAGGAGTGTGAATATGGCTTTGTGTATCACATATTCTTCAACACAAGAGGAATTTCCACATCAACATAGCGGACTGTCTATCCTGAAGATGAGAAACCAGGTAATATCACTCTGAATATTAGTGCATTATTTCTTTGATCTTGCATTATGGTAATCATTTAGTAATTAACTATATGCCTTAGGACCAGACAATAAAACTATACAGTTCATTATTTATTGGCTCTGATATTATGGTAAGCCTTTAGTAATAAGCAAGGGTAACTCTTAATGTACCACAAGATTACCTCTGCCTGCCAGCCATTGAGGATTTTAAAACTTGATCCGTTTTACAGACATTACTACCATCCATATCCAAGCCACAAGTGGGAAAGTATGAAGTCACTGACTGCCTTCTCTCTACAGCACATCCTATTAACCCAAATTTCAGGAACACTTTCAAATTACTAATATAAGTGAAAAGCAATAGGTATCATAAATAACAATAAACAATTAAGCACATTTATTAAATATTTTGTGTATAATACTTATTTTATAAATGTATTATTTATTGAAAATGCATATCAATTCATAACAAAAAAATCCTTATTTATAAAACTTGAAATGTACATGTAGAAATTCATATTAGCCAAGATGAATAAATGTTGCAAAAGGATAAATTATATAGAGATTGCAAATACTAATATTAAAACTTTAAAGGGTAACACTTTAGAATAAGGTTCCATTAGTTAATGTTAGTTAACTACTTTCGTTAACATGAACTGAGCAAGAACAATCCTTCTACAGCATTTATAAGTCTTAGTTCATGTTAATTTCAACATTTACTAATGCATTATTTAAATCAAAAGTTGTGCTTGTTAACATTAGTTAATGCATTGTGAATTACCATGAACTAACAATGAATAACTGTATTTTCATTAACTAACATTAACGAAGATGAATAAATACAGTAATAAATGTATTATTATTTGTTTGTTCATGTTAATTAATACATTAACTAACATTAACTAATGGAACCTTATTCTAAAGTGTTACCCTTTAAAGTATTGCAATTTCATCATTTCATGCCAGATTTCCAAAGTCATTCAAAATGAGAAAATTTCATATTTAATATATCAATGTATATAAACAATGTTTATATATATATATATATATATATATATATATATATATATATATATATATATATATATATATATATATAAACTGTTTTTCTTTCTATTCAAAGAATCCTTAAAAAATTATCAAGCCTCAATAAATATATTGAGCAGCTGTTTTGAAGGAAGCTTGGGGAGCAAATCTGCATATTCTGCATATATTCTGAAGAATCATGTATATATACACACACACAAAAAAAGTGAGATTACTGAATGTAATGCAAGTATCAGACAGTGTTCTATAGTATGTTAGATTGAACCTTTCTGCAAAAGAAAATCCCAAATAAGGCTAAAAATCAGTCCATCGTGAGCTTGCTCAATTGCTGGGAAACTGGTGGGCAAGGAATATCCAGCTGCTTCCCAAACATCACTAAAGCGGTGCGACTGGACTCTTAAAAACAGACTGACTGATGATTGAGTGGGTTTGGAAGGAAAGAGCTTTGACTGTAATCTCAAGCATAGCAGTTGAGGCCCTGTTCATTTGGACAGTTAAATACAGGAGGAGCTTTAATTGATGTGGTGGTGTTGAATTCACAGTAGAAGAGGAATGCTGACTCGTCCTGTTCGTCAGACATCAGAAAGACAGGCAGCTGAAGAACAGTGATAAATCTTTTTTCTTTTCCTTTTCTTTTTAAACTTTCTTTAAATATTCTGAACAGAATTTAAAACATCATGTGGACAGTTTATCATTATTTCTAATTATTTGCTATAAAAGAGCCAACAAAACCAATATAGTTAACTTAAAATACTTTCTTTTCTTTTCTTTTTTTCTTTTTTTTTTTTTTTACAGAAACTGAAGAGCCCCCTAGTGGTATTTAAACCCAAGCACAGCTGAGATGTTATGCTGATAAAAAAAAAGGCGGGAAGTAAAAATCATATTTTTCAAAAAGCTTTTATGTTTTTTGATTCAGAGCTATATCCATTGCTTTAGCTGAAATGCTGAGAGCTGAGAGTTTTTGCTCCCATGCTTTCCACTACTTTGAACAGTTCCATGGTGGCTTTGGCATCTTCTACTGATGAGTGGCCTCCCTTCCCTGTCTGAAAATATAAGAGAGAGAGATTTTCAGTGGAAAAAAAATTAAAGCCAAGCCTGTCTTTATTTTCTTTATAAAAATAGTCTGACTCGTCCTCTCTCAATCCTATAGGACCCAAGAGCTGCTTTGAACTGACTCTAGATATACCCTGTCTTCTCCTCTAAGCCCTATGATCTGTGTGGCACAGGTGAAACTGATATCCCCTGAGACGTTACAACATTTTTTGCTGAGTTAAACCCACCTGAATGTCCTTTTTGAGAATAGCCTTAGTGAGCTTCTTCAGAGACACCATTTCATTCACAGGCAGTCCAGCTTTCTGGTTTAGCAGTGGAATCCGTGCCGTATCTCGTGTTTGGCAAGCAGGATGGAAATATTTTAAAACCTTGAAGTCATTATGGATGGCATGGCCCACAACCACTTTCCCTGTTATTATCTTCAAAATCTGTGAGCAAAACGTATAATAATGCTTAGTAGACTTACAAAATCAATCAGACTATTACTGGTTTGTCATTATTTGGTTTATTTTGAGCACAATGAATACATGGATGATTTTTTTGGTCTAAATAATTAAATAAAAATAAATCTAAAAATCTAAAATCAGTCATTTGTAAATGCTGTGAATTTAGGAACAAAATTTTAAAACATTACACCGACTGATAACTGACAAGTTATCGTTCTACCAATATATAACACATCCATATTGTTAAATACACTGAAAAAAGTAATAAGTAAATTTACTTAATTTTTATTTGGCAAGTTTTTGCACAAGCATTTTTCAAGTAAATTTAACACATTTGGAAATTAAGTAAATCTACTTAACTAAGTTAAGTAAAAAAAATTAAATAATAATAAGAACATTTTATTGAGTAAAATTTAATTAAATAATATGAAATTAATGCATTTAGCAGACACTTTTATCCAACCGTGATGGCATTTCTTCTGATGGCATTTCTTCTGGGCTTTTGAGTTATAACAAATGTGTTTTAGAAACACATGGTTATAACAGCCAGAGAAAAGACTAAGACAGAAATCAAGGGTCAAGAGCCCAACTAAAGCAAACACTGATCTCTAACATGGTTACTTCAAATGAAACAATAAATCAACATCTAAACCTTAGTTCATTCTCAATAAGATCTTCTGTAGACGTCTGACAGAAATAAAGTCAGTCTGGTTATTAATAAGTGGAGCTGGTGATGCTGTTTGTGGGGTTGTTTAACCAGATCTTGAGAGATTTCATGTATTTTATTTCAGTTGATTTCATCTAAGGCTGTGTCTGAAGTCAGTTGTAGTAGTTCTTGTGTTTCTCTTTTCTTCAGTGATTCTGTTTGTTAACAGCAGCTGTTCATCACTAATTCTCAATCAGCACTTAGTTAATCACTTAATTACTTAAATGCAAAGTTTTAAAACTTACATGGTTTAAATCAAGGCAATCTGTTTACTTATCGGGTTTTACAGTGCGATTTCTTTTGTCTGTTTTCTTAATTGCAGAATATTTATCATGTGCATCCAGTCCTTCGTGCTGTCTTTGCTGTAAACTGGTTTAAAGGGACAGAAGTGAGAGACTTATTTACCCTCATTTGATAAAACTTTTGAAAAAAATTATTTTACATTTAGAAATTTCTAGAATATCTGTTTCTGGTTTTTTGTTAGTGTAAAAACTTTTCCAAAATAAAAAAGTAAGTAAGTGAAATTTTCACTTATTTTTCACAAAATCTTGAAGTGTTCCTGTAGCTCAGTGTTAGAACATTGCATTACCAAGTGCAAGGTTGGGGGTGTTCGATTCCCCGGGAACACATGATAGGTGAAAATTGTTAGCCTGAATGCACTGTAAGTTGCTTTGGATAAAAGTGTCTGCTAAATGCATTAATTTAATATTATTTAATTAAATTTTACTCAATAAAATGTACTTATTATTATTATTATTTTATTTTTTTATTTAACTTAGTTAAGTAGATTTACTTAATTTCCAAATGTGTTAAATTTACTTGAAAAATGCTTGTGCAAAAATTTGCCAAATAAAAATTAAGTAAATTTACTTATTACTTTTTTCAGTGTATGAAAACAAAGATTTTAATATTTTGATGTTCATATGGTGATAGTTTCACTGATCCATTAGAAATGTTAAATATTATTATTATTATTGTGTAATATGTCCACAAACAAATTATGACATTATGTGATTTGAGAAAGAAAAAAGAAAAGAAAAGAAAAAGCAAAAACCTCAAGCCTCAATGCCTTCATAAAATGTAATGGGTATGCACATATTACATCACTGAATTTCATTTATTTAACTGTGTGGCAGGATCTGAATTTAATTTTGGAAACTTTTCTTTCGCAACCGTTTACATAAAAAAAAGTGCCTTCTTTAGGCTACATATAAATGCAATGCAATGAGAGTACTGTTTGTACACAAAAATACAAAAGAATTGTTGAATAAAGTCGTTATTTTTGTTTTACAAAAAGTATTCTCGTCGCTTCATAACGTTACGGTTGAACCACTGATGGCAGATGAACTATTCTAACAATGCTTTTTATACTTTTCTGGACCTTGACAATGTAACTTACTTGGCCGTCAATGGGACAGTCACAAACCTGCTGGTTTTCATCCAAAATATCTTAAATTGTGTTCTGAAGACGAACAAATCTTCGGGTTTGGAATGACATGGGGGTAGGTAATTAATGACAAAATTTTCATTTTGGGGTGGAGTATCCCTTTAAACATGCTCATTGAAGTAGAGATTCACTTTCATACCTCTTTCTGTGCCTGATCAAAGGGTATGGCATGGAGTAGGTCCTGCCTCCTGATTCCACTCCAGCGAGTGCGGAAATCCGTCACAGGATTGATGGGTTTGATATATTTATCATAAATCACATCTCCTTCGTAGGTGACGATACTACAGCGGGCAAGTTCATTGCGACACCCCTTCGGTCCTGTGCCCACCATCTCACAGTCCAATGCTACGCATTTCAAAGGTCCGAGAGTGCGGGGGGATGATTTGTGAGTCGGATGCCTCTGAGATGTGGAGGCAGTGGATGGAAATGAAAATGTCTGTGCAGAACTAGAAGGCTCATTTGTCTTATTAGGAAGATAACAGGTAAATTTAGGAAAAATAGGACCTGGTTTTGATTGATCACCGCCATTGAGCTGCGTGTTTCTAGACTTGTTTTTATTTCTCTGCATGTTGTTTTGCTTTTTATTTTGTTTCTCTTTTAACAAACCCTTGTGCTCCAGGTAATGTCTCCTTCCCAGGAAACGTTCATGCTTGGCATTTCCTCTGGATTTACCTGATTTCCCTCCTTGACTAGGCTCACAAACCAGGTTCAACATAATCCCTGACATTCTTGTACACCCTCAGAGGTTGATGACAGCAGGTGTCTTCTTGATGTTAAGACAAAGAAAAAGAAAACAACTGTCAAGGCAAAGAACTGACTTGACCACACAAAATGATTGTGATAATCATTCTGTAGAAAAGTGTATAAAATGTTTAAATGATAAAAAAATAATTAACATAATATATATTTAATAAAAATTAACTCAATAAATTACTGACTAAAATATTTTTTAAATATTAACTAATAATTAATTGATAAACAAATAACTAATACAAATCTTACATTTAAAAAATACAGTACAATACTACAACAATGAATAGTAAAAAGAAAAAAACGCAACTATGTAACAGAAACGAACTAAATAATGCTTTACAAAAGAATCCAAAAATTTTTTAACACATTTTTTATACACTGAAATATATAGATGCCTTTTAAAATAAGCTCAGACGACAAATCATATTGGTTAAATGTGGCATGTAAAAATCTGAACCCCCTTAATAAACGATGTTTTTAAAGCAATGCAAAGACAATAGTTTTACTACACAGCTGAGTTATTACACTGTGAATAGCAAAATAAAGTGTGCGATTCTTTAACGTATAGACATAAACTTTCAAAATGTTCTAGTACATACCATTATTTGCCCGAAAACAGCGATCTTTGATATTGTTTTCCTTATGATTGTGTACTAAACAAGCATGTAGTACGTGTGACTGCATATATACTTCCGGGTCGGATTTTAACCGTTAAGGGAAGTTCGACTCTTTCGAACAGTTCGTTTCAAAGAACCGGTTCAAACCTACTTCAGTGATTCTAAAGGTTTCTGTTTACTGTTTATTAAGTTTTCGACGCCGTTTTTATTATAAACGTGATTATGGTATATCATAATAATAAAAAAAAATACACAAATGTAAAAAAAATAATAATAATAAAATAAAAAACATACACATAACTGCATTGTTCGTAATCAAGTTGGAGTCAACTCCCAATCGTGAATGAATAATTTAGATCAGTTTGTGAATCAATTCAACCGAATCATTGATTCATTCACGAATAGGAAATCGCTAGTAGGCGGCGCACATGCAAACACGTGTGGTCGGATTGCTACATGTAAACACCAAAGTCTTAATACGTTCCCAAAGAGTTTTTTATATTAAACGACTACTCGTAATATTGACGGGCACCCAGTTTAACCCGCATGGTGTTTGCTGTGCTGAAGAAATGTTTGTGGCGGCTTTTTCGGAGCAGGAGCAGAGAGAACTAGCTGAGAAGCTGACTTCGCTCTTGTCAACCTACAGACACATATCAGACTCCTACATAATAGTAATAAATCTACAACACCTTTTATTATTTCTGTGTTTGTGCATTATAAACTGCTATGCTGTAAGCTTTGTCAAGAATTAAATTGCGAGTGTAACAGTAAACGGATAATCCTATGTGTTAAACCGCGGGGTTTCTGTCAGATGAAATATTTATGTGCATGTGAAAGTGTATCTGTGTTTGTGCGTCCACGCAGGAGTTCTTCAGTGAGAGTTTGTGGGACACTTTGCCTGTGAGCTGGCAGGACGCCCTCGGTGATCTTACACCCCCACAGATCGCTGATCTGCTGCTGGATAAAGAGATTAAGGACAGGCGGTAAACGAGTTTATTCTGTGTATCTGTCTCTGGTTGCCTTAAATTAAGATAATGTTACAAAGCCAGAACATTGCTCAAAATTCACTTTGGAGCATTTGCCTGTAGAAAAAGCTATGAGATAATTAAATGAAGAGTTCAGATATAAAAGCATGCTGTCTGAAATTATCTTCTAAAATGAACATTTGTTTCTTTGTTTATCAGGCTCCTGTATTTAGTTATTTTATAAAAAAATGCCTAGAAGAAGGACCCATACATTTTAGATGAAAATTTCAGACAGAACTTAAAACTATCTCTAAACTCCTAAGATAGAAATGCATGAAGTGATCAAATACAGGGGCGGATTTAGACATTTTGGGGCCCAAGGCAAACACAGACATGGGGCCCTCTACATCTCTTGTTTCCCTCCTTTTGTCAATCCTTATTTTAAAAAAAAAGCCCTAATTGTTACTTCTCTTCAGCAGTCTTCACACAGCAATGATGTATAAACATCTGCCGTGTTTCCACTATCGAGCTAGGACCGGGCTCTAGTGCGTGCCAGGGCCAGTCGCGTTTCCACTGTCACTTCCGGGGCTTGATCGTGCCTCGCCGGGGCTTCCTCGGGGCCAACGGCCAGGGTTTTTTGGCCCGACGAAAACCTTGAGCCAAAGCGGGCCAGCTGGGGCTAGAGGAGGGGTTATAAACAAAGGCGGAGTTTCTCCGTGTCTAGAGAGCGTCAGCGCGGATCATTTCAGAAAGATAACAGCTTTAACACCAGCATTAACGACGTTTTAAAATAAGTTGAGCTCAAAACTCACTCTTAGTTCGCAGCAAGTGTTTGAAATAACTTGATCCAATGTGGATTATAATCACTAAACAAGGCAGAAATATTTATAAGCGATGTAAAAGACTATGCACGCTAAACATTAACGTTACACAGTAAACATGTTAAATATGACCGCTTGGAGAAATCAGACGTCAGCTTCTTATTCTCTATCACAATTGTGTATTTATTAAGTAACATTTTATCTGTCGTCTCGTTTCAAGAGTTTAGCTCCACGTTGCATATCATCAAAATATAATAATTTTTGTTCGGGAGCTTTTATAAAAATAGAGAGTCTGCGCCGAGGATCATTTAAGAAAGATAACAGCTTTAACACCAGCATTAAACACTTTTTTTTTTTTTAAATAAGTTGAGCTCAAAACTCTCTTTCAGTCAGCAGCGAGTGTTTGAAATAACTTGATCCAATGTGGATAATCACCATACAAGGCAGAAATATGTATAAGCGATGAAAAAGATATGCACGCTAAACATATTACCATAGTAAACATGGTAAAATATGACCGCTTGAAGAAATCAGATGTCAGCTTCTTATTCTCTATCACAATCGTGTATTAAGTAACTTATATTATCTTTAACAAGCCTCGTCTCGAGTTTATCTAACGTTGCCTATCATAAAAGAATATAGCCTAATAATGTTTTTTGTTCGGGAGCTTTTATAAAAATAGAGATATTATCATTCATTCTAAATGTGACGGCTATACTGTGGCTAATAAACAGAGACAGACTCGACTGAATAAGCAGGCTATTGTCATAAGCGTTAAAAATAAATAAATAAAATAGAAATAAGTGTATTTATGTGTGATTAATTTTGAGTCCTGATAAATTAAATCAATTCTATAGTTAAAACATCGATGATTTTGAATTTGAATATATAACAAAGCATGCAAACAAACGGCCTCTTTTAAGCCCTGGCTCGCACTGGGCCGACAGTGGAAATGCGGCTAGTGACTGCTAGTACTCATTACTCATCAATTTTCCTAAAAACTTTTTGCTTTCTTCCTGTTTCTTCCTTTTTTCAGCACCGCTTGGGTAGCTTCGCTTCATTTTTACTGTCAACACTCTCTCTCTGTACACAATGTCTATCACTGTCAATCACTTCTTCTTCGTCAGTTTTTTGGCGCATTACAGCCTTGTCACTTTCGCAGATGCGCAGTAAGTGAAATAATGGAATAGTCCAATGTAGTGAGGTGGGGGGGGGGGGGCCCTCCTGTCTGCGACACTAATGATTTGATGCCATTTTTCGCAAATGGAGTTTTAGAAATATATATTTTGCACGAAGTAAAAAAAAATAAAAATCTTTAAGCAAGTTAATGGGGCATTTTGGGGGCCCCTAGGTAGCTCGGGGCCCAAGGCAATTGCCGACCTTTGCCTAATGGTAAAGTCCGCCCCATTCAAATATATAATTAGAATTCAAGGTTTTGTGTTGGGACCAATATTTTACATTAGATATCAAGTGGTAAAATCCAATACCAAAATTGCTTATTGTACCAGTGTTATTTTAGTATCATTGTGATGCATTTATGGTTTTATTGTTATTTTGATATATATATATATTTTTTTTCTGCTTTCATTTTCATTTTGTTTAAAATTGAAGTATTTTATGGGGTTTTTTCATATATATTTTTTTAATTAAAAGTTTTTGAGTATTTTAAGTTAATATCTTGTTTATTTCTTGTTTTTTTTGTTAACTATAATAACCTTGCATATCTTGTATATTCCCTCATAATCAAACAGTAATTCATATTCATATATATATACTATTTACATTACATTTAAATTTATTCATTTAGCATTTAGTTAAACCTATAATACATTTTAATTGTTTCTATGTAGTAAACAAATAAATGGAAGTAAATTCAAAGGTGTTGTATTTATTCTGTCATTTAGGTACCCATCTGTGTGGCCTCTGTCCTTACTGGCACTGCGGACAGCAGCACATGTGCTGTCGTTTCCACGTAAAGCACCAGATGGGCACGGTCAGGACATAGGTGCAGCAGTGCCTGAGGAGTTTCAGTCGAACCAGAGTCAGAGTTCTTTGTTAGGACACATTTTTCGTAAACACGTCAAGCCCAAGAAGCAGCACGAAATCAGAAGACTAGGCACGGTATGGGTGCATTATACTGCATGCAATGTCAATGTGGAAAGATTCTGAAGGCCGTTATTAAAGAAATATGACTCCATTAAGACTATTTGATAATCTAAAGATCATTTACAATGTTGTTGTTTTTTTTTCTGCTGAACTGTCTCTCCTAGCTGGTCAAGAAGCTGTGTGATCAGGTTAACTGTAGCTGTGTGGTTGATGTTGGGTCTGGACAGGTACAGTAATGTCTTGCTTAATTTTATAATGGTAAATATGCCAGTCGTTAAATTATAAATATGCAAATTACTCACTTTAATTTGATCCATCCCTCCAGGGCCATTTGACACGGTTTCTGTCTTTTGGACTTGGCCTGGATGTCACTGGAATTGAGGCTGACCCTAACCTTGTTTTTATGGCAACCAAATTTGATAGACAGCTTCTATTGACACTCACCAAAGAGAATCAAAAGGTATGACACTAATAAAGTATACTATTAAATAATCTATTCATTAATTGTGTATTTCCTATATTACATAAAGATTGATACACACACAAATAGCTGGCATTATCACTAAGACCATGTTTTATTTTGTATTATTATATTTTATATTATTTCCTATTTTATTGTTTAAATCATATTTTGCAAATAGGAGTTTTTCAGTCAAGATGGGTGAACATTACTCGAGTAATGCTTTTTTGCCCTGTGGGGTTCCTCAGGGTTCTATTTTGGCTCCTTTGCTTTTTTCCCTCTATATGCTCCCACTTGGCTCAATTTTTAGAAAACATGGTTTGTCATTTCACTGTTATGCGGATGACACTCAGGTTTATCTGCCTGTCAAACGAAACTCTGTGGGTCTTGAGTCTCTTATGGCATGTTTGGCAGATGTAAAGACTTGGCTTTCCTTAAATTTTTAAATTTTCAATGAAAAGAAAACAGAAATTATATTTTTTGGTCCATCTGAATTTTCAAATTCCCCAAAAATTGATTTGGGAGGGATGACTCCATGTTTAAAATCATGGGTAAAAAACCTTGGCTTCATTTTTGATGATGGCTTAAAGTTTGACCAACAAATAAATTCAGTTGTCAAATCTTGCTTTTTTCAGCTGCGTCAGCTTTCCAAAGCTAAGCCTTTTCTTTCTTTTAAAGATTTTGAAAAAGTAATTCACGTTTTTATTTCATCAAAACTGGACTACTGTAACTCACTTTACTTTGGAATTAGTCAGACAGCTTTATCCCGCTTGCAGCTTGTTCAGAATGCTGCGGCTAGACTCTTGTGTGGCGTCAAAAGGAGGGAGCATATCACTCCTATTTTATGCTCACTACATTGGCTGCCTGTTTGTTTTAGAATTGATTTTAAGATGTTGCTCCTCATCTTTAAATCCCTGAATGGTTTGGCTCCACTTTATCTCAGGGAGTTGCTGACCGAGTATAAACCCACTAGATCCCTTCGGTCTTCCAACCAGGATCTATTGTTTACTCCAAAGTCGAGGCTTAAGTGCAGGGGAGACCGTGCTTTCTGTATTGCTGCCCCCAGGCTTTGGAACGCCTTGCCACTGTCCATTAGACAAGCCTCTTCTCTTAATATTTTTAAGTCCAGGCTAAAAACATTTTTATTTTCAAAAGCATTTGGCTGATTAGATATCTGAACAATTTTATATATATATTTTTTTTTGTTTGTTTGTTCATTGTGTGTTTTTCTCTGTTTTTAATGACCTAATGGAAAGCACATTGGTCGACGGAAGTTGTAGTTAATTGTGCTATATAAATAAATTTTCATTGTCATTATTGTTTTATTTTATTTGTAAATCTTAAATATTAAACTTTTTTTTATCATCTTTTATTTTTACATCTTTACTGAGTCAACCACAAGTTTTCTCATCATTGTCTCTGTTGTAGTCAGGAAACACTCAAAGTCTTCATTCTGCACCTGGTCCTTCTCCTCGTCATGTGGTGGGCTGGGTCAACCCGAAGGCTTCATGGGATGTCTTCATTCAGCAGCTTGGTGTGACAGCAACTGAAAGTGACAGTATTGGAGCAACCTCTGGGCCATATGAAAAGAAACAACGGGTGGAGGAAATTAATCTAGAGCCGCATTCATGCCAAATCAGAGTGGGAGAGTTACAAAATACATCACATACTAATAAAACTGACATCAATAGTTCAGACTCCGTAACCCAAATAAACACTGGGGTTACTCCATCAGGGATGGCAACTGAAATGCTTACTTGTAAACCCATACCAGTTACTGATTGTGATGCCAAAAAACCTGCTCGTTTTGTACTCACCGGTCTTCATGCATGTGGAGACCTTAGCTCTACACTTCTTCGTCATTTTGCCAACTGCCCGTACGTTCAGGTCATCACATCTGTCGCTTGCTGCTACATGAAAATCTCAACCCAGGAGAACCCAAACCCTCCTGGCATTTTCCATCCCCCATGTTCTGCAGACACTGCGGAGGATTCTTGTTTAGAATTTGGTTATCCAATGAGTGACTGGGTACATGGATTACCAGGGCACCAGTTGTCTTATAAGGCACGAGAGGGAGCGTGTCATGCAATAGAGGACTATCTCCACCGACTGAGAGAGGACAGCGGCTTACTGAGGACACACTGCTACAGAGCCATCTTAGAAAGCATCATCAGAGCGGAGAGGCCTGATATGCGCAGACCAGGAGTTCAGACTGTTCGGAAAGCCCACAACCTGTCATTTTCAGAGTTAGTGTCTTTATTAATAATATCTTTAAAGGGGGTGAACTGCCTCTGTTTATTATTTTACACAGTTCTCCAAGGTCCACTTATAGTGTTTTTTTTCAGTAATAGACTATTTTCTGCACAGTTTTCGACCCCCTTCATCAGAATGCTCTGTTTGAATAGGTGTGGCGGATAAGTAAACGCCCATTGCTATGACTGGCTAACACCTGTGCATGCTTGATAGTCTACAATCCTTCACAGATGGACACTGTTGTGTTTTAGGTTAAAACCACATAAATACTCACATCAAACGATCTGTTTAACAGACAAAACAATAGTGATCACTTATTAAAAACAATTACACTTGTTTGTTCCAACAGTAATATAGTCGGCACAGCATCATCTTTAAGTTTCAGTCTTCCCCGCATTTAATATAAAAAAATCATGCATCCAATTGTGCCTTGTTTGTTAACAAAACTGTGGTAAAATTACGTTGTCTTTAACTACACAAAAAAATAAAGTTCATCCACTTTTTCCTAATGTTTGGATCACATGGAAGGCAGTGTAAAGAGAAGTTGGCACTGCACAGCATCTTGTTGTTTTCAGAGACATCTTTTTTAGTTGGATTTTGCATAGACCTGTGCATTCGTCTCTCATAAATACATGCACGAATCGGTGGGCCGGGCTAAACAGACATTGATGTACAATCAGGCACTGATCTTCTGCTTCTTATGCTTATCCACATTTATTACATCATACAGTAGGTTTACATGGACAACAATAATCAAATTTTAACATAGTTAAGACAATACTCTGATTAAGAATCTACCATCTAAGAATCTATCATCTGGTTTCAACAACGCTGCCGTCTGTATGCACGTATAGCATGACAACAACAATTTACTGCATTTAAAGCTTTTGTAAAATTACTGTCATTTTGGCAGACTGTCTTCAGTATTAGCTGTTTTTAGACTGACAAAGGTCTTTAGAGGTCTGAAACTTACAGGAGGTTTTTATAGTACAATGACCTCATAATTGTGAAAAGATTAAGGGAATTTTGGTTTCTCAGTTCATGACCCCATTAAAGAGTCACGTATCTGTGACTTCCCCCTGAGCTTCAGTTCCTAGAACAGGAAGGACCTGAGAAGCTAGTTCAGTAGACTTAAATGAAATGTGTTAAACTCCTATTTTCAAGTACATTTGAGATGCTAGACAGCTGCATGATAAGTTTATCTTTTGTTTTATAACAGGTATGCTCGTTTGGCATTGCCAAGGGTGGGCCTACCTGCTGATCTCCCATTTGACTCTGACGCTGTGGATGCAATGCTAGCGCAGCAGGGTAGAGTGGTGGCGTACTTCAGCCTGGTTCTTCTCCTCGCACCTGTGGTGGAAACCCTAGTGTTACTGGACCGAATGATTTTTCTGCAGGAGAGAGGTAAATAAAGCAGAGCCAGTCACTCATATAAAGAACTGAAAATGACAAAATTAGCTTTTTTCCTTTTGACACAACTGTTTTCTTTTTCTGACATGTTTATATAATTAAAAAAAATAGATATATTTTTTATTAATATTATTAAATATTATTATTATATATATATATATATATATATATATATATATATTTTTTTTTACAGAGAAAGAAGTCTCAAAAGTTTCATTCAATTATAATTTATTTACATGACTTTTCTAGTCAAATTTTTTTTTTTTACTCAAAAATATCAGGATCTACAAAATAACATATTTTACATCTTGACATAACTTATCAAAGTTTCCATTACCTTTTTGCATTATCACTTTTCCAGGTGTAGAAATCAGTTCCCTTATTGTATAAATATAATACATCTTTGTATTTTCATATTTAGGTTTCCAGAGTGAACTCATCCCACTCTTTGATGCTGCTTTTTCCCCACGAAACCTGGTACTGGTTGCCGTCAAGCCCAAAGAAGCACAGAGCGGAATGAAATAACATACACTGAGATATTTGAATCCAAGTTCTGACTCACAACCACATAATTAGATTAACAGTTACATTTTATGAGTAAAATGCCCTTAAATGAACCGTCTGACATTAGAAAACTGAAATTAGAGGTCTGATTTTCCATTTTCCAGAGTGACCCATTAATGGCTCATTGTCATTTTTTTCCCGTCATACTTTCCTTCACTTAGAAGCAAAAACTGTCCCACATTTTAAATCAGATTTTGTCTGAATAGGAGAGAGGGAAATTCTTCTTTTAAATTAGAAATTTTAATATATGATTTTCATATTTTTAACTCTATTAAAAAGACATAAGACACTCAAACTGTTTTGTGTTTTTTCAAAGCTGTCAGACTGGATTTATTGGATAAAATATTCTCTTTTTTTTTTTTTTTAAGGCACAGGATTTTTTATTACACTGGGCAAAGTTGCTATCATCTATGGTTCATCTCTATTACAAAAGAGACAAATTCAGACCAAGAATCTCATATATGACTGCAGGTGTATGAATGTTCTATTTTGTAAATAAATAAAAAAAAAAATTTAATAAAAAGGTTGACATGTCTGATTTTAACCTATAGATGGCACTCTTAATATAAAATCAGGTCAAACCTTCAAAGACAGTAAGCACCCATGATATTTCTAGTATGTAAAGTATGCTGCAGTCACAGAGACTCATTTCTTTGCTCATTTCAACTATAAGCACTGATGTATTAGAATTGTTCAATAAAATAATTTAACAATTTAATTCCATAAAAGAGGTACATCTAAAAAATAGAATATCATGGAAGAGGTCTTAATGTTTTGTAATTTAATAAAAAAAAAAGCAAATAGGTCAGGTGAGTTGGCTGGCCAATCAAGCACAGTAATATCATGGTCATCAAACCACTTGGTAGTGGATTTGGCACTGTGGACAGGTGCTAAAGTCCTGCTGCAAAATGAAATCAGCATCTCCATAAAGCTTGTCAGCAGATGGAAGCATAAAGTGCTCCAAAATCTCCTGGTAGATGGCTGCATTGACTTTGGACTTGATTAAACACAATGGAGCAACACCAGCAGATTTTTATTTTCCCAAGCTGTAAGTCGTAACCATCAGAATTAAAACAAAACTCTTGAAATATTTCACTTTGTGTGCAGTGAAGGTTTTTTTAATTAGATGACAAAAAATAAAGACCTTTTCCAGAATATTCAGACTTTTTGAGAAGCACCTGTATGGATTATTGTGACGAGAAAGAGAAGTAACATCTGACAAAAAAATAAAGAGGATATGAAGACTGCTATCAAAGCAACCTGGGCTTCAATAATGCCTCAGCAGTGCCACAGACTGTTCTCCTCCATCCCATACTGCAATTAAGCAGTAATTCATACAAAAGAGCCCCAACCAAGTATTGAGTGCATATCTGCTTTGGAGATCATGAACATTTCTGTTTTGTAACCTTTTCTGATAGATCTTTGAGAAAATATTCAAAATTTTTCAGATACTGATTTTATTTTCCTAAGCTGGAAGTCATAATCAGAATAATAGTAAAAAAAAAAAAAAAAAACTTAAAATATTTCAGTTTGTGTAAAATGAATCTAGAATAAAAGTTTGCTTTAAAAAAAAAAAAAAAAAAAAACACCTTTTCCATGATATTCAATTTTTTTAGATGCACCTGTATATTTACATAGTTTTTCAGGATTTACATGACTTTCATAGACATTCGTGATTACACTTTTTACCACATAAAATATTTTAGATGTCAAAGTTTCATAATTAAGTTATTTTAGGATTCAATTTCAATGACATATTATATTTAGGTTTTTCCAGACAGTGGGAATCCTGCTGGTTCTTAAACAAGAATAAATCAACAAGGGGACAGAAGAAATGCAGTATAATTTTTTTTTGTAAAGCTTAATGAACACTTGAACGTTCACTTCAAGAACTGTAATTTCCAAACTGTCTGCACATCACTAGAGTCTTTATTTCTGATAAATGAGGTTTACAAAATGACACAGCTTAAGAGAGACATGGAAAAACATCAATTCTTCATGCTCTCTACAAAGAAATCATTACATGCCACTGTGATAGCAGCCACCAGCACAACAAACTCCTGAAAGTCCACTTCTCCATCCTGGTTCTCATCTAGTTCAAACATGATCTTCTCCACAACCATAGGGTCTTTGCTTGCCTACAACAGGATGCACAGTTATTATTTCTATTATGCATGCGAGATATTAAGGTTACTGAATGCTAATGTGACTTACCACGGCTAAAACTTACTGCTAAAAAGTCACTGAGTTCTCCCTGAAGCAAACTCTTGAGTTCAGCTTTGTTTAGCTTGCACTTGTCTCCCTCTTTGGAGGAGTATGTGTGGAACACTGTAATCAGGCCTTCCATTGCGTCTTCCAGTTTTGAAACCATGTTGTTTTTGTCTTTAGAAAATATACGGTGAAAAAAAAAAAAAAAAAAAAAAAAAAAAAGCACAATTATGTCTAGCACTCCAAGTCTATCGGTCCACATATGAACACCTGAGAACCTCCACTGGGGTTTTGTAGTGGACTACATGCTCATATTCATTCAAATGCATTTTCTGTATTTAATAAATACACTTTTTTTTGAAAATGCATAGCCCATTTCGATTCTTAAAAGCATGTACTGTTTGCACAGACACCTGCCGACCCCAGGGGCCCCACCATCCCCCAAGAATGGGGTTACACAGCCACTGAGGAATCTAATAGGAGCAAACAGGCCTTTTGGCACTATGCTGATGACAATCATGAGGGAGACGGAAGACAGCTATACATCAATTATTCAATTAGTCTTTTATATGAACTAAAGGCTCAGAGACTATTAATCTATTAATGTAGGCCTTTTTTTATATAGATTATATGGGTATTAAATCTGAAGTATCATAAAGAAGAAACTAGCATTGAATGATACATTAACATCAAAACATTCAGACTACAAGAAATCACTCATATTGGTAACAATATGAAAGTATGTATCCAAGTTAAAACTGCCTTACTCATATTACATGGAGAGTTTATGTGCCAATTGTTAAAGGAAAGGGTCTCATTTCATGCATTAACCTTTGACCTCATTAAATAATTATATTAAAGTGTTATTTATTCTTAAACCAATGTAAACTTTAAATCTGTTTGCACATAACGGCGTGTATACAATATTCCCATAAATACACCAGCACAACATTAATAAGTCTACAAAAACAAACTCTCAACTTACCTAATCAAAGAAGTGGCAACTAGCGCTGGAGAAGTTACTTGTGCTCATTCATTAAATAGTGTCCAGGCACCTGTGCGGCGGAAATAGCCAAGTGGGCGGAGCTTCTTCCAAATGCACCACGCACGTCCAATGGCGTCATCACGCACACTCACACAATCCAACATCTTTAAATGTGCTCAAATACTTTAAATGATCATGTTTAAGTAGTTTTTGTAGGTTCACCTTAGAGCACAGGTAAATGCTTAGATTTTGAAATTATTTTACTAGTACACTAATCAAGGCAAAGATCAAATTAAATCACATTACATATAGCTTTGATTTTGATGATTGCTTTTATTATTATTTTTTTTGTCAGGAAAGGTTCAATGTGATGCTTTGCCATGTTTACCCATGTACTGGAACTTGAAGTCTCTTGAGGCCAACAAGATGAATTCTTGGCATCATTCTATCTCAGATTTCACTTGTGTACTTTTTGTCTTATTCAAAAATGTTTTTGTTCAGTCTAAGGTTTAAACCAGGGGGCTGTTGCACAAAAGTAGGATAAGGGATTAAGCCAGGATATCTTGGTGATCCTGGCTCAATTTATCCCTAATCCGGTTGCACTAAAGCTGGATAGGGGGCAGGAGGATATGTTATGGTATAAATTACCATGGAGATTTATTCTGTGGAGCTAGCCTGCTCCAGACCAGGCTAAATTCCAGGATCTATTTAATCTCATCCCTAATGTCAGTCAGCAGTCACCACAAATGGAAACCAATAGTTATTTCACTGCTCACTATACATTGTTATCACATATAACTAGACCCACTGTCATTATTTAAACGTTTGTGATCATTAATTTCAATCATTTTGGATAAATAATGATTTTTAGATGATGTTGCTATCATTAGATAATTTACAGTTTCCCATAGACTATAAGGCTATATATAAAATGATAGAATATTAGGGCCACAGAGGGAAAAAAAAGACAAGTCATAATATTGTAACCAGTTGTTTTAAAGGAGGACAGTTGATAAAATGACAGATGTGGGGCATTTCATGAAATTGTACTTCGGTATGGTTTCATAAACAAAGACATGCTGATGTGCCAGAATATGAAGTATCACATTGTCATAACTATCAAAACTGTAAAAAGAATATGTTGCTTTTCTGCAGAAAGAACCAGCCTCATAAATTTATGACTTTATAATTTTTCCTCAGTGGGGCCCTAGTACTCTGTCATATAAACAAATACACATTCCATATGAATATAAAAACACAATGTGTAATAAGGACAAAACAAAGCAGGTAAACTATCAGCTCCTTTCAAAACTGAAGTCACAGTGACTCTACAAGATGGAAAGCACAGAATCAAAGCATATTATACAAAATGATACATACACATTCAAAGGTCTGTATAGAACACACCCTGCATGTCTGCACACTAAAATAAATGCAGGACAAATCCATTCACATCAACTGAACAGACAAATGAATGGATGCAGTAGCCTCCCTGCAGCCTTGTATTACACACAGTATACCGCACAAACATCATAAGAGGCCAAATTCGTAAAAAAACCAACCCAAAAAAACCCTATTTCCTCTGCCACAGCAGGACACTTTTTACCTAAATTGAAAGCACACATACGAACTAAAATTCAACACATATTGGTCCCTCAGCAGCCGACCACTGTCGTCATCAGGGAAGATTGCCGGATTGTCCCAGTCCATGGCTGGTGGCACTCTGGGGGCCCTCTCCTTCCTCAAGCAGGCCACATTGTGGAGGACAGCACAAGCCACAGTAATATCACATGCCCTAACAGGGTTGACCCTTAATTTGTGAAGGCATTGAAAGCGTGCCTTCAGGAGGCCAAAGGTCATTTCAACTCTGGCCCTGGTCCTGGCATGGGCATGGTTGTAGGCCTGCTGTGCTTCCTGGGGGTCTGTGAAAGGTGTCAAGAGAAAAGGCTGGCAGCCATACCCCCTGTCTCCCAGCAACACACCAGAGAATTCACCTGTCAACACAAAATCTCATCATTACTACCTCATAAACACAGTGATATTCTTGACACAGCCATGATGGTTATAAATAGGGGTTGTGTGGCTTACCTTGTGATAGGCACTGATAGATTTCAGAGGCCCGAAAGATTCTGGAGTCATGGACTGAGCCAGGCCATTTTGCCACAACATTGCTGATCACACAGTCAGCATTGCAGACCATCTGAAATCATAAGATGAGGAATATTACACCAATCAATGCACATCATTGGCAATGCAGAGTGTTCATCAATGGACAATATCAAAAAGTTATGTTCACCTGAACATTAATGCTGTGAAAGGATTTCCTATTCACAAAATCGGCCTCATGGGCACCTGAGGGGGCTTTTATCCTTATGTGTGTGCAGTCCACTGCACCAATGACATTGGGGAAACCGGTCACACAAAGTAATGAGTATCCTACTATGTGTTAACAGTTGTCCTGTAATTTGTAGATCCTCTTACCTGCAATCCTATAGAACTCCTCTTTCATGTCACAGAGTCTTCTGTGGCCAGGGAAGGAGATGAAGACATCTGCTAATGCTTTGATAGCCAGACACACACTCCTTATGCGGCAAATTGTGGCCTTGTTCAGCTGTTCTGCATCCCCCCACTGAGTACAGGAAGGCTCCACTAGCAAAAAAGCGCAAGGCCACACAAACCATTTGCTCCACACTCAGTGAATGGCTCCGTGCAGTGCGGTGCTTAATCCTGGGACCCAGTAGTCTGCATAGATACCTGATGCCATCTGCAGAAAACCTGTATCGTTCATATAGATGGTCATCAGGGAAGGCCAGTGGGTCCAACCGGTCCCTGAAGACCCTTTTTCGCCTGAAGGCTCTCCTCAGCACAAGTGCTTCTTCATCCACTACATCTCGCAAGAATGGGCATGCCATTGTCAGAGCAGAAAGGAACACACAATTTTGGGCCTTCATATAGGCTAGTGGCCACACCTGGTGCTGGGGGGGGGTGGGCAAAAGAGGCCGGTGCCTTATAACGATGACTTGGTTGTACTGATTGCTGTGAAAATAAAAAATACCTTAGAAAGATGCCGCCGTCCTGTGTGCTCACAATAAGAGCTCATATGTCATGGCTCACTTGACTTTACGAGAATATACCTAATTTTTATTTTGAGCTGTGTCATCTTCTTGCAGTTGGGGGAGGAAAGAAAAATAATGATTAATACATTTGTGTTAAAGTTAGCATACAGTGTACATTGAAGGCATATCTCACCTCCCTCTCAAGTTTTTTTATTTCAAGGTCCAGTTTCCTAATTGTCCTCTTTTTTTTATTTCGGACTCCAGTGCAAGATTTTCTATCTTTTTCTTCTTGTACTGAATGTCTATGTCTGCCAGTTCTATTTGGCGCCGGAGGTGGTTGCCATACAACTTTCTGATAGCTTGTGAGCTCTGTGAACGCAATACAATTAGCGCAGCTGGAATTTGGCAGGATGTGGTGTCCTTTTATTAATACGCACTATGTTGCCAGGCTGGTTTTCCCACTGTATAGCATCTGGGTCCTGTAAAAGAAATTAGATTTTTTGATTTTGATGAGGACTCCTCCCCATTGTAGAGTAAATAGTACTTTCACAGTCTTAACATGATACCTCATGCCTTCTGGAATCCAGAGAGATGGTCTCCTCCTCATCATCGTCTCCATGTGCTGTTGCTGCTGCACTGGGGCTTTCACCCTATCACATTTAATCGGATTCATATTGAAGCTAGTAGACAAGACATGCCAGGCATACAGTATGCCTTTGATGGAGTACTCACTGGATCAGCATCGTCTGGTGCTTGTGCTGGTGGCTCTAACAGGAACACAGTGCTGCCAGACACTGCAAGGCAATAGATAAACCAAAGTCAGACAGTCCAAATTGATTCAATATGAATGTGGTTGTATTCCATGTAGAGATGGAAGGACATACCTTGAATGAAGCGGGTGGCATCTTGGGAGGAACCTATGCTCGTCTCTTTCCCCCCAGGGATCCCCTCTAAGACGGGCCTGCCTTTATTTAGCTCCAAGGCCATGTCCTCTGCTGTTAAATATTAGTCAGGGACCATACCATTCTGCAGAATGTTCTTGTATTTGATTTTGACCTGCTGCCATGTCCGTTTATGTTTAATCTACATCACACGCACACACACACACACACTCTTTATCACAAGAACATTTAATGGAGTCACATTGACAAAAATGACTTGGTATTTTTGTATTGTTTTCAGTAAAAATATATATAAAAAAAAAAAAACAATAAAGATGTATTTTCTTGATTTTCTAAATGACCTAGCAAAATAAGTATAGGTTTAGACCAAAAATATAAACTTCAAGTAAATGTGGGCTTAAAACAAGCAAAAAAAATTAAATATCGGTCAATATAATAAGAAAAATTCTCTTGAAATAAGTTTACTTTTTCCATAAACACTTACTTTTAGAAAAGTTCTCTTGTTTCACTGGCAGAGTTTTTTGCTTATTTTCCTAGGTTATTTTGATCTAGAAAATTAAGAATTTTTTTTTTATTTTTATTTTTTTTTACCTAAAACAAGACAAAAATACTAAGAAAGAAAGACATTTTTGCAGTGCAGTGAGCAACCGACCTTGGGTCCTTTGAAAGGCGCTATATAAATTAAAGTGATTATTATTATAGCTCATCTATGTATTCAAGAAAATTTTATTTATATAGCACTTTTCACAATTGTTTCATTCTGTCAAAGCTGCTTTACATTAATAAAAGCAGGGGAAACACAAAAAAAACCGGTGGACAACATAAGCAGAGTACAACGGCTAAAATTAAACCGTACTGAGCGTAGTAACGTAAAATAATAATGTAAGGCTTTAATAATAATATATCATAGCTTTATACAGTGTGATGGAGTTACGTTACACAATTTCACTCATATATGCAGTGCATTTCAATAAAAAAAATGTAACCGTTTCATAATTACAGTACAACTGCGTTTTTGGAGATGTGAATTAAATATTTGATTTGTAATTGTGATGTTTCAGCGGAGCGGTGAGTGTGTAATTGTGCACTACTTACGCATTCAGGCGGTCTGCAATAGCTACTTTGCCACGCTTTTTCTCTTTGCTTTATGACTGTGGCGGTGTTGCCTTTCTTCTTAATTATATATTTTACCTCCTCGTATGCCTCCATGAGGATTTGTGCTTCCGACGGGGAAAAGTACGCGGCTCTAGTTGCCATGGTAAATCAGTTAATCTGTGGCGGGGTCTATTTGAGTGAGCCGTGAGCGCGCGCCTATCCAGGATTGGTTTCACCTGGCTTAATGAATCCGTGTCTGCTCATCCTGGCTTGGTCTTTGTGCAACCAATTAAGCCTGGACGCACATGTTTTGGCTTTATTGAGCTCAGCTGAGTCATTTATCCCGGATGTCTTAATTCTACTTTTGTGCAACAGGCCCCAGGTGTATGAATGTTCTATTTTGTAAATAAATAAAAAAAAATAATAAAAAGGTTGACATGTCTGATTTTAACCTATAGATGGCACTCTTAATAGAAAATCATGTCAAACCTTCAAAGACAGTAAGCACCCATGATATTTCTAGTATGTAAAGTATGCTGCAGTCACAGAGACTCATTTCTTTGCTCATTTCAACTATAAGCACTGATGTATTAGAATTGTTCAATAAAATAATTTAATTTAATTCCATAAAACAGGTACATCTAAAAAAAAAATAGAATATCATGGAAGAATTTTTTGTAATTTAATTAAAAAATAGCAAATAGGTCAGGTGAGTTGGCTGGCCAATCAAGCACAGTAATATCATGGTCATCAAACCACTTGGTAGTGGATTTGGCACTGTGGACAGGTGCTAAAGTCCTGCTGCAAAATGAAATCAGCATCTCCATAAAGCTTGTCAGCAGATGGAAGCATAAAGTGCTCCAAAATCTCCTGGTAGATGGCTGCATTGACTTTGGACTTGATTAAACACAATGGAGCAACACCAGCAGATTTTTATTTTCCCAAGCTGTAAGTCGTAACCATCAGAATTAAAACAAAACTCTTGAAATATTTCACTTTGTGTGCAGTGAAGGTTTTTTTAATTAGATGACAAAAAATAAAGACCTTTTCCAGAATATTCAGATTTTTTGAGAAGCACCTGTATGGAGTAGTGTGACGAGAAAGAGAAGTAACATCTGACAAAAAAATAAAGAGGATATGAAGACTGCTATCAAAGCAACCTGGGCTTCAATAATGCCTCAGCAGTGCCACAGACTGTTCTCCTCCATCCCATACTGCAATTAAGCAGTAATTCATACAAAAGAGCCCCAACCAAGTATTGAGTGCATATTTGCTTTGGAGATCATGAACCTTTCTGTTTTGTAACCTTTTCTGATATAGATCTTAGAGAAAATATTCAAAATTTTTCAGATACTGATTTCATTTTCCTAAGCTGCAAGTCATAATCAGAATAATAATAATAAAAAAAAAAAAAACTTAAAATATTTCAGTTTGTGTGAAATGAATCTAGAATATAAAAAGTTTGCTTTTAAAAAAAAAAAAAAAAAAAAGAAAAAAAACTTTCCATGATATTCAATTTTTTTAGATGCACATGTAAATCCAGATGTTTTTCAGGATTTACATGACTTTCATAGACATTCGTGATTACACTTTTTACCACATAAAATATTTTAGATGTCAAAGTTTCATAATTAAGATATTTTAGGATTCAATTTCAACGACATATTCATTATATTTAGGTTTTTCCAGACAGTGGGAATCCTGCTGGTTCTTAAACAAGAATAAATCATCAAGGGGACAGAAGAAATGCAGTATAATTTTTTTTTGTAAAGCTTAATGAACGCTTGAACGTTCACTTCAACAACTGTAATTTCCAAACTGTCTGCACATCACTAGAGTCTTTATTTCTGATAAATGATGTTTACAAAATGACACAGCTTAAGAGAGACATGGAAAAACATCAATTCTTCATGCTCTCTACAAAGAAATCATTACATGCCACTGTGATAACAGCCACCAGCACAACAAACTCCTGAAAGTCCACTTCTCCATCCTGGTTCTCATCCAGATCAGACATGATCTTCTCCACAACCATAGGGTCTTTGCTTGCCTACAACAGGATGCACAGTTATTATTTCTATTATGCATGCGAGATATTAAGGTTACTGAATGTTAATGCGACTTACTACGGCTAAAACTTACTGCTAAAAAGTCACTGAGTTCTCCCTGAAGCAAACTCTTGAGTTCAGCTTTGTTTAGCTTGCACTTGTCTCCCTCTTTGGAGGAGTATGTGTGGAACACTGTAATCAGGCCTTCCATTGCGTCTTCCAGTTTTGAAACCATGTTGTTTTTGTCTTTAGAAAATATACGGTGAAGAGAAAAAAAAAAAAAGCACAATTATGTCTAGCACTCCAAGTCTATCGGTCCACATATGAACACCTGAGAACCTCCACTGGGGTTTTGTAGTGGACTACATGCTCATATTCATTCAAATGCATTTTCTGTATTTAATAAATACACTTTTTTTTGAAAATGCATAGCCCATTTCGATTCTTAAAAGCATGTACTGTTTGCACAGACACCTGCCGACCCCAGGGGCCCCACCATCCCTCAAGAATGGGGTTACACAGCCACTGAGGAATCTAATATGAGCAAACAGGCCTTTTGGCACTATGCTGATGACAATCATGAGGGAGATGGAAGACAGCTATACATCAATTATTCAATTAGTCTTTTATATGAACTAAAGGCTCAGAGAGTATTAATCTGTTAATGTAGGCCTTTTTTATATAGATTATATGGGTATTAAATCTGAAGTATCATAAAGAAGAAACTAGTATTGAATGATACATTAACATCAAAACATTCAGACTGTAAAACGATCCACAAATGCGCTAATGAACAATAGCTTTCCATCATCGTTATTAAACTTAGTACAAGAAATCACTCATATTGGTAACAATATGAAAGTATGTATCCAAGTTAAAACTGCCTTACTCATATTACATGGATAGTTTATGTGCCAATTGTTAAACGAAAGGGTCTCATTTCATGCATTAACCTTTGACCTCATTAAATAATTATATTAAAGTGTTATTTATTCTTAAACCAAAGTAAACTTTAAATCTGTTTGCACATAACGGCGTGTATACAATATTCCCATAAATACACCAGCACAACATTAATAAGTCTACAAAAACAAACTCTCAACTTACCTAATCAAAGAAGTGGCAACTAGCGCTGGAGAAGTTACTTGTGCTCATTCATTAAATAGTGTCCAGGCACCTGTGCGGCGGAAATAGCCAAGTGGGCGGAGCTTCTTCCAAATGCACCACGCACGTCCAATGGCGTCATCACGCACACTCACACAATCCAACATCTTTAAATGTGCTCAAATACTTTAAATGATCATGTTTAAGTAGTTTTTGTAGGTTCACCTTAGAGCACAGGTAAATGCTTAGATTTTGAAATTATTTTACTAGTACACGAATCAAGACAAAGATCAAATTAAATCACATTACATATAGCTTTGATTTTGATGATTGCTTTTATTATTATTAGTTTTTTTTTTGTCAGGAAAGGTTTAATGTAATGCTTTGCCAAGTTTACCCATGTACTGGAACTTGAAGTCTCTTGAGGCCAACAAGATGAATTCTTGGCATCATTCTATCTCAGATTTCACTTGTGTACTTTTTGTCTTATTCAAAAATGTTTTTGTTCAGTCTAAGGTTTAAACCAGGTCAAAAAATATCTGTGTCAGACTAAAATAATCTTATATTGCGCAATGTTATGAGGTGGAGTGAGATATGTTTGTGGCAGCTCAAGTTGGTGTTTCATTTTTACAGTAATAAATGAGACTAAAATTAATCTATTAATGACATATACAATTGTATTTATATAAAAAAAATATTGTAAACTAAACTTAAAACTAATAATTTTCACTAAAGCAGGACCATCTACATCAAAACACACAAAACAGTGATGACTAAACATCTGCCACATTTATTATCGCTCTGAATGTTTCCACTCAGAAAAATCACATGAGAAGGTAAACATACAACACTGCAAATTGGATAACATGATGCGTCATAGCTTCTTGTTTATTTGGAAAGATCCATCTGTTCGGTAAAATACATTTTATGATTTACAACTAAATAGAGCAGACATTATTTATAAAACATCATTATTGGAGTTGAATGTGAAGTTAGCTGCGGGGATATCAAACTCAGAGTGAGGGGCACAGGTTATGCTTAATCCAGATCATAAAGAATAATAGAATGACAGTGAAATTATATTCAAACTGCCTTGAGACAGAACACTGTGGTGCCAGACATTAATATAATTAATAAGATATATTTTCAAAGAGGCACAGTATAATATGTCCTTTTTTTCCTTCTTTTTTAACAATAATAATATTTTATGTGGTTACCATGGCAACTTTATCTTATAATGATTTTCTCCTCGGAAATCAATCAAGCACATCTGTTTCTCCATCTATCTATTCATAGTCCTGTCATTACTATTAGTTTTTTTTTCAAAACCAAAACAAAGAAAGTATAAAAAAAATTAATCACAAATTCACAGCTACAAAATGCATTTACAGTATGTGTGCACAAAATAGATTCATTTGTCTATGTATAAAATGTATAAAATCTGAAAAGATTCTGTATTTACAAAATCATTTGAAATGTTAAATATTTGAATTTAAATATATTAAAACATTATTTCATGACAATTATATACTGGCATAAGGTGTGGGAACAGTATTACAGTTCGCTACCCAAATTAAGATAAGTATGTACTTGCATACTAAAGTAAACAGAACTGTATTGATTGTCAGAGTGAGCATGTGGTTTGTCTACTTGTTTCTGCTCACTGACTGAACATATGAGTCAGAATGAACTTTTTCCATACCTTCTGCAACCAGTGAGTCAACAAACATGCTTAGACGAATCTTAGCTTAACATCATTGCAGATCAGTTACCATAATGCAAGTCATATTCTGAATGTTGGGAAAGCAACAGCTGCATGTTCTTTCTGGTCATCTCTGCCACTGATAACCTTATTTATGTCCTTCAAGCAAGTTCTCTAAAGTTTGTTGACATCTATTAGAAGGCTCATCACTGATTTGGTGGGCATCTTCATTGGTTCCTGCAGAACTCTGGTCCTGTGGCAGCTCCATCAGGGAAACAGACCTCACTGAAGACAGGCGACTATGCCGGCTGGTCGTACGCTGTCTTATGATGTTTGGTTTGCCCAGAACACTCCTCAGCTGGACCCAAAAAAAGCTCTGTTCTGTTGGTTGCTGGGGCCACTCTAGGTAGGTTTTGGTATTGAGCATCCTTTTGAGCTTGCAGAATTTACTGGGAAGAGAAGTGGGGTCTATGGGCTCCTTCAGAATCAGGATGACATCACTGAACGTCTTGCCAATGGCCCGCTGTTGGGCAAAGTAGAGCTCGTAGTTACACCACTCGCTGTTCACAAAGTTCCGCGACAACACGAAGATTACCTTAATAACAAGAAAACACTTTAGGATGTGGTTTGGGAATGTATAAAATATTTCAGAACTTTAGATTGTTTGCTCTTTCATTTATTTTTAAGGAGTTATTTTATTTAATAGCCCATTTCTATCTCAGATGAAAAAGTAATTGTGAGACATTTACTATGAGAAATAAAGTTACATTGTACACACAAGCTCCAATTGCAACATATAAAGTTACACTGTGTGATATAAAGTTACAAGTGTCAGATATACTGAATGTTGCAAAATATTGTCACACCGTGAAAGTTTCAGTTGTGAAATACACAACTGTTTGGAGTTTTAAGGAAGTAAATATTTTTAATCAGCAAGGATCAGTTGATCAAAAGTGACATTTAAAGACTTTTACATTCATGTACAAATGATTTATATCAAATAAATTATTTCTATTCATCAAAGTATCCGGGGGAAAAAATCATGGTTTCCATTAAATTTTTTTAACTGCTTTTACCATTAATAATAATAAAAAATTAATTATTATTTAAAGTTATTTAAAGTTTGTCTTTTTTATCAAATAAATGTAGTCTTGGTGAAGATAAGAGACTTATCCTACAAACCCAAAATTTTAAATGGTAGAGTATGATGTGAATGTCATAGTTGAATGAGATATGATGTCGTTGTTATGGGAAATAATGTTGCAATTCTGAGATATATAATCAACGTTTTATTTTATTTTTACTCTGAGACTGAAATAGGCTTCTAAAATTTGAAGGCTTAGATATTTATATCCACACTACACTCGATGTGATAGAAATCTTCATTAAAAAAATATTATTTTTCAATTCTTGTTCCAATAATTTTAAGAATGGTGATATTGCATGTTTCTTTTGTAAATAGGCATCTTTGAAGAACATAAATGTGTGTGGACACACCTTGCGACTATCTTCAATGTTCTCAATGATGTTGTCAATGATCCACTTCCCTGGAGTGAAGTCTCTTTCATGGATGCAGAGGCAGTAAGGAGGCTTAGAGTTCTCTAGACAAGGGAGCAGCTGCTCTCGAACCCAGTCTGCATCCGCATGGCTGTAAGAGATGAAAGCATGAAAGGTGTAGTCCATAGCCTGGCCTGAACCTTCTTTATGAGCCCTGTACCTGGCTCTGATGATCTGGTATGTAGCTTTTATATACCATGGCACGTGAAAAATGTAGCACAGAAGCATTAGACCAAGGACAATGACCGCCGTTGTTGACACACAGATGATGATAACGAGTGTAATATTACAGGCTAAATGACCAGGGAAGTATTTTGATACCATTGTGTTGAGAAGACGCTCAGGATGGTAACACTTGTAGTTCTTTGGCCAGTCCGTGATGGTCACTTTGCCCTTGCTTGTGGTTTCCTGTATGAAGGTATAGAGATCACAGGTGCAATGGTAAGGGTTGTTGCCTGCGGTCAGGATGCGTAGGCTAGGCATGTCCTTAAAAGATGTCATGCTAACAAGTCCAAAAGAGTTCCCATCTAAAGCGAGCATCCTCAAGTATGGATTCCTCCAGCCGGAAGGGATGAACTTGATCTTGTTGCCACTGAGGAGGAGCTCAGTCAGATTGGATGCCTTATTAAAATAGTCCATGTCAAGCTGGTCTAGGCTGCTGTACGAAAGATCGAGGAAGCTTACAGAAAAGGGAAGGCACTTAAAACTGTCCCACGTCAGACTATTATGATGAGCGATTACTTTGGTAATGGTCGGTCTCCAGGAACAGTGACGTTTACCCATATATTGCAGCTGGTTGTGGCTCATATCGATCGTAGTCAGCTTAACAAAGTCTTTGGTCAGAGATGCTAAGTCACTGAGGCTGTTAAGTCGATTGCGACTGACGTTGAAGGTTTCAAGCTTGTGCAGCGCATTTCTAGTGTCACACAGTGGGTTATAAATATAACTGTCCCTCAGCTGGTTGTTAGAGATGTCCAGAAGCTCAACACTTTTCATCTCCAGCCACGAGTCACATGGTACGCTGTTGAAGTTCACATTCCATACAATGAATTGGCGGACATGATTGAGCCAGGTAAAGCTCCAGTCGAAGCGCATTATATCTGGATTACTAATGTCCCTGTGGAACAAAACAGCAATAATTAATATAATTAAGATTAATTTTCCTTTAAGATAAATACATACTGAGGAATGAGAATCAATTATGCCAATTCCTATGAATGATTCTGATTCCTATTTTTGAACTTTTAAGAAATAATTATAATATTTGACCCTGGACCACAAAACCAGTCATAAAGGTATTTTTTTAGAAATTGCTGAATACGAACACTTTCCATTGATGTATGGTTTGTTAGGATAGGACAATATTTGGTTGAGATACAACTATTTGAACATCTGGAATCTGAGGTTGCAAAAAAAATCCAAATATTGAGAAAATCACCTTTTAAGATGTTTTTATGAAGTTTTTAGCAATACATATTACTAATAAAAAATAAAGTTTTGATATATTCACAGTAGAAAATGTGCAAAATATCTTCATGGAACATGATCTTTACTTAATGTCCTAATTATTTTTGGCATAAAACAAAAATCTGTAATTTTGACCCATACAATGTATTTTTGGCAATTGCTACAAATAAACCCCAGCGACTTAAGACTGGTTTTGTGCTCCAGGGTCACATATAATAATTGTTGGGCAAAGTAAAGTTCATAGTTGCACCACTTGCTGTGCAAGAATTTCTGCAACAACATGTAGATTACATTAATAACGTGAAAACATGTTAGGATGCTGTTTGTGTTTGTTTAGTAATCTTGCTGGTTGTGGGAACAATATAATAATAAATAAAATATATATCATGTAAGTTAAATAAAGATAAATCCAACTCCAGTGCCAAACGATGAGATAATTTCAATAATAAATACATTTAAAAATATTATTGCATAAGGACAGTTTTTACAACTTTTAAAACTAGCCTATATATTACATAAGGAAATATGTGGTAATATAATGTATATATTTAACTAAACTTTATCGTATAACAGCAAGTCGGTGACGTCACTGATTTTAGCCTCTCAGTTTGTTGTAAGTTGTAAGTATCTGAGTCACAAAAAATAATACTTTTGTAACAATGTTCTTTCGTGGGAAGAAGGAGGCGGGAACCGGAAGACAATCAAAGGACTTTAATAATAAAATAAAGACAAAAAAGTGGCAGCCCCTCACAGACGACTGCCGCGCACAAACAAAATCAAAACACAAACTAAAGCCAAGACCTTGTCCTCTCTTGTCCTTCACGGTCGTCGCTCCTGTTTTATATCCTTCCATCTCCTCCGTGGGATTCGAGTCCGGTGGGTCGAGCAGGTGTCGCTCATTTCCAATCACTCCACCGGCCTCGCTCCATTCCCACGGATCTCGGCCCCGCCTCATTTGCCACAACTTTATTTAAAGGTGTCCTTGTTACACGTTACATGTACTTACTATTATAATAAAAATTAATTATGCATAACTACATGCAAGTAACACTAAACCAAACCATAATCCTAACCAAACCATATAGTAAGTACATGTAGTTAATAAATATTACTCAGTACTTGTACTCAGTAAATGAATAAGGACACCTTCAAATAAAGTGTAATAAATTATCTTAATACAATGTAATGGTAAAAGCAAGAAATGTCATTTAAACCCGTTTTTGGGAAAAATTTAACCATTCTAAAAGGATTTGATTTTCAGTTCCTGAAACATGTTTTTTTTTTAAACTGCAGACATTAAAAAACAGTAACATGAGGATAAATATTAAAGCATTTTCTTTTTTAAATCAACATTGAAAAATATAGTAGTTAATATAACTTACGAGAGCACAAGCTTGTCCAAGGTCAAGTTTGTTACACTGGATCCCTGTGATCTGTTCTGTGAACGAGCAAAGTCAATGAGCAGCAGTTCCAGGCCTTTGATTGAACTGATTGCCAAATTTACCAGAGCCATTCTCATAACTCCCTCATTGAATTTACCACGATAGAAGGTTAGGAGTTGAGTATTTACATACTGCAGGCCATTAAAAATATCATGTTTACCAGTATAGTACTGAAATTCAAAAAGGTTTCGGAAACGTAGCACATCAAAAGTCTTGTTCGCCAGATCTTTCAATATCATAGGAAGCATATCTGGCTTTTTGTCAAAAGCTATATCGAACCACAAGTTTTTTGTGTTGAGGTTGCTAAAATACCCAGGTTCATAACTTTTAAAACCAGTACCGGTTTTAATGGCAAACTTGTCCAATGAGATTTTCTTCAACACATAAATGTCATGGCTTCCCAAACTACTGACCAGCGATCCACCAATGGACAGCTCTTTTAACTGGGTGAAATTCAAAAAAGAAGCATCCAGAGATGCTTTGGTGTACAAATTATTGGACATTTCCAAAACCCTTAAATTTGTGAGCGGTTTAAGAGCTTTGAATGGAATTTCTGTCAGAGAGTTATTAAATAAGTTCAGATACTCCAAAAAAATGTTTCCATGAAAGGCATCATCCACAACTAGAGAGATGTTGTTGTAATTAAGCTTGAGTACTCTCAGTTGACTAAGTTTGAACAGATCTTGTTTGATGATGACCTGTATGGTATTGAAAGACAGGTCGAGCTCTTCTAGAGAGGCAGGCAGATTTGTTATAGGCACATGATCCAGCCGTAGACCTTTACAGTCTGCTGAACGCCCATCAGATGTTATTGTACAGGACTGACTGGCTTTAGCTGGTTTAATGTGCACAACTGCCTGGAGGCTGAGAAGAAGAGCCAGTAAAACAAACATTCTCATGGGCTTTGCTTCGATCTGAAACAGAGGATAGGGGAAAATATTTCCGTTATTAGCAACCCAACCCTGCAGTTTCA
The DNA here is from genome assembly GCF_003368295.1 of Carassius auratus. NCBI lineage: Eukaryota > Metazoa > Chordata > Actinopteri > Cypriniformes > Cyprinidae > Carassius > Carassius auratus. The sequence continues at coordinate 10,858,839 of NC_039258.1, read as the reverse complement.
GTGTTTCAATTCATGTTTTAATAGTAAGGATGCTTAAAATCATGGACAAGTTCCAGCAAGCAAATCAAGCTCAGAATATGCTATGTTTACTGGAAAGGATAAGCAATTATTATAACTACAGTACAATTATATATGTAATAGCTATCTAAGAATGGCTGACAACGAGGAAATGAGAAAGAAGTTGGCAGACAATAAATGGTTTGTTTCAGTTGTGAACCATCCATACTGTCAGTTTACAGTTGATGGAAAAATGAAACATTGTGGTCCAACTAATGTTGACTTTTGAAAATCTGAGCATAGAATAAGTACTGAACACGTCAACATTTTTCTCAGTAAATATATTTCTAAAGGTGCTGTTGACATGAAATTTTCACCAGATGTCCATAACCACCCAAAGAGACCCTACATACAAAGAAAACAAAACAAAAACTGCAACTACGGAATTTAAGTTATGTGTAATAAAATGGAATCACACAGGGAAAAAGTATTGAACACATGAACGAAGGAAGGTGCAAAAAAGCATGGAAAGCCATGACACCAGATGAAACCTATCAGTAATTAGAAAGCAATTCTGCCCCTTGACAGTGGAAATTGGTTCGGTCTCAACACCTACAATACCAGGATGGTGAAGATGAAACAAGGGTGGACATTTCAGCAAGACAGTGATTCCAAACACACAAATACTCCTCACTGCAGACTGTAGTGCGGTGACGTCATGTACGTATGTGCCTATCGCGCATGTGTCTAAAACGCATGCACAGTAATGTGGCGATGCCACATACCTATGTTACGTATGTATTCACCGTAAATACACGTACGCGCCATACTAATTGGTATTAATGCACATGTCCATGTTCATTCACTTTCGGATGTTCGTAAGGTACGGTGAATTTGAGATTCAGTAGCAGTAAAGTCAAAGAACTACTTTTGTTTTCTTAAAAAATTTGCATTTGTGTTAATGGCTTTTAATTGTAAGGATGATTTGGTTATAATCATATAGAGTGTCGTTGCAAATGTGTGCAATTTCAATTTTAAAATGTTTTATGATATAGTATTCAAAGTGACATGGATTCTGCTGGTCTTTAAAGGGTCTTTAAAAGTCTTATTTTGCCTAAATCGAGCCTTTAAAGCTCCAATATGTAGGAATTTTGTAATAAAATTTCAGAAAATAACTTGCACAGTGTGATATATTTCCTCCAGTTGTGTACTTACAATATCTCAAAAGTCTCAAAAGATTTTTTATTTCAGAGAAATTCCGATGTTAAATAACTAAGTACACACTTTGAAAATAGCAGTATTTTCAAAGTGTGTACTTATGTTTCGTATGAAAGTGTTCCTCTTCTTTTGGGAGTCTTTAACTTCTCTGCTTATTTCTTTACACTGACTTCTTATATGTTCCCTAATTACTGTCAAGCTTTTCAAACTAAAGATAATTTATGGACTGTACAAACATGGAACACTGTTTTTCCTCATAATTAATTAATTTATTATTATTTATTTTGTTATTTTTGTATGTATTATTATAATTTGTTATAATTTTGAATGTAATTGTATATGCTAAAACCCAATAAAAAGTATTTACAAAAAAAAAAAAAGAAATATATTTACTGAGAAATATGGTGACGTGTTCAATACTTATTTTACCCGCTGTATCTCAAAATCAATCCTAATGTCAATATGAAAATATGGCAAACATCCTGTTCAATAGATATAGTTATAGACTTTATTGATTTTATATTGTTTCTTTATGCTTTAAAACAACTAATTGCATACCACAAATTTAAAAAGAAATACTTTAAGAAGCACATTTTACCTTTTACATGAGAACCTGTAGTTTTTCACAGTCTGGGTTTGTGGAAGAACCAGGAATCCCCAATAAACCATCCAACTTCATCTGCCGGAAAGAGTGATTAGTCAGTCGAGATGTCTTAAAGTCCTAATGAGATGCACAGTAATAAGGAAACACCTTTTTCCACGTGACTTACTGCGCAAATCAATATTTCTGCCAAGGACAGAAAGAGGAAATTATTAACCTGAAGTAACTCTTCCCTCTACAACAGACCCTTCATTATTGTATTTAGTCCCCCCACCTCCAGTTCAATTAGTTCTATAAGTGATTCAATTTCATCGGCATCTGCTTTTTGTTCTTTTTTTCTTAAAAATGTTCTGTTTTCTGTAAAGGAGCCTGAGGACAGTTGCAACAAGGGACAGTTGCCACATGGCTTATTTCGTCTATCAGGAATGAACTACAGTGATGATATTCAAACTGTACATGCAAAATTAGTCCTTCATTTTTTCTGGAAGAATGATGACAATTTTCTAATATACCATTTTCATGGTATTATCAAAAATCTAATCTAATGTGCAGTTTCCTTCTCTCTCACCCTCTCTTTGTCACACACATAGCTCACATGCATACACACTCACAATAAAATAAGTTTCATAAAATGGTAGATTTGTAAGACTGACTGATTTCTACTTTATTAACTGCTTGTGAATCAAATTAGTTCTTAAGACAGTCTTAATGTAGTGGCTATGTTTATGCAGCTGGCCTCAGTTCAGTAAACTTTAACAGACATAGGCTATTATTAAAGTGTAGTGTCTGGATTTTGATTCAACTGATATTATGTAGCTAAATTGAATTGTAATAATTATCCAAAACGTTGTTAATTTATTTTTTTTCTTTGTTTTTATACAGCCAGTTTAGCTTAATGGCAGTTTAACTTATGACACCTGTTATGGGTCAGTTGCAACATTTGACACTTGTATGCATATTTTCATGTGTACATAGACATGTTACAGCAGAGTGGGTAGCTGAGAGAGGTGGCTTTTCTTTCATTCTTTAATTTTATTTATTTATTTATTTATTTTTTGTATAAAATGTGGCTTTCTAAAAACAAAACATAAAATTAAGTAAATGCAAAAATGGTTGCAACCGTCCCTACTCTCCTCTACCTACAATACTCAGCTAAGCGTATTTGACGAGACTTAGGTCTCTCTGCAGAGCAAAAGTGTGCGTTTATCACCATGTGGGAGTTTTCAAACTGCTGGGTGTTTCTGAATCATGCAATCTAAATGATCCCCCTTACCCACCCCCACCCCTAAAACTAACGTCACTATGACGTCAAACGATCAGGTATCATGGTGTAAAAACACCCTGATCTGAATGGTGATTTGTTATCTTATGAATGCTTTATGAATATCCATTATATCCCATTCCGTTTAAAGAATTTAACTCCGTTATAAAGGCGATTCCTGCTGGTTTAATGTGTCTAATGAAAGCTTCCCTTTCCTATGAGTCATGCACAAAACAACTCTCACAGTTATGTTTGGGAGGAGTTTCGCTTTTAAGTAAAGAATGTAATAATACATTTATTCGTCAACTTTCTCAATCTCGAACCTCAATTTCTCCAAAAGGGAAGTTTTTTTGGGGTTCTAAAATAGCTAATATTAATTGGAGAAAAACATGGTTATTACCATATAAGTACTGCATACCGAATAAAGTGAAAGAAGTGCACTTTAAAATTCTGCATAATATATACCCTTGCAATGCATTTGTGTCTAAATTCTGTGATGTAGCTGATATATGTACCTTCTGTAAAAAAGAGAGTGAAGACAGTTGCCATTTATTTTTCTCATGCAATGTTTCATCACTTTTCTGGAAAGATTTGAGTGTTTACTGTTTTTCTAAAGTTAAAATGAATTGTAATTTACTCATTAAGGATGTTGTTTGTTTTTTTGAAAACCCAAACAAATCTTTAGAATCATCTGTTAACTTTCTTATCCTTGTAGCAAAATTCTATTTTCACAAACAAAGAATTCTTAAGAAAAAACCTAATTTTATAGAATTCTTATGTGAAGTAGAATATTTAATTAAATCACTAAGAATAATTAATAACAAAAAATGTATTTCTTTTTTGAGGAGATAAGATGAGATCTTTCTTGTACAATGATTAATACTTGATTTGCTGTATTTTTTTTATTTTATTTATTTATTTATTTTTTATTTTTTTGTATCTTTCCTTTTCTTCCATTAGTTCTGTTGACTTTGGATGTATTGTTGATAAATGTTATGCAATGTATGCTAAAAAAATAAATAAATATAAAAAAAAAAAAAAAAAAAAAAACACCCTGATCTGGTAACTCCCATTACTTTCCTGCAGAGACCGAAACTTGTGGGTTGACCTGGGAAAAAGTATGCATACAAATTAAAGCACATCGAGGGGCGCAAGAGTTCAAGAGTCCTTCAGTAGTCAACAAATATTTGGAGAATTTGGGGATGTGAGGCTCGCGAGAATTATGTTCAGCGTTTGGTAGGGTAAAGTTAGGTGATATCGCCGCCCTGACACTAGAATAAATATTGTGGCAATAAAAACGAGCAGGAGGGAGAAAATCGACGAGGAGGAGAAAACGGTGTTTATAAAGTTGTTTCCGTATACAGTCTGAGCTTTAAAGTTTGATTAATTTGATAAACTTTTAAAGACAAACAAACGTACACTGGAAGTTAATACAAACACAGGTGGCTGTTAGTTTAGTATCATACGGATCACAATAAGTCGGTTTAAGTCGTTAGCTAGGCTAAATTTGCACATGGCTGATATTCATCGTTTTGTTTAAATGATTCATGAATAATCCTTGTAGAAAGAAAACATATAGCATAGTGTATTTTTTTTAACAAGACAAAATTATGCTCACCTCTATCGAACTGGAAAAAGTTTCGAGTTTTCAGACTTTGCAAGTTGACTCTTATAAAGTTGGTCCAGGCGTTCCGTTGGTCACTTTGTTCAAGGTAAGTCCGAGCACATCGTATCAGCTTTCACTGAGCTCCTTCTTTCAGTCTGTACCTGCTGGTTCTGTCTGTGCTAAAACTGCAAGCGATGTTCCGCCCCGTTGGTTCAGTTACGCAGCTGTAGGGAGTGAATCAGAAACGGCCGTTCTGGGAAAAAATCTCAATAAAGGGGTAGGATACTACTACAACAATGGATATTCTGTCATCACTTACTCACCCTCATGTCGTTACAAACCTATATGATTTTTTTCTGTGTAACACAAAAGAAGATATTTTGAAGAACGTTGAATGACCAAAAAGCTTTGGTTACCATTGACTACTGTATGAAAAAAATACATTTCTCAAGATACCTACTTTCATGTTTCATCATCGAAACGAAAGAAGTCATACAGTGACATGAGGGTGAAACGATGACAGAACTCCCGTTTTTCTATGAGCTACCTTTTAAGTTTAAGGAGATATAACCCTTCATGTCAACCTGATTTTTAGAATATAGTGAATGACAATAGGGTGATATAGTTAATTATGGTGAATTAACTGTGATTCAAATTACTTTATTGTATGTTCAAAAAAAAAAAAAATTAATAATAAAAAAAAAGAAAAAAAAAAAAAAAAGAAAATATATATATATATATATATATATATTCAAACAAACAAACATTTTAGCTTATGTGTAAATTGTTTGAAGTAGGCCTACACAAGTTCCATTTAGAAATAGTGGGATGTACTGTGTTTTGCTTAAGTTTGGTTCTTCTCTCAGCATCTCTCAACAGGCGTATGGAACAACATAAGGTTTAAAGGGTAGTCCACCTAAAACTGAAAATTCTGTCCAAAAATGTGTAACTTTTTTTTTTTTTCTCTCTCTCTGTGGAACACAGATATTTTGGTTCATACAGTGGAAGTTTTGTTTTATTGTTTTATTAGGATCCCCATTAGCGGCCCATTTAATGGCAGCTAGTCTTCCTGGGGTCCTTTTTAAAAATCTTCACAACATAAAATTACACGAAACATACACAAATTACAATCAAGAAAATTCATACATTACAGTTACATTCAAAATATTACCAATTTAAAGAACATGACAATTTCCAGCTTTCACAAGGTCATTTGCAGCAGTTCCTGGGTTACTGTCCTCTTAAATTTATATTTGTTCTGAACTCTGCGTGATGAGACAAAGTCGATTCCAAATAGATATTGCTCTGTAAAATGATATGCGTTTCAGAAAATTTGTCCTGGGAAGCGGAAGTTTTATGTCGAAGTTAACTTTATTCATAACATCTTTTGTATGTGTGTGTGTTATAAAGAAGAAAGAAGTGTAAATGTAAGCATTTAATGTGTAACAGATTTAACTTTTCATTGAACTATTCCTTAATAAATTATGGCAGAAATTTCATTTTGAGTGAACTGTTCCTTTAAAGATCTGGGTGGATCTCATCGAGGTGCTTCTACATTGTTTAATAGCAATGTTTATGTCAGTTTTTTTTATTGTTTTCATGTACACTTTTACAGATCATTGGTGCATTTTAATTTTTAATTTTTTTGTTGTATGTTCCCTAATGAACATGTTCTATTGATGTGAAAAGCACCATTTAACAACAAATTGCACCACAGCATTATGTACGATGTGCATGTTAAAATAGTAAAATAAATAAATAAATAAATAAATGCTAAACAATAAAATACAAATACTGTTTATTTTTATTTATTTATTTTAATGCACATTTTCAGGGAAACATTTAATTATAATTATATGTTTCTGTATTTTACAATGTCTTCAATCCCTTTAGAAAAAAAAATGCTATGACTTTTGGTAGCCAGTTATAAATATGAATTATTAAGTACAAGCTTACACAACTGCAAGATGCATTTGAGCAATAAACCGTGCTGAGTGTCTCTACATGAGAAAACACTCCCTGCCACAAGCCTCGGCCAAAAAACACAAAGCATAGCAAATGACAGACAGACAAAAAACAAAACAAAAAACACAATGGCCTTAAACTATCTTTGCAACACCAGTTACAGAGTAAAAAAAATATTTAGAAGCATAACATGTAACAGTTGTTTACAGTTGTTACTTTGTGTAATCTACATTGAATGACCCCGTGTCACTTACACTGCCAGAAGTATTTAAGAGTGTTTATCTAGATACTGCTATATGTGTGTCAAGAAAGGTAAACGTTTGGCATCGAAGCACAGTGGAAAAGTTAGATAAGCTCTTTGACGAAAATGACACAACATTGGTTTGGCACTATACGTTCTTTCATTTAGTTCAGTGTAGCACATTAGGGCAGTGGTTTTCAAACTGTTCCTGCAAGGAACCCCCAACACTGTACATTCAACTCATCAACTCATTAGACTGCAAGACCTGAAATGGGTGTGTCAGATATAGGGAGACATACTTAATGTGAAGTGCTAGGGGTGCTTGCAGGACCGGTTTGAAAACCACTGCATTAGGCCAAGAAACAGAGGTACGAGTACACAGAGAGGGTGACAGTGCTGTGGCATTCGGCATGCATGCAAACAGAAGGTCAGCACACGCTGGCATATATAGCTAATGCACTAATGTGTAAAGCAACACTGCAGTCAGTCCCTGGGCTATTTACATGGCTTTCATTTATGACACTTAGGTTTGCCCAAACATCAACACAGTTATTCAAACAGAGGTAAAACAAAACATAACAAAAAAAAAAAAAAACATTTCCTTTCAGTTTAGGATTGGCATATTATTTCAACAGCAGAGCAAGAAACAGAGCGACACAAGACATAACTACAGAACTAAATACAAAAACAAAGTCACAACATCCACATCTGAAAACACAGTGCACTTCTGGTTAATTAGTGATCAATTCATTCAAAACACCATTGTCCTGCTCCCAAAATATAGTGAGGAAAGATCAAGGTTAAAGACAAGACAAGGCATTTGAAGTCAGAACAGAAATAGTAGTGGGGTGTGTGTTAGGGGGGCAGATGATGATTAGAAGTGTGCTATAATGTTCTTCTATGAGCATTTTTTATTGGTTCCTTTTTTGTAATGTGTATAAAATAACCACCCAAAAGTTTAATTGGCTGAAGTCATGATCAGATGAAATGTTATGAAGTAAAATGCTGACAGATTTACACTCATAGCACCTTAGTGCAGGATGACTGTTTAGATCCATCAGGAATACTTCAGATTCCCATAGGCAGCAATGGTGAAGAACAGCATATACAGAGCATTACAATAAAAACAACAGCATAATTAAGCCTCTGTACACTTCAATTACAAGATGCAACTCCATGTTACATGTACTGAAGCTTATTGACCGCAAAATGTAAAAATGTATTTTATGAGCATGAAAAGTACAGGCATCAAGGATGCAAGAGTGTTTTATGTCTGTTTGTTAAACACAGTGATGTGCTGAGATAAAATGTAAAATCTGGTTATTATGAATTCTGGTTATTCTTCCTGTCTATCCACTGAGCAAAAGCAGTCGAATCTATGTCAGTTTTGTATGTTTATTTTTTTTCATTTCACATTCGTATTTGTGTTTGGTGAGTGATTTCAAACTTGCCAAACAGGCGCAAACTGTATATCAGCTGTATGTACTCCCGATATCGTGCTGAAATAACATTCTGTGTCAATGGAATGACAAAGCCAGCAGATTCTGCAGGTTCTGCTCAGTTTCCAAGTTGTGCTTAGGATGTGACCCGTAAAGCTTAAAAGGGACTCATCCTTGTTTTAAGGCTTCAGAACTGTCCTAATGGCACACAATGGATAAGTCGAAGGAATCATAACAGTATAGTCATGTTTCAGGATGTACTCGCACATCTAAAACATCAGTAGCAATTCTGCATACCAACGAAAGAGTTACACTTTAAAATAAGGTTCAATTTGGTTAAATAATTAGGTAACATGAACTAAAAATGAACAGCCATAAATGAATAAAATTGTAATTTCTGCTTCACTAATGCATTTTAGCATTTTACCTTTTTCACCTTTATATAGTGGGCAGTCTGTCTAGTTAATGTATTATGAACAAACATGAATTGACAATGAATAATAGCTTATAAAACGTTAAATAATAGTAAATTAACCCTGGTTGCAAAATGCTGTAAGAATAATTCATAGTTAGTTCATGATACCCTATTCTCAACTGATGTAACTGAACCTTTCTGAAAAGTGGTGTTACTAAGAAAACTAACCAAGAACTGATCTGGATACCATGTCTGAGTGTAGTTAGCAAAGCAGTCCTCTGAAACATCTGAATGATGGCACTAACATTTTGCAAGCAATGTTTTATGCAGTACAAATTTCATGTATTAGATATTGAATATACAGTATATAAGTCTAAATGCTTTCAGGCTGATGACATAAAATAGTTTACACTTACATAAGTTAATGTTTTACATAATACTGACGTTTGGTATGCTAAAGCATTTTGATAAATGAGAAGATTTCAGGCATTTTCTCGGCCTTTTAAAGAAAATAATACTTTTGTGATTGCTCTGAATAAGAAACAAGAAACACAGTTTATACAGAGATCAGCTGCTCCCCTGCAGTTTAGTCGGACCGGCCTAGGTACTCATGCTCTGCTGACCTTAATATTAAACTTGTTTCCTTTTGTGCCCCCATGATTCATTGGATCTACAGGAGCCAGTGTGCCGTGGCAGCCAGCAGCAGAGCCGACCCCAGGGTGGAGGCAAGCGAGGTGCAGAGGGAACCGCCGTTGAACACCAGCTTGTAGGACACCACCTCCTGCTGCAGGCCGCTCTCCTCCACCATGCATCGGAACACGCCCTCCTTCAGAGGCAGGTCAGGGGTGGGCGCCAGCACACAGGAGGAGCCAGAGATGGTGCAAGGATATTGCTTGATGCAGTTGTCTTTCTCCCAGCGGTAAGTGGCATGATAGGAGCGCACAGGGCACGGTAGCAGGACGGGTCCGTCTTTATCCACTAAAACCTGTTTGGGGATGGTGCTACGTGCCTTAGGAGCTGTGGCCCAGGATGACAGGAAATATCTTAGTGTGATTAAGTCATTTTGAATAAAAATACTTTCATTTTATATATACACTACTGTTCAGAAGTTTGGGATTAGTAAGATTTTTTGGAAGTCTCTTATGCTCACTTAGACTGAATTTATTTGACTAAAATAAAGTAAAAACAGTTATATTCTGAGAATTATTTTTACTTTTTAAAATAACAATGTCCCATATTAACATATTTAAATTGTAATTACTGTGATGGCAAAGCTGAATTTTCAGAAGCTATTATTTCAGTCTTTAGTGGCATATGATCTAATATGCTAATTTAATGCTCAAGAAACTTTATTATTATTATTATTATTGCTTTAAGTTGGCATGAAAGCCGACTTACAGAAATATGATTTAAACTACTTAAGTTGGCCTTGAAAAAGCCAACTTACTGATCTACTATTTAAGCTTATTAATAAGTTGACTTTAAAAAGCCAACTTACTGAAATCCTATTTAAACCTCTTCTTCTTTTTCTTTTTCTTCCTCTTCTTCTTTTTCTTCCTTTTCCTCTTCTTCTTCTTCTTACTCTTCCTCCTCTTCTGCTTCTTCTTAGACCAAATTTGAAAGTACTAAACTTAGACTTTTAAAGCTGCAACCCCCAAACTATATCTCTATATATCTTTTCTAACTGATCCAGTTTATGGTTTTTCTAAACCAGACTAACAAAACCGCCTAAAATCCCATAGACAAAATGCTAATAACTTGTTTATCATGTTTACAACATGCTTGTAACATACTAATCATGCTAACAAAATGTTAACACCATGGTAGTAATGTGCTAATCATGATAGAAACATGTTAGCAGCTTGATAAACATGCTAGAAACATGGTAACATCTTGCTAGTAAAACGTTAATCATGCTAGAATCATGCTACCAACATACTATTAACTTGATAATCATGCTATAAACATTCTAACAAAATGCTAATAACTTGCTAACCACACCAACAAGATGCTAGTAACTTGGTAATCATGCTAGAAACATGCTAGCAGCTTGTTAAACGTGATATAAACATGCTAGCATAATGCTAGATACATGTTAATCATGATAAAATCATGTTAGTAACATGCTAATCATGCTAGAATCATGTAACTTGTTAATCATGTTAACAAAATGCTAATAACTTGATAATAATGCTAATAACATGCGGATCATGCTTATGATAATCATGCTAATCATGCTAACAACATGCTAGTAAAATGTTAATTATGCTAACAACATGCTTATAACATGCTAATCATGTTAGAAACATGTTAACAACATGCCAGTAACTTGTTTATCATGCTTACAACATGCTAGTAACATGCTAATCATGCTAACAACATGCTAGTAACACCCTAGCAACCACCCTGAGTACCCTAGGAACTGCATAGAAATCTATCTATCTATCTCTGACTGACTGTATTGCCATTAATACAGTCAAACTTTAAGCTTTTAAAACTATTTTAAACTTTAAACTATTTCAGATTGAAACCATCAAACTAAAAACTTTTTTAAACTTCTTTTGATACATTTGTGTTATTTGACAAATAATTATTGCAGGGTTGCATCATATTCTGAGTTCACATTTAACTGTTTTAATTCATTTTGAGGAATACTAAATCTGACAATCTCTTTTTTTTTTTTTTTTTTTTTTTTGAGAGTGGGATGAATTTATGCACATTCTTGTTCACACAGCACACACAAGCTTCTGTACTTCTCCCAATATGGAGAAAGGATACTTGTCAGTCAATATATGGGAAAACATTTTTTTTTTTAAGTAGCTGTAAATTAAAAAGTAATGCGTTACTTTACTAGTTACCTGAAAAAAAAGTTATCTGATTACATAACTCACGTTACTTGTAATGCATTGCTCAATACTGTCAAGCAACATGAAAATACAAACTATATATATATATATAAAATGGATTCAGTGGGAATTTGGGAAGAAAAAGAATTTGAAACTGTTTTAGTACTAAAACTTGTTCAGGCATACAGACTTAAAACTGCATGTTTAGAAGTCTTTTTGAACAACCTACCTGTAGCATAGCCACAGACCGAGGCATTGGAGTGGTCAAGGTTCTGAACAAGGGTTCTGATTTCAAACAGGGAAAATTGAAAAATAGTTTACCTTTGCAGGAAAAACAGTATTGTATTATTGTAATATTGTGTTGGGATATTTGTGAGTAAATATGTACCCAGTGGTAATGTTGTAGTTTGGATGGATTGCAGTACATTTCTTCTTGGACTCATCCCACGCACAATATGGATCCCGTGAAAGGATGCATTCCTGACAGCTGGCTCCGTAACGACCACAGTCAGCCAGGGGGATGCGCTGCACCTCAAGCTCTGTGCCAATATAGAGATGGCCCTGGCACAAAGTAGAATACAGAGGTGAAAGGTGCCATTTGGCTCCTATCAAATATCTATGTGTACAGACTTTAAATTACTCTCTGATTGTGAAGTAAAAATAGTGATTGAAAGCTAAATATATAACAGTGGAATAATATGTCCTACCACTGCCGGCTAAAATTGGCCTGTTTTAAAGGGAATTAGTTTATTTAAAATGTGGGCCTCTACCTTTTTAGAGTCAATGGCCATGTTGATAACGGGACTATCATCGTGGAATAAAGAGTACTGTGCTATGATAAAGGCTCCTTCTATGGTATGCAGCACCTTCAGGACTTTTCCCTTCTCTGTGAAGGAGACACCAGAAAAATTGCATTGGAAGACACACACACACACACACACACACACCCACACACATACACACACACACAAATAACAGAATGAGATTAAAATAAATGGGATGCAAGATATTGATGCCATATACAGTATACTATATATCCATAAAAAATATTAAAATGAATATCCATTTTCTATAAATTCATATATTATAATGCCTAAATTCCTTTTTAGCATTTAAAACTGATGATTTTAATTTGTTATGTTGTATTTTTTATCTATTTAGGCAAAATAGAATAGAATATTAAAATCAGCTATTTGTCTGTCAATCAAAATACCGATACTGGTGTAGCTTGCAAAAATACAAAATTTTACTGATATTTTAAAGCAATTCTCTGCAATTCACAGTACCTGTGGCCAGATAAATGATGCTGTAGTGTTCATCATTGACAGCTAAGACTGTGTCTGCCACAATATGTGTGAAGTGATCTTGAACTGGGAGGTCTAGAGGAGCTTCGTCGACCGGGATGATCACGTCCTCAATTTCAGGGTGATCCTTGATCACAGTAAGGATCTTTTGGTTATGAGCCTGAGTATTATTCCTAAAGGCACACTGGACAAAGGTGAACCATAAAAATAAAAAATTAGGCTGTGCCTTTGTTTTGTAGATAGAGAATTTAATAAATGTTCAGAATGTAATCATACTGTTTGTATAACAACATGACTGTCTGTTGGCACATAATTTTGCCTTTGAGTGGTTAATGTTTCAGTGTTGTACCGTTCCAGGACGGGGAGTTGACAAAGGTGAGTTGTAGCCCTTCAGTTTGGATGTAGAAAAGGCTCGATCAATGTCTTCAATGGAGTAGGCACACACTACGGTGGTGTTCCTGTAGAAAGACATAAATGTGGAAATGGATCTTAAAGGAATAATTCAAGACAATTTTTGCAAGTTGCTCTGAATTACGAACTTATATTTTGAGCAGAAGTGAATGATGGATTTGTTTTTAACAGGATTCTCTGGTGAGCAAGTGATGATCATTTTGGATGGCCTGGGGGTGAGTAAATGTTCAGCTAATTTTCATTCCTGTTTGAATTATTGCTATAATCAGTTACATATTAATGCAATGAGTCAAGTAGAGCAGCATTGCACATTCTGGTTTATACAGATAAAATGATAATTATTTTTTATGTTTTGACCAATAACTTTACTATACTTAAAAATAAATAAATAAATTAAATTAAACCACAAATATAAATTTGGTTGTTTCGAATGAAACAAGTGTATTTAGGATCCCTAGAGGATAATGAACAGTATGAAAAAATTGATATTATTTAGAGATCTGCTAAAGATAACATTTACCAGCGTTAATAAAGGGATAGTTGACCCAAAAATGGCTTATTACCTAGGTGAAGCAAAATTTGCTGAAATATAGGCGCACAGTAAGAGCTCCTGCATGGTAGTCCATCAGATGCCTGTCAAAGTTGAGTCCGTTACTAACGAGAAAACGACTTTCGTTATGTCGAGATAACGAGAAAATTAAGTCGTTATAACGAGAAAACAAGAAGGAAAAAAATTATAATTCATGGCCGCTTAGAACTTCCGTAGTGTGCACTAAACATGCATAAAATTTAATGATTGATATGGTACCAATATTTGTATATACTGTACCTTAAGCTTGAAGTGAGCACAACTGACATTGTTTTTATCATTGTTTTGAGTAAAAATCTATAGGGATGTATTTTTCGTGTATATTGTAGTCTTGCTGAAGGCTTTATTTCAGCAGTCTGATGTCAAATGTCTTCCTAGTCACTTTTTGACTTCCCATCTGCTTACCAAGCATTGGAGAAGATGCCGTATATCAACCCAGTGCGTAGATGAGAGGACAGAACGAAAGCCTGTTTGAAGTTGTTGTACTGTACAGGAGTTCCAGCTTTCCCACACATCACCCGTGCCTTTAGGAACGTAGTCCAGGAGTTCGGCAGCATGTTCTGAAGCCCTCCCTCATCAACCTGAGCCACAGATGCAAAGGTTATCAGAAAACCTAAAGTCCTCACAGCAGTGTATATGAAGCTAGAATGCATAAAAGATTGTTACCATGCAGACTCGCCCTATGCGAGCCCTGTATGGCTCTTCATCTAGACTGGCTGTACCGTTGACCTCACTGAAGAAGAAATAGATCTCATCTTTGAGTTTTTCTGTGTGTGGTATCACAGCGGCTCCTGCAAACTGGGGATCTGAGGGAGATGGTGAGAGCAAATTGATTATATTCAAAGACTCAATCTTGCATTAGCATTATTTTTTAATGTTTAAAATGTCTGCTATCTCATGTTAATATGCAGAGATTTAATTTGTCATTTGTGAGTTGAGTTCACCAAAACTGTAAACAGTGGTGCTGCTATCAATATTGGTGTGAATCCAGAATTTTTTTCCAGAACTTTACTGTATTAGATTAAATAGTAAGCTGACATGGCACATGTGAATCCATTAGTTCAGTCCTTCATGAAAATCTTTAGATAACAACTGTCAACTCACTCTGTAACCATTTATTCTCTGTCTTCAGCTGCTTTTTGGAGCCATATGTGCGACGGATAGAGCCAGTCTGTCCTGCAACCGCTGACAGAGCAGAGTATAGATTCCCATCTAAATGAGGAGAGAGAGATAAGTATATCCATCAGCCAAACCTCTGTGACTACAGTTCTGTCATATCAAAGATTCCCTTAAACTTTGATTCAAATTTAGCAATTTTTGCAGTACTTTGATTCTCAAACTAAAAAAGAGGCCTGTGAATGCACACACAAAGCAATTTCATGGCTGCGTTGCTTCTACTTGCTTCTGACTGACAGTCAGATACATTGTTATGACATGCTACTTCTTTCAGAATCAGTGTTGACCTTTCAGCTCTGCTAACCTCACATGACATTTAAAATACTCAATTTTGTACCTGACATTTAGAACTTTAAAAAGGAGGGTAAGAGCTCTCTGTCATATACTACAAGGATAGTTGTTCTTTTTGTTATTTCACCCACTACACTGTATTTTCAGTGGAGAACTGACAAGTTTTAATGCGTCTATAATGCATTGTTTATAAAAAATGGATCTCAGTTCTCTGAGGGATGTCATTTATGTCAGGCCAGAGAATAAATTCATTAAGTTACATTATAGTCTGATGTACTTAAATACCTATCAAATTTAAAGAACTAAATAAAAAATTGAAGAAACAACATTCTCTCTCGTTTTTCTTGCATTATATCCTTTCTTTTCCCTTTCTCCATTCCCCTCCTCTTTCTACCTGCTGACAGACTGATGGAGCGCTGAGAAGGGTAAGGTGCCAAGATGTTAGATGCTGCTGTTTCCTCCGGCATGTCCGTCAATACACTGTCATTTACCTGGGTGAGAGAGATGATGTGATTATTCACTGCTTCTTAGACTTTTCATTTAAAAAAACAGCATAGGCACTGCATCACTTGGAGAAACCAGGCCACTTTTGAGCAGAAAAGATGCTGAAAACTTTTTTCCATAATCTTATTCATACACTAAACGAGCGTCCCACATTCCAGGATGTTAAACTCTCATTTTATTGCATTGCTTTCCATTCTGTCTGGTTTTCATCCTAAGGAAACTGTTAAAATGGTTGGGTTATAAATCACACCCACGGCAGAGACACACTGAGGTTATGAAAATGTGCGCAAAAATACAGAAGCAGTTAAATAAATAAATAAATAGCCTGAACTCTGCCAAAGCAGCTGAGCTTGCAGGGAAAACAAGTCACATTTCCCTTTGTTCCTTCCTGTAAATCACATAAAATGTTAAAGCGATTGAAATAGCAATTGAACCAACTTACATTCGATAAGTGTCTTCACAACAATTTGTGATATTAAGGGATTGTGAAATGTCTGCATTGAAAAGTTGTGGTGTGCATGTTTTTTTTAAATTTATTTACATTTTCCAATTACAGAATGGTTTGGCCTTCCCGTGTCTCAAACTGTAGATCATTGCACTGACAACACCAAAGTCAAGGGTTTGATTCTCAAGGAAAGCAAGAATTTATTAAATGTGTCCTCTGAATGCAGTCTAAGTTGCTTTGCCAAATGCATACATGCAAATATAGACACTAACAAAGAAAGACACATCTTACTCTTAAACACTTTTGTGGTTTGCTTACAGATTGAGTTTAAATTGCTTCAGGACTGAGATAGTTGCATATATAATGACAGGTAAGGCGTCTTACCAGGAGCCAACATTTAGGAGCACCTGCTCTTGTCCCACACACCACGAACGAATCACCCACTCTCTCAATTACTGTGATGAAATTAGCACACTCTTGCTACAAAAAGATGAAAGAACACAGTATGTGTCAATGCAAAACATATGGACATCATATATTATAAATAAAATAAATAGATATAGTTGCTAAATACAGCATGTCTTCCAGTGTGGACATTTTTACTTTTGTTTATACTAAACTGGATTTTGTGGACATAATCAAGTTTGTTTTTCAGAAGGATCAACTTAACAGCTCCTAACCACCATCTTTATTTAGATATTTAAAGAAGTCCATCACTCATCAGTTGGCTGGCTGTGCTATAACCCTTAAAAATAGCCTCATTGAGTCAACTCTGAGTGATGACCTGCTCATCATGGGTGACTATTTCTGTATATGTTGAACCAGGCAAGTGAATTACCTGATGAGTGTAATTCACTCAGAGGGTTTATGAGAAACGGACAGCTGGGCAGTAGTCATTTCTTGTGGTTAGATTTGTGAACACACTGAATCACTAGGCTTATATGAGTTGAGATAATCCTATTGTCACAAGCAACTTGAGGTCTGAATTGACTGAATATTGTAAGATTGAGAATATTGTTTCTCTTACCTTCCATGCTGGTGATTTAGAGACACACATCTCTTTTGCATTCTCATCCATTACCGCATGGATCTGTGAGCACATCAAAAACATACTAATTATGCTGCCTTGCATGCATAATAATGTAGCGATGAATTGGTCTCATCATGTTAATGCTATATTCTATAATTACAGTGAGAAACAAGTCATAAAGTGTTATGGTGACCATAAAATGATAATAACCCATAACTATCCCTCCTTGGCAAGAAATGCTTGCTTTTGTACAACCAACAAGTAGTCGTTTCAGAGAGCCTCCATTATAAAGCAATGTTCTGCTCCATAAATAATAGCATATTTTTGCTACTTACTGAGTACCAGCTATCTAGGTCAGGATTTAGAGCAGTGATATATCTACTTTGGGTCCAGGTTATTGTGTCAGCCCCCTACCTGCGTGTCATGCACTCCTTTATCACTGAAGGTGAGCTTATAGATGACCCCTTGGCCCCCAACATACAGGACATCAGTTTCCTGTTGGTGGTAAACCATTGTGTAGTTTTCAGGTTTCATGAAGCGAAACCGAGGTGACTCTATAGAGAAATTGATAGAAATGCAGTGTATAAAACATTTTCTGGCGGTCATTAAATGTATATTTATGTGTGACTACAAAAATAGTGGTTCTGAACAGGAGGGTTGCAATTCAAAAATGGGTCACAGGGAAGAACTATGCAAAATGCAAATAATAAAATACAACTAGACATAAAAATATGTATAGTAAGGATAGCAAAATAAATAAGCTTATTACATGAGATCATTTAAATGCATTAAATGTTTCATGTGTCTTTTATTGTTTAGATAAAAGGCTCTGCATCCAAACTCTAATCTAATATTAACAGAATATTTTAAACAGTGTTGCAATCCAATGTATACATTAAAGAAATTGTTCACCCAAAGATTTATTCACCCACAGGCCATCAAAAATGTAGAAGAGTTGGATACTTCATCAGAACAGATTTGGAAAAATTTAGCATTACACCACTTGATTGGTTTTTTGATGTGTGAATATTTCAGACTAATTCAGATAAGACAAAAGCTATATTATGATTTATGAACACATATTTTAGATGGAAGCATTTATTTTTTTTAAAGTTAAAAATCTCTTCAAGATGGATTAAAATATGCAAGTTTTTACTTCATAGAATGTTCATTTATGTTGTGTGCATTACTTGTGGGATATTGTGATGTAGATGAAAAACTCATCTACATCTTGGGTGAACTATTCCTTTAACAATAATATCAGTTTTCCTTTTTAGACTGTTCTATGTAAACCATTTTATGCACTTACTAAATGTATGTTAAATATTATGCTATATTATTTATTGGGTTTGAGCTGATTTTCACTGTAAAATGGGTTTTGGAGCAAAATCGGTTGAGATATAAATGATCTAAATGATTAATTCAAATGCCTAAGGCACTTTGGGTGGGTGTTTTTCATCTGACCTAAATGAAGAAAACGGTCAAATGTGGTTGTCAGGGGCAACAGTTATGTAAAACTACAAATTATTTACACTACATTCTATAAAGGCGGGGATTTATGATTATTTCTTAAAACTAACATATTGCAACAGGTGTTTGTCTCGGTTTGCGCTGGAAGAGATCTCATCTTAATAACTCGCCATTCGAAGCGGGGGCTGGCGAGGTCGAAAAAGCCTGCAGACCAGTCTCATCCGGTTTCTAGCTATTTGCATACGGTGTCGTCTTGCATAGCACAGTAGGCTACTTTAGTTTATGAGATTATTTGTCTCGCCATCGCATCCTTCGTGATTTCAGGGAATACGTGCGCTGAATTGAGGATTCGGGAAAGTGTTGTTGTCCATGGTGCTGAAGTGGGCTGTCCAGACCTTTCGAGCTCACTGGAGACTCGTATTGGTCTTTCTCGTTGCTTTCTCATATCTGTAATTGTGAGTGGTTGTAGTGTCACGTAACACTGAGGGCGATGACCGTGAGATACGTTGTTGTTTTCAAATAAACACTTGTGAATCATATGACCCATATTGTCTGCATCGACATAGAAGACTGTGAACGTGCTTGGAATAGTGGTAGGTTTCGTGGAATTTTCCATGGACTGTTCTCTTCTGCGAGTGTGTTTTTCCTTGCATCGCATCTTGTGCCCTGAGTCTTGGAAATGCATCAGTTGCTGCAGTGCCATCATTCCCGTTAGCTCGCGCACCTGCATTGCAGCTCTGTAGATTGCGTCCTATGAATTTCTTAAATCAAACCCACTTGCAGCTTTTTATACACGAAAACTGCGTTGAAAATCAGCAACGTTATTCAGTGGATTTACAAGTGTAGTTAGAAAGCGAATTGTCATTTCAGGAAATTACTTATTCTGTTACTTATTCGGGAGCTTGTTCACTCGTCCCAAGCAGACTACTCGCTCTTTAACAACATTATACTAACATGTCTTAAAGATATGTTACTATGGATACACAGTCAAAAATCCTTCCAGCATCCTTCCATGAACCTTCGTTTAGTTACGTTCAGTTAAAATGTTGGCGCCATCTCCATCTGCTTAATTTATAACCAGTGTCAGTACTTATGGGTTGCGTTTATTGTATTTTTATCATTGCTGTCTAATGTAAGCTTATGAACTCTTAATCATGACAATACCACATATGCGTCATAAAGTGTAGTCATGACGTGCATATGAGTCTCAATCGGTTTTTGTTTTCAAAACAGCAATGTAAAGCAATCAGTGCCCCATCTTGGCCTGGTTGCATTTACTAACAATGTGATCTGACGTCTGTTCCTTATATCCTAAGAGAATTGGAAGTCATACGCAGTAGTTTTATTTTTCCCGAGGGGGAAATAAGATAAAAAAAATTCTGCTTTAGTAAGGATAAACATTAGAGACTGAGAACCAGAAAATTACATAACTCTAAACAGAATCCATATGCACCGAAGAAAAATTAAGTCTTACCCATAACGGTAAATTTCAGTCGAGGTGATTTTTCGGCCAAAACCACTGAGAAAAGAGTGGCCAGTATGAGCAGATTCATGTTGTTCCGCGATGCTTTAATTGGAGTGACGCCACGTTAATAAAAGTCTCGTTTTAGATTAAGACTGGTGTTGTTTTGCAGGAGTGCGCGTACAATAAGCGGGCGCTGCCTGTCCCTCACCAGACCTCTATGAGAATCTGAGGGCTAATTGCCTTCACGTCACACCTTCTGAAAGAGAGAGAATGGAGCGAGCAGACATGCGCTCACAACAGCGATCACGCGGATTGACATCTTTAGATAAAGCTAAACACTTTTTCATTATTATTTTTTACATGCAATGCATTGTGAATAATGTATTTCACTGTAATACACTTCAGCTTGAAAATCTCGCAGACACTAAATATTTCTTACACTTTATCATAGTTAACGTTATCATATTTTACATGTAAGGGTGTAGCAATGACATTTAAATATTTGTAAATATATATATTGTAATATATTGGGGGCAGGGGTTGGGGGTGAGATTACTTCCATCAATAAGCTTGGCCTCCAGGCCCCCTTAAATTTGTAATGGTATTGCACTAAACAATTTTGTGTGCAAAACAAGTAACCAAAAATCTGACCAAAAAACCCCGTACAATCAAACTAATCTATTACAGCTGTTGCGAAGGGAAATTAAATGAAAAGTGATTGTGGTATTCAATATAGATCTGCTCAAATTGTCAAGTTGTCGCCAGGGTTTTGTTCAGTGCGTGCACACGCTGACTGAATTCCACACTCTCGTGGAGTGCAGATGTATGTACAAAGTAAGAGATTAATTTCACAGTGTAGACATTGATTATAATGGGATTTTTTAAAAGTATTTCAATAGATAGTTCACCCAAAAAGGAAAATGCTTTCATTAATTACTCACCCTAATGTCTTTCCAAAATCGTAAGACCTTTGTTCATCTTCAGAACACAAATTAAGATCAATTTGATGAAATACAAGAGCTCTTTGACCCTCTATAGACAGCAAGGGAACTACCACGATCAAGGCACAGAAAAATAATAAGGAAATCATTAAAATAGTCCATGTGATATCTATGGTTCAACCGTAATTTTATGAAGCTACTAGAATACTTTTGTGCGTAAAGAAAACAAAAAGATTGACTTTATTTGTTATGGTGATGATCTGTTTTGGTTTAGTTTCTGTGTCTCCATTTTCCTGCCTAGTTAGTTTCTATGGTTTTTGATTAATTAGCCCCACACCTGTTTCTGTTTGTCCCTGATTACGTTCCCAGTATTTTAAAGTCTGTGTTCTCCATTATTTCTTTGTCCACTATTGATGTTTGATCATTTGGATTTGTGTTTGGTTGGGCCCTTGTGGATTATTAAGAGAACTATTTTGTTGTGCGCTTTGCTTTACACACCAACACGTGTGACAGAATAGCGGACCGAAAAGTGAGTTTAGCTGCGTTTTTCTTTCTTTTTTGTTTTGTTTTCCCCCTCTCCCAGTATGGCTTTACCAGCTGTCCAGCCCCTATGCCTGGAGCAGTTGGACCGTTCGCTGGAGGATCACACCAAGAACTTTATCGATCTGACGTGTCTTACCCACTTCCCAGACCACTTATTTTTTTTATTACATGTGCCTGAGCGAGCGGTGTAAGGCATGCTTACCAGCGATCGATCCCAAAGAGGATTTCGCTGCTTTCGTGGAGTGGGTGCTGGAGAATAACGGATCACTGTTCACCGTCTGCCTCGCTGAGAAGGATATCTCCAACCCCACTCCTGAAGCAGAGACCAGCCATCCATCATCCCACTGCACGGAATTACTGCCTGAGCCCACTTCAGACGGAGAACCTGAGCCCGCCGCAACTGAGCCGATCAGCACTATGGAGCCTGAGGGAGTTTTGGTGGAGATTGAGGGCTTGGAGGGAAGCCAAACTCCCGCCACTGAGGGTGAGCTGCAACTGGTCACTGGACTATACTATGAGGAACTTATAGATGTTTTCCAGATGGATTTAATAGATTGGTTTTGGAAGGCATTACCCAATTCTCCTGTGTCTCCACTGGTTCCGCCCAGCCCTGAATCTCCTGTGTCTCCATTGGTTCCACCCACCCCGAGTCCTTCTGTGTTCCCTCCCAGCCTCCCTCTCCCACCTCCTCTCAAACCACCCAGTTCCTCAACTGCATCTCCGCTGGTGCCTGTTGACATGTAATGATACACAAAATCCTCTTGCAAGTGTAATACAGTTTTTTTGCAACAGCGCAAACAAGCAAGATATGTGAACGGTGAGCAGGTGAGCTGAAAGCAAACAAAACTCTGAGGACTGGAGAGAAAGACTAGCATCGACAAGCTCAGACAACGATCTGACAACATGCAGTACCAAATACAAGACCGATAAAGACAGGACAGAGCAGAACAAGCATCAGGTGCAGCCACACTGATTGGCCCGTCAGCCCCACAGTTGCCGGCGCAACACTGAACGAGCAATCAGACAGATAATGAGAAACAGACATGCAGAAAGAACACACGGAACCATGAACCATGACAGTACCCCTCCTCCTAGGAGCACTTCCTGGCACTTCCAGAGGAACCTACCTGGCGATTGTAATCATCGATAAGCGAAATTATCTAATATGTCCCTAGCAGGAATTCACCTCCTCTCCTCCAGAACGTAACGTCTGGCTGAGGGTAATTTGGGCAGAGTAACAAAATTAGTTGCCTTCAAGAACCGGTCCACCACGGTCAAAACTGGTTACCCTGCGACGGCGGGAGTCCCGAAACAAATTCTAGCAAAATGTGGGACCAGGGTCTCGAAGGAACCAACAGCGGCTGAAGGAGTCCAGCAGGGGGTCAATTGGAAACCTTAGAAGTGGCACATACAGAGCAAGCCCAAAAAAATGTTGTCCTGGGCCATAGAGCACCACCAGAACTGCTGTTTGACAAGAAATACTGTACGATTTACCCCTGGATGACAAGCTACTTTGGAACAATGGCCCAAATCGATGACCTCGGACCGTAATTCTTCTGGCACAAATAAACTACTTGGTGGGCATCCAGGCGGAGGCATTACCCCTTCTAAGGCCCTATGAACCTTCGACTCGCTCTCCCAAGTCATACCCAATACCACGATGTTATGTGGCACTATGGACTCGGGAGAAAACGGGCATTTAGATCTGTCAAAAATGTGGAACAAAGCATCAGGTTTAATGTTCTTAGAACCTGGATGATAAGAATTTGAAAACAACCAAAAAATAAGCCCCACCTAGCCTGCCTAGAATTTAACCTTTTAGCAGAACTGATGTATTCAAGGTTCTCATGGTCGGTCCAGACTATAAAAAGGTCCCTCCGAACCCTTCAACCAATGACGCCATTCTTCCAAAGTGAGCTTAACTGCCAGCAACTCTCAATTACCAATGTCATAATTACATTTGGCAGGAGACAAACAAAGAGAATAATACGCACAAGGGTGAACCTTACCATCTGCGGAAGAACGCTGTGAAAGAACCGCACCAGCCCCCATCTCTGATGTGTGGACCTCCACCACGAACTGACAGGAGGGACCAGGGGCCAACAGAATGGGAGCTGAAACAAAGCAACTCTTTAGTTTGCAGAACGTGGCTTCTGCCATGCTAGACCACCTTGAACGTTGTCTTGGTGGAGGTTAAGGCAGTCAAAGGGTAGATAGCTGGCTGTAATTGTGAGAAAAAAAACACAGGTAAAAAATTGGCAGAGCCCAGAAACCTCTGCAGGGCCTTGCGGGAATCCAGAGTTGGCCAATCTACCACAGCCTGAACCATGTCAGGATCCATGCGTACTCCCTCAGATGATACAATGTACCATAGAGAAGAAACAGATTATGCATGAAAAACGCATTGCTCCGCCTTGACAAAAAGCCCATTCTCTAGCAGCCTCTGAAGCACTACCCTGACTTTCTGAACATGTTCCTGGGGAGAATGAGAAAATATCAAAATGTCATCCAGGTAGACATATATGAACTGATCGACCATGTCTCTCAGCATGCCATTGACTAGTGCCTGGAAGAGATGCCAAACGGCATAACAAGCTACTCAAAATGACCCCTGAAGGTATTAAAAGTGGTCTTCCATTCATCCCCCTCCCTTATGTGAACCAAATGATAGGCATTGCGAAGATCTACCTTTGTGTCTATAGTTGTTTTGTAGGGGTGCTCCGATCACGATCGGCCGATTGTTATGCGCATCTCGTCAGTAAAGCCGGTTTTTTAATCAGCGGTTAATTCCATCAGGTGCGTGATTTTACATAGAGCAGCTGTTACTACACAGAGCCGTTGTTAATAGAGAAGATGCGCAATTCACGTTAATTTTCAGCGTTTATTGGCGCATCTTCTCAGTTAACAACGGCTCTGTGTAGTAACAGCTGCTCTATGTGAAATCACGCACCTGATGGAATTAACCGCTGATTAAAAAACCGGCTTTACTGACGAGATGCGCATTAACGATCGGCCGATCGTGATCGGAGCATCCCTATTGTTTTGCTATGGTATTTCTTTTTAAAGCACAGGGACAATTCCTCTTGCAGTGTTTTGTAGGCTGCTGATTTTAGCTCATGTTATTTAGCTGCAACCGAATGCTTTGTAAAAAGACAGAATACATCTTTGACATGTTTTGACTAGTCTGTGATAATGTTTTTTGATAATGTTAATGTTTTTTGCTTGCTTAATTTCTGAAGGCCTGTATAATTCTGCTGTAATGAACTACAGTATATTCACTATACTTTGCTATACGTACAATGTTTTTATTAAACTGAGATCATGTTAAATACAAATTCATCCTCATTAAAAATATTTGATGACCTGACACTCATATCTGGTACTTGCCTCAAGTGAGGGGTTTATGATGTGTGCAGTTAATAGATTACAGTTGGATACTATTAGTCTTACCCTGGAGTTGGTTCACTCTCTGCCTATGCATCTAGAGATTTCAGTGATACATGACAGTTAAAAACGACTTGAAATAATTCTGAAAGTACCTTAAGATAAATGTTAAAGTGTGCCCCTTAAAAGCATAAGTGGTCCCTGTCTGACCCATTATTTTATCCTTATCATGTATGCATTAAAAATTTACTAAATCACCAAAAGTACTACCCAGTGATTTAATTTAGGTTAATGTTTTTTTTTGTTATTTGGTAGGGAAGTAAAGAAGATTTTAGTATCTATAATGTGTGTGTGTGAGGGTGTGTATGCCTATGCTATTTTGTATTTGATCATTTTGAATATCAACATTTGGCACGTTCTGGCTTTTCAACTCCAATGAGGGACCATCTTACCACCTTTTACCATACTTTAGTAAATATTTTACATTTTGTGCTATAACAACTAAATTAACAAATGTTTCTATTTGTTTTCTATAAAATATTAGCTTAAACATTATCATCCTGCATACAGTATGTTAAACTTATATCTAAATTACAATTTAAAACTAAATCCACACCATCCTTGAAGGATGGGGCACATATTCCCCATATGTTTACATTAGCAATACGTTTTTCTTCGGTGTGGTGTTCATTTTGTTTTGTCAGGTCTTGCTAATACTGTGATTTAGATTTTGACAGAATCAGCATTTAGGATCAGCTCACTCGGCGTCTTACCCATGTTATTGTCCTATTCTTCAAACTCATCAACACTCCTGAAGCCCAGATACAGTAAACCAATGCTCAGTGCATCAGTGAAAGAAATGCCACTTTGCCACTTCCTCATTCAATGTACATTATTTTACAAAAAAAAAAAACTCTGTCATTTATCATAAATATTTTCAAATGATGTGTGGGTAAACGGATATATTTCAATTTCAAAGCTTTAAATTGTGCAAACTTGCAAACGTTCAGGACATTGTCTTATATATGTCTCTCTTTGGCTCCACTTAGTGGCCAAAAGGCGTGAGTGTCACATACTTTGGCCAAAGTAGTGGCACATATAGTTCCTCACATTTATAAAACAGAGAGCTGAACTATAATCACACTTTGTTTTGTTATTACAAAGAAATGGCAAGACACTCAATTAAACATGAAATTTTGAATTTCTTTTCCCTCATCTTATTTTATTTTTGTAAAAATACTTCAGCAATTTTAGTTTTATGTAATTATAATTGTCATCTTAATAAAATTGTTAGCTTAACTGTTTAATTGTATTTTAATTGTAACACATTTTTGGAGAATAAGAAGCATTTTTATTTGACTTTTGTACATGATTCTGTTTGTGGGCTGAGCACATCTGTAGCCAGACAGACCTATATAACAGACTGAGACATCTAGATGTAATCCTAAAGGGTTTAAACCATTGGTCATACACGTGATTATTATCTTTTTTTTCTGGGTTATTCTGAGCAGCAGCAGAAATGATTTTGCTCTGACTTACTCTGTGTCTCTCTCTCCCTGCAGAATCCAGTTAAAGCTTGAGAACTGTCTGTCCAACAAATCATGGCCTACCTAAAACATCACTGTGAGTCCCCATCCTTTCCTGTACACTCAGACAATAATCTGTCATCAGCGTAATAAAACATACCCCTCACAGATCAATTTCACTTAGAATAAACGGCATAAATACTGTAATATCAAACCTAAATCGTAGGTAATCAGATGAGAGGCAGCAGGGGGAAATTATTTCTCTGTTTAACAAAGAAGACAGTGACTGATGCAGATAATTATGCATATTTCTTTCTCTTGACACCACCCTTACATCTCATGCCATTTATCCTCCACGATCAGATGAGCTAAAGAAAAACATCAATGCAGCAACTAAAGAGTTTCTGCATTGATGAAACAGATGGAGCTTACATCTGGACTATTTTACACTGCTTGCACCAGAGTAGCAAAGAGGTATAATCACAATGTCATTTAAAATTACAGCCGTCAACTGTATTAATGAACCCTGCAAATTGTTCAGACTTCCAGGATTCAGAAATGAATTTTACCTAGAAATGAACTTGAATTTTTAATGAGGAGGTTTAAAATGGAACACGATGGAGTAAAGATAGCTAGACGAGATGGTTTTCTGAACAAGCAGACTTGCATAGTCTTTAATAATCCATTGCAAAACATGATCATTTACAAATGCATTAGCAAAAACATCAAAATTTGGAAATATAACTTAGATACATTACATAAATTGCAAAGCATCTTAGGGAAACAACCATGTGTGGTCATGACATTTGCGCATAGCCATTTTACTTGATGTTGTTAAAAAAAGTCACAAAAGACATTTATGTATGACCCTGCAAAATGTTTGTAATTTCACTGCAACCTATAAGAATAACATCTGTAATGTACAATATCACACACAATATGTAATACAATAATGCGTTTCAATCATTAACTTATCCATTTAAATCCTTCTCTTTTTAAAAATGTATTACTTATTTCCTGTTATAATGATACAAACTACAATAGACGTTTATAGGCCGTTAAGACTTCTATAGCAACATACATATTTCTATGGGTTATATATTTATGCAACAAAAAGTTACAGTATCTAAAAATGCATTGTAACAGCTGTCAGATGCATCATCGCATGGCCTGCTCTGGTTTAATTTGGCAGTGAAATGAATATCTCTAAAGGCTAACTGTATCAGAACCCTCTCATAGGAAGAGATTTCATTCATTATACTAAGAGCTGAGAGCCTAAAAAAATCGAGCAATAACACACCAAATCAAGGGCACACCACAACAATATCCAACAGTTATCTAATTATTTAATAATGAATTATTACTATCTGACAATAAGAGTATTAATTATTCTTCAATTGTTTTTCAATTCATACTTTGGCATTGCTTATCAATATTACAGAAATGTATTACCAATTATATCTATTGTCTACCTTATTTCTCCCCTAAAATGTTATAATAATAAAGAGTTATGTTACTATACCTAGTTATATTAATGTCAATCAGGCCCGCAAAATATGAATGAGATTATTAATATTTATTGAAGTTGAGTTCCTATGCCTATTTACATGGTTGTCAATCAGATCAGACTTGTTATGTTACTGTAAGGCTTTGTACCTTGCTGTGTTGTCGAGCTGCATTATGAATGATGAGCAGTTGCTCCACTATAATATTTACCACAGTTTTAAAGGCTTAACTAATTGTAACCATGGCCATGAATTCTCTATTCCAGCTCAAATAAGCTTCATTGTGAATCTCCCAGTGTCCCCACCATCTCCACCTCCACCCATGGATGATCGTGGCACAAAGTCTATAGTGGCAGTGTGTTTAATCTGACCTTTGCTCTGACTCCAGAAGAACATAAACACAAAACAGATCGCCACAGAGCTCAGGAAAGAGAGAAATCCCATGGTGGTAGCAATGATAAGTGTTTTTGCATCAAACGGGTAAGGACTTGACACCCTTGCAGAGGAGTTAGTAGAAGGAGGTAATGAAGTTTCCATCCATCCCTCGTCTGAGAAATATGACACTGTGCGGTTTTGTGGAAGCCCCTCCACTTGCAGACTCACTGAGACGCTGTCGTTGCCTGCTGCATTAGATGCAGTGCATAGATACGTTCCACTGTCCTGTACTTGGGTGTAACGCACCTCCAAGCTCCCATTAGCAAGCACTCGTACTCTCCCGACAGAGCTAAGTGCAGTCTGCTGGGCTGACAGCCAAGTAATAGAAGGTGATGGATAGCCGTCTGCTTTGCAGTCAAACCGTACACTCATGCCCTCCACAACGCTCGCATCCTGCTGCTGCCGGTTCAGAATCTGCGCTCGCCTGCAAGTAAATATAACCGGGAGATCAGCTTCTGAAAAGTCACGAAAAGCCTTCTTGTGTTGATTTAGAGGCGAACAGGTGGGTTGGCGGCCATCGAAATCCAGCCGCCGCCGCCGTCGCATGACCCAGAGTAACCTGCAGTCGCAAGCCAATGGGTTTCTGTCCAGCCTCAGTGTCTGCAAGTTCCCCACGGAGTGGAAGACGCCTTCTTCCAATGTGGACAGACGATTCGAGGACACATTGAGCAGACGAAAGTGGACCAGACCCCTGAAGGCACCTGGCTCAATACGTAGCAGTTTTCCACCTACCAGGTGCAACTGTTGGAGCCGCAGAAGCTCCCCAAGAAGGTTGGCCTGTATGGAGGTGATGGGGTTGTAGGACAAGTCAAGGTACTGCAGGTAGGTGAGAGGACGCAGTGCAGCATAAGGTACGGCGCTGAGATTGCAGTTGCTTAAAATTAAGGTGGTAAGGTTCAGACCTACCAAGCTGTTGCTATTTAGCGTCTCGAGAGAAGGCCAGTGGAGGATCTGCAAGGTGCGCAGTTGGTGGAGTCGGCGAAAGGCATTGTTGGGCAGGACATTTATGGTCAGCTTGCGCAGACGCAGCTTGGTCAAGCTCTGAAGTTGCGACAGAGCCTCGGTGGGGATGGAGGTCAAATTACTGCGGTCTACGTTCAACTCCTTCAGCGCCTGAAGCCCAACAAATGCCCGTTGCGAGATAAACACCAGGTCATTTTCTCCTGCATCGAGCAGCTGTAGATTAATCATGTCCCGAAATGTGTAATCCAGAAAAACCAGGATCTCATTATCACTGATATCCAGACGTTGAAGGTTGGAGAGTCCAGAGAAAACCCCAACCGGTAGGATCTTGAGACGGTTGTTTTTAATCGTCAAGTATCGCAGGTTCTTTAGCCCCTGAAATGTTTCCACCTCAATCATAGAGATTATATTCTCACTTAGGTCAAGGTCCTCTAGCTTTGACAGGCTGGAGAACTGACGCCTGGCCAGCGTTTTCAGCTGGTTTCTTGAAAGATCTAAGCGTTTGGCATTGTTTGGTAACCCCTCAGGCACACCTGTCAGGTGTCTTGAGGAGCAGTTGACCTCTAAAGTGTCAAGGTAACAAGTGCATTTCTGCGGACAGGTGAGGTCTGCAGCTGATAGGTTTGTGAACCACAACAGCAGGACTGTCCATGCGCCCTGCCGGCCACACAGATCCACGAACATCTTACCTCCTTCCTGCCAAAAAAAAGAAAAAAGAAAGAATGAGAAAATAATCTTTGAAAAAAACTGCATACGCTGGTTAGGTATGTTTTGAAGCATGGTAGCTGGTCATGTGCTGGTCCTAAGCAACTAGCTCCTGCTCATAACCACCTTATAAGCAGGTCAGGACCAACTAAGGACCAGCTTAAAGCAGCTTAAACCAGTTGCCATAAAAAACATACATATTCAGCTGTTTTTTAAAAAAAAGGGAAGTTCTTAGAAATGTAATATTTGTATTCTTGTTGGTTTTGAAAAACTTGTATGTCATTCTCGAGAAAAGTTTGAATATGCAATCTACATTTTTTTTATGTCTTCAAAAATTTCACTTAATTACAAAGTATATTTTTAACATTTAGAGAGGCAGAGACGCAGTCTTGACAATATTATTTCTAATTAATGCCAGAAAAGGTTTTCTTTTCATTAGTTATGTCAGGACAGTTTGATATTTCTGGCTTAATTTCCTCCAAAATATCAAAATGAACTTTAATGCAGAAAATATAAACATGCTTCTCTGATCGAAGGATGTTACTTTTAGTCATTGTATGTATGAGATGCATTTGCAATTATGTATTTGTGAATACATTAATAGATATGGACATAACCGATATGGATATATTTGGGTTTTGCCATAGATCAAATGCATCTTGATCAATCAATTGTACTGTACTAAAAAGAAAGCCTTAATAAGCATATACAAGAAGCATTTTTCAAGAGTTATGGATCTTAAATGATTAAATCAGAAGACAAGCTTAGTTGCTTTCCTCACTATTTGTTACTAATGGACTACTTACCAAGGGACTTTTGTGGTGCCAGTTCTCATAACCAGATATTTTCAGGTTGGTATCTACAGTATGTTGGGCTCAGTGGTTGTTGAAGATGCATTTAAGTCACATTTAGAAATCACACTTCCAAAAACCTAAAGCCAGAGAGAAGAGAAGAATCAGCAAAAAATGACTGATACTGTGTTAAGATGATTTGTGCTAACAATCTCTATCAATCTACTCTGCTTTTAGACAGACAGACTGATCTAGACACAGCTGAAGTTGTAAAACAGTTTTTCATCCATTTCTGATGAAGGACGACAGTGGAATGTTTTAGACCTGTTTGCATTTGAATGCACCTCCGTTAGGTAAATAAGAATGACGATACATGTGACAGCTGCACAGTAACACGCTTATTTCCCTTTCTACTGCTCTAGAGCGTCTGATGTGAGAAGACAGGTGTGCAGGGCCCTTTCACTACAGTCCAGCTTAACCTCATGTCACAGGGTGCATGTGGACAGGCCTGGACACAAATTAGAAATTACCCAGCATGGACAGACGTTCAGTTTAATGGACAGAGCTGTGCCAAATGACATCAGACATTCAATAGAACACAACAATGGACTGCTCAATAACACATGCATGGAATCCAGAATACAAATTATCAAAGGTACCTGTGACTTTATACACACATTTCTGACTTTTTATAAATATTAATAATAAAAAAACTGCATAATGTAAAATCAGAATTTTCAGGAAAAAAGTCTTAATTGTGATAGAAAAATGTATCATTTATCTATGTATGCAGAAACTGCGTTCCATATAAATTAATTGAGCATACTCTGAATCAGGAGTAAAACTGCTCTAAAAAATGAACTATTACAGCAATATAAGTTACACAACTTGGACTGAACTTGTAATGCTGTGGATTGAGATCTGAGATTGAGATCTGTTCTTTCAACAAGCGTCCTCAGTAATTTAGTCTATTTAGCTTAGTTTGTTCACTGAATGTTAAATATCTCCTGCATCTGCTGAAGTAATGAGTTTCCTTCTCATTCAGAGAACATTTTGCATCATAAAGATGTTTTGCTTTAATCTATAATTATAGGTAAATAGCCTCAACACACATAAACCTCAGTAATGGTGACAATAAAAAAAATGTTAAATTAAGCATAAAACTGAGCTTTAAATATAACATTAGAAAGTAGCAGTGATGATAAAAACATCAGGATAAAACAAAAACCGCAAACCATGTGAAAAGATTAGAAAATGCATCTCTAATTTATCACATTAGCAGACCTTAATTGAAGTTAAATTGCTTAATAACTCATAAGTTTGTAAACATTTCCAGTAGTCCTTTAATGAATGAAACAAAATGGTAATAAAATCCTACCTTGTCGTGACAAATGATCTCAATTAATGCAGTCCTGCATTACACATCTCCCACTGCTTGCTTGCTTATAGCTGATTCACATGGGTCTAGGTTTCTCACATCTCCTGTTTACACACAAAGCTTCTACAGTATTTTTGAACTTGTTCCTACTGAAACCACTTAAAATGAGGTTGACTTGTTTTCCAGAGTCCAGTGTCGTCCTGTGTCTCTACACAAAGGCCTTATATGGCCAAATAAGCTGACTCATAATGCTGTATCTAGCGAAAGGAGAGAGAGAGAGAGTCAATCCTGGCTTGGCTGTTTTGACACCATATTGGTTTTCCACACAACAGAGAGCCTGGCTTACACAAATTAAAGGAGCAAATCCCTCTCTGTCGACTTGTGAAAGACAGTGCAGCAGGTGTACGAGATCTGGACATGGAGGGGACGAAACACACTGCATGACAACTGAGTTTATATTGATTGCTATGAATGACAGAAATAAAATATATTTGAGGTGAATTTGATGTCATGATTTCAATGTTGAAACAAATTAACAGCTGGCTTTGTGGATGCAATCCAATAAAGCTAAATTAAAGTAAAATGTTCCTGTTCTGCACATTTTTATTTTTATTTATTTTTCCTGTTTTCTCTTTTCTTCCTTTTTCTCTATACTATGTTGTTTGAACTATGTGTATATTCCATATATTCTATGTATTAATAGAACAATATAATATACAAAGAAATGAATATATATGTATGTGTTTGTGTGCGTTTTTTTCTTTTAATTTTGCAATTGTTTTGAAACCGAGAAGCTGAATAAATAAGCTTAACATTGATGTATGGTTTGTTTGGACAGGGCAATATTTGGCGGAGGTACAACTATTTGTATATCTTAAAAATGAGAAAAACCTTTTGCATGCAACATAGATGAGTTCATAGAAAGAAACGGCTCCACGCAATATTGTAATCCTATAATTCACGTCGTACTTGAAAACTCTTTGTATGCATTATGGTTAATGCATCCTTGAGTAGTGGATTGTTTCAGACTGCGCTGACTAGTGGTTGTAGTAGTCGATCACTCGACTACTCAACTAGTCTGTGCAAGCCATAATATATATACAGTGTCATGTTTTTATTCTTATACTGAAATATAAAATAATATAATACAAAATACACATACAAATATTTGAAACCACAAAAATATTTTTACATATATAGATTTTTTTCATTAACAAATTATGCAGAATTAAATTCAAACTTCCAAATGTGTGGCCCAAACTCAAGAAGATGCCTCTCAGTAAAACTTTTGCATAATCAGCTAACCCATCTACAAATCAGCTTTGGCAATGCTCTTATCTAACGAACAACACTCTGCCCAACATTGAGTGTGCCCTTGTTGATCTGATGCAATGTCATCACAGTTAGCCAGCCTTCACTAAGCTGAACACTCACACATTGTGTTGTTTTCTCATATTGGGCCTGACTTTCATACTTTCACGTCAACAGTCAAAACTCATCAGAGTCAGACAGGCTTCATTAGGTTACAGTAAATGACATGGACCTTTGCCAGGTACTATAAACAGGGGAGAAAAATATTTCCTCTGTTGCTGTAGCTGTTCCCCTGACTCCATTAGAAAACCACAACACTTAAAGCCTCTGCAGTCTGATTCCAATTTGCACTTCACTGATTCCAGGCGTGCAAATGGGCTTATAACCGTGCTAAAGTAAGTACTATTGAGTTTGAACTGTGTATATTTGTGCGAAAAGGTCAGAAGAGGGACGTGCCTAGCAAACAGATGAGGGAATCCAGACGTTTTGAAATTAATATTTAACACTAGAGGATATTCACAAAATGCCAGCCAAACCCACAAGAGATTTTATTTTTATCCTTATTTTGGCGTATCCTGCATTTACTGTGTCTAAAATCACTTCAGTGGCAATATCAGAGGTCTCTGACCTGCATATTTAGTGTGATCTCTAACCTCTAAAGTGCATCCAGGGAATGTACTTCACCTGTGTCCCGGAGCCCATGCTATTCTCGTCCCAGCCGGGTGAAAACTGCCCAGAGCCGCTTTCCAATCTCCAATTAGAATTCCTCACATCAATTCTTCACAGCAACAATTGCAACTGAGTGAGAAAGAAGCTGTTTATGGTTCCTGCCCTCTACCCCTGCCACAGAATGCAGCCATGTGAATGAATGCAAGTATTTCAAGCTTTCTGAAACAGGTGTTGTTTAGCAATGGGAGATGATGACAGATCTTCTGGACATGGAGTATTTGTTCCTTTCGAGCTTGCCCGGGGAACGGAAAAATAAATATAACAGAGAAGGTGAGGTTCACACTTGGATGCACAAACCACAGATGCTTCCTCAAAGTGTTTGCATTTCAAGCCCACAGTGAATTTACAAGACGCTTCTTCTCATCCTTCCGTGATCCGCCTTTTGCTGAAAGCCTTAAGGATGGAGTTTAAAAGCATCTCTGTTGTGTGCCTGCATGTGTACCACATAATACAAGCATTTGGTCTCAGCTCCGGTTGATGTGTGACTGATTTTGCTGCTTTAGTCTAAAGGAGTGTGAGAGGAAGATAATCTGACATGGGTGGCTACAGGCTTGTAACAATCAGTTTGACTGTAAAACACTTCAGGCTGCAATATAGTTTGTGTTTTGTGGTAGTGGGTTTGACCAATTTGACTTCATGCTTTTAATATCAGCTTATGCATTTCCTGGGAATCAACAGCAAAGACATTGCTCAGTATCAAATTAATTATTAATTTATTGATTAAGTTATGGTTATCGACATTGGATTTTTTATTAGCATTTATCTGTTACCAAGAAACAGTTACCCAAAAAAGAAAATTAGTTGAAAATGTACCCTGTATCCACAATCCATAATAATGCTTCTTACATTAAAGAATTACATTCTTTTGTCCTCTTCCATCAAAATCCACCATCAAATTTCTTTAGAACAGTGTTTGGAACAGATTTTGATGTGTGCTTATTTCTCCCCTGATTCAGACAAGACAACTTTTTTTTTTTTTTAGTGGAGAAAGCAATAAGAATAGAGGACTTATTTTAACCAGAATCGTGTGAAATTGTGAAGTTAAAAATGTCTTGATGGATTATAAAGACAGTTTTTTTTCACTTCACAAGACATTAACTGATGGACTGGCTCATGTGGAGTATTTGTGGATTATTGTGATGATTTTATCAGTGGTTAAAACTCTCATTCTGATGACACCCATTCACTGCAGAGGATCCATTGGTGAGCGTGTCATCTGTTCTGACGAAGAAGCAAACTCAAACATTCCATCTTATGTATGAATGATTTATTTTTGTGGCGGAAA
Source organism: Carassius auratus (assembly GCF_003368295.1). Taxonomy (NCBI): domain Eukaryota; kingdom Metazoa; phylum Chordata; class Actinopteri; order Cypriniformes; family Cyprinidae; genus Carassius; species Carassius auratus. The sequence goes on along the minus strand of NC_039258.1, from coordinate 10,823,069 downwards.
GCAGAAATAAAACTTAGTAAAAATAAATTAGACAGATAATTGCTGTAGGTATTGTTCACATAAAATGGTATCTAATATTTTGTTTGTGCTGTGTATATTTTACTAAAAAAAAAATGCTTCTTTGTTTTTCATGATTATGTTGGAGCAGCTGAGAGAGGTCATGCTGGGTTTAGATCACAACAGTCTGAAGGACAGATTATGATAATTCAGCTTTGTGCTGGTCACTTTAGTCAGTGCATGTACATTGTGTACCCCAATGAGAATCAAATATAATGAAAAAAGGAAAGTCTGTGTGGAAAAAAATGAGCATGAGATCATCTCACATGTTCCTACTGCCAGAAGTCTAAAAGTGTTTTAAACTAACTTCAACAGAACTTTTCAAGGACACAAAAGTAAGGTCACCTCAGGCTAAACTGAATGCATTAATGTAACTGGGTCATTGCACATGTGCTCAAGTTCATTGTTAATTTTAGGCATTTTTATGGACAACGGATGACAAAGATTTGCATATACACTGTATAATATAAACCTGTGAAACATTCAGCAGGAAAAGCATCAGCAATTCAGTACACATACTGATGGGACAGAGATAATTTGTTTGTGAAGGCCCAGATTCAGATGCTCTTGTCTTCTAAAAATCGAGTGATTTTTAGTGTGATTGTGGAGAGGTCACACATATGGATGTGGTTTAGGCTCATATGTCATCTGTGAAAAGCACAGAATCTGCTTCACTCATCTATGTATTAGACCTCTATAGATTTTAATCCATCAATTGAGGTTGCAACCCAGTCATGCTGACAGATTGCCTCCCATCCAGGGTCACAGATCCATCTCTCAAATGAAACTTCCTTACAAGAAAAACAGCTATTGCTTAGTTAAAAGATAGGACGGGTCTATTGGGAAATTTCGACAGTGAGACCTCTGCATCTGGCTGCGTGTTGTAATACAGAACACCCATTAGCAGGGTCATATGGTGCCCTGGATAGTTCAGTGTTCAAGCAGTCCTAAATAGGTCCATTTTAGGGCAGCAGGATTACACAAAGAACCAGGATGACGCTCACAATGTGAGGCAGACTCATTGGGGCCCCACATCACACATTTAGTCCTGGTGTGGTTTATTAAAAAGGCAAAACTGGTCAAATCTGCACCTGTTCAGTGATATTAAACCATGCTCCATAATGACCTCATAGCGGCAGACCTCATAAATCGCATGCAGATACATATGAGGGCGTGATGAGAATGTCGAGTGACCAAGGAAAACAAACCAGTGATCAAGTAAGTGCTTTTACCATTCCGCCCCATCAACCGGTGATAAATCAGGCCCTGCTCTGCATTACAACTATTCTGATTAAAGTGCTCATCTGGACCAGACCCAAAGCTTGCGCTCCTTTAGCGCATTTGCTGTGCTGCAAATCACTGGCGGTGTGGGATGCTGTTTGAAATCTCATTAGAGAGAACTTGCACAGATTGATTAGTGCTAATTAAGTGACTGCCAAGCATCCCATGGCCTCAATGACCGTGAGACCTGAGACAGAAAACCGAACACACCTGGTGTGCACAGTGCCAGCTGACCAATGGGGTCCCAACTACTATTTTTAGTTGTATATTTGACTCCTAAAAGAAAGGCTATAAAAGTTATGTGCCTCATGACTGATCTCGCCTTGCCAAGTGGGCTTTAATAAACAATGCAACAGAGCTAGCTATCTGTCTATCTGTCTGTCTATCTATCTATCTATCTATCTATCTGTCTGTCTGTCTGTCTGTCTGATATTTTTACGCAAATTATTTTGAAAATATATATTTTTAAGTTTATAAAAGAAACAAACGTAAATAGCCTAAATAAAAAAAAAAAACATTAAAAATGAAAACGTAAATAAGCTTTCTACAATATTACTTCTACCTTGGATGCCAACGTAAATACAATTATTTTGATTACAACCGTATACGAAAAGCGGTAAACCTAATTTATTTATTCATTATTCATATTTATTTATTTATTTATTTATTTTAGCTTAGAGTAATTAATAGCTTATACAACATAGCCTATGTTTTGCCACCCACGTCTGGTTGTCAAAATTAGTGACTTCCAAATAAGTCGTAACCCTGAAGAACTCTAAACAAACATTGTCTAAAATATAGCCAGCATAAACTATAGCAAAAAAAACAAAAAAAAAACACACACTCAAACACACACACACACACACACACAAAGCGGAACTCACCCGCTTCCCCTCACGAGATCTGCATGGCAGCGTTATCATAGCTCTCCAAGTCTCTGTCCATGTCAGCTCGCAGTTCTTTACTTCTGCTCGATGTCCTCTAACATCGTGCTCAGAAAGACGACGAGCATGTCTTGAGACAAGACCCGAATGTTTTTAATCGCTTTGCTCCTTCATTAATTCCTCCTGTCTACGACACATCCCTCCAGGGTCTAGTAGGATAATTGTAGCCTTAATTTAGGTTGGCTGATCTCCGCACTGAAGCTCCTCTGTGCTCGCTCGTCTAACTTCCAGCGCCCACCTGCCCGTTTCAGTACGAGTGAACATCCCAACCCCTGCGGTTTTAGAGAGCAGATCGGTGTTTACTGGTCTATTCAGCAGAGCTGATGAAGGATAACACCTCGTGAGGGCACTCTGGGAGAATGACAGATATTCGCGCGGCTCGGCCAAATCTCCGGATTTAGGTAAAGCAGCAGATGGTTGCCTGAGTGAGACTCGTGGCTTGTAGACTGTAGAAAACATCTCTTAGGACACATGTTTGCTTCAGTCGATTTATACGATAAGACTCACAGTGTTAAACAAAATGTGACTTTTTGTGGTAAACTGGTTTTAATTGCATTGTGTTTGTCAAAAAGAGAAAAGTAGGCCCATACAAAACTTAGATTAAAAGTTTTATTGAATTTAGGGTAAAAGGTAGTTGTTGGCAGTCAGAACTAAATCATAATAATATGGTGACAATATTAAACGAGTTACGGAATAGCATAAAATTAGCCATAAGAAAGTCATTAAAAATCTCATGCTTCAGGCCTAAACATGAACTAAAAGACAATGCACATAGGGAATTGTGGGTAGCCATGCCCATTTCCACATGAATAATATGCTATTCTTACTTGTAGCTTATACCTAACAAAATATAATATATTGATAGCCTAATTGTTACTCTTATGTATTACAAATACAAGTATTGCCTTGTAAAAAGACTATTTTTTTATCTTAATCTGTCTATCTATCTAATTATCTGTAAAAACATTTGCAATAAGATCACATTGTCATTGATTTATATATATATATATATATATATATATATATATATATAGGTAAGGTAAGGTAAATTTTTTTACAGCACTGTCTAATACAGTGCAATTAAGACTGTGATAAATCACTATTTGTTTTTCTTAAGTCAGATGTGCAGGCCTGCAACCAAGATCCTCTAATATGCTGACGATGGTCAGATCTCCCAGAAAATATGCAGGACTAAAATACTTTTCTTTAAATAATATTTAAGAACATTAGCCTTGATTTTAAAATATGCAAAGTCAGACCATCTGTAGAGAGACAACAGTGTTGACAATATGCCCTGTGTTAAACATCTCTGTGGTTAATCAGACTGTGGCAGCTACTTTAGACCTCATGCAAGGATGAAAAAGCCAGACAATCACTTACAATCTTAAATAACTTGAGTGACTTTTAATGGACAGCACAAAACATTGAAGGGATAGTTCACCCAAAAAGGAAAATTATGTCATTAATAACCCTCATGTCATTCCAAACCAGTGAGACCTCTGTTTATCTTCGGAAAACAGTTTAAGATATTTTAGATTTACTCTGAGAGCCTTCTGTCCCTCCATTAAAATTGTGTGTACGATATACTGTCCATGTCCAGAAAGGTAAGAAAAACATCATCAAAGTAGTCCATGTGACATCAGAGGGTCAGTTAGAATTTTTTGAAGCAAAAAACAAAAACTATGACTTTATTCAGCATTGTCTTCTCTTCCAGTCTGTTGTGAGCTCGTTCACTGCAGTGTTGTGATATCCGATTCGCGAAGAATCACTCGATGTAACCGGATCTTCTTGAACCAGTTCACCAAATCGAACTGAATTGTTTGAAATGTTTCACGACTCCAATAAGCATTAATCCAAAAATGATTTAAGCGGTTAACTTTTTTCATGTGGCTGACACTCCCTCTGAGTTCAAACAAACCAATATCCCGGAGGAATTTATGTACTCCAACAGTACACTGACTGAACTGCTGTGAAGAGAGAACTGAAGATGAACACCGAGCCGGGCCAGATAACGAAGAAAACATTGACTCGTTCTCGAGTCAAGAACCGTTTCTGTCGGATGCTTCTGATTCGTGAACCGAGGAGCTGGTGATACTGCACATGTGTGATTCAGCGTGAAACAGACCGACACACAGAGCGTCTGAACCGAACTGATTCTTTTGGTGATTGATTCTGAACTGATTCTGTGCTAATGTTATGAGCGCTGGTAAATCGAAAGCTTGCTTATTGAATTGAACTGTCCGAAAGAACCGTTTCGCGGAAAAGAATCGAACATCCCATCACTACTGGTGAACGATCCCATCACTACTGGTGAACTGGTTACAAGAGAACAAGTCAATTTTTCGTTTGTTATCTGGCTCGGCTAGGTGTTCATCTTCAGTTCTCTCTTCACATCAGTTCAGTCAGTGTATTGTTTGAGTACATGAATTACTCCGGGATATTGGTTTGTTTTAACTCAGAGGGAGTGTCAGCCACATTAAAAAAGTTAACAGCTTAAATCATTTGTGGATTAATGCTTATTGGAGACGCAAACCTTTTCAAATGATTCAGTTCGATTTGGTGAACTGGTTCAAGAAGATCCGGTTACATCGAGTGATTCATTCGCGAACCGGATATCACAAACTGCTTTGTTTTGAACTCTCTCACAACAGACACGGAAGAGAAGACAATGCTGAATAAAGTCATAGTTTTTGTTATTTTTGGACCAAAATGTATTTTCTATGCTTCAACAAATACTAACTGACCCTCTGATGTCACATGGACTACTTTGATTATGTTTTTCTTATCTTTTTGGACATGGACAGTATACCGTTCACACACTTTCAATGGAGGGACACAAAAATTCTCTGAATTAAATATATTCAACTCTATTCCGAAGATGAACGGCGGTCTTACAGGTTTGGAATGACATGAGGGTGAGTCATCTATGACATAATTTTGCTTTTTGGGTGAACTATCCCTTTAACCAGCACTTTTAATGTAAAAGCATCTTGTATTTTATTTTCTCCTTTTGTGTAAGAAGGACAGATATTGCACCCGACGAAATAAATGTTAATTCTGGCCCCAGTGTACAAATGAATAACAAAGGTGTGATATTTAGTCTCAAAAGCAATGAATCAGGTAAATATACCGTAGACACTGCATCCATTTGCTCACAATCATCATAAAGATGTTCCCTAATGGCAACAGATTTATTGCCACATGGTTGTTTACGCCTGTTACAACCCATTGGTAGAACAAGTCAAATGGAAACAGAGATACCTGCACTGGAGTAGCACACATTAGAGGTTTGGGAGAACTGAGACACCCTCCACATTGCCTGTAGGATTTTAATTAAATCTGGCCACTAGAGGGAAAACATTTCAAATGAAGGAAGGGACTGAGAGCAGAAAAGTCTCTAATATAGGAAACATTCAACTTTATCCTCATTTAATAGCTTTAAGTTCTTTAAACTTCATGAAAGTAATACATCACAACAAGACTGGCCTATTTTGACAAACCCTTTGTCTTTTCATTGTACTGTAGTCTAGTTACCAGTGATATAATATAATATAATATAATATAATATAATATAATATAATATAATATAATATAATATAATATAATATAATATAATATAATCTTGATTTATTTATCCAAAAAAAATCTAAAATAATCTAACTGAGATAAAGACTGGGCCTTGGTAGGTTTAAAAAGCCTATGCGTGTTGCACGTTTGTTTCAGAAACTATTTGTCCTTGCATGTTTCCATGTTAAGCTTAAGCTAGCACTTCTTAAAATATCTTTGAATGTACTGTATCATATGTACCAATCTTTAGATATTTATGTGCATATTTAGCCTTAAAATATTGAAACCTTATTCATTGATCCATATAAAATATACTATTTTAACCATAGATGTTGCCACTGTCTGACAGTTTGTTTTGTCAAAAAATTCTTTAATGATTTATTTCTCATTTAGAGTGAATGAGTGACGTTTCTTAAAGCCTTTGTATGTAATGCGTTAGGAAGTGTTATTAAAGGGTATAGTGCATTATAATTATTTATAATCTGCACTTGTAATATCTTGTTGTTAATAATTATAACCAAATTTAAAATGCATAGGGTAACAATTAATTGTTATAATGTGTTAACTGGTAACAATTATTCATGTGCTAACAATGCATTTACTTACCCTTACTCTCTTTTTTACTAAAATGTCTTCTGCAGAGCTTGGTCTGGTATAAAGCCAGAAATGGGGATTATTTGCTTTTAATTTTTTTTTCTTCTTCAATGTTGTAAACAATGTCTTACTGCTGTGTGTTGTACATTTAAAAAAGTATTGTCAAAGGTTGTTTATCTCATGTCCCAGCACAACCTTCTGAAATCTACTAAATCATTACAAGCTGAATATCTCTCTCTCTCTGTTTTTCTGAGTGTCCACTGACACAACAATCTCTTGAACTGCCTTTTTAAATGCCTTACTGACCTTGGCTTAGAGTAAGACGGGATGCAAACTGATTTGTATTGGTCAAATCCTGCCATCACAAACCCTCAGATCCCTGTGCACGTGGCAGATGGGACAGTTTTGAAATTGTGAATGTGCTCTTGCTCTTCAAAGACACTGCAATAATGTATAGTTCGCCAGGCTCTATGTGTCTCAACTCTAATCCCTAGCATGTGGACATCTGTGCATCAATGGTGGTGACACTGGGAAAACAGAAAAAAGCTCCTGTGATTGGATTTATGAATGGAGTGCCTCTGCTTCAGCACATAATGAGGCTTGTTGAAAAAAAAATCCAGAGTGTTAAATTCATTTAATAACCTTGATTTGTTCCGGGTGTGTGCTCATTGTGTGTGTGTGTTTACTGCTGTGTGTGCCACTTTGGATGGGTTAAATGCAGAGCATGAATTCCGAGTATGGGTCACCATACTTATCTGTATGTCACGTCACTTTCACTATGTTCAACCTCTTTCGGTCGCCTGCAATTTGTGCTATTTGTATAGTTTTGATGACTTTACTATTTCATTAAAAGGTGTTTCACTAAAATGTAAGTGTTTTCAGACTAGGTAGTGTTTAGGACATATACAACAGTGCCCACAAAAAAAAAGAGAAAAGTTTTGATGCATGGCTCTGTAGTTCTGAGTCTGAACAAAAAACTGTAAAAAACCTTTGAATCAGAAGTCTCGTGACAGTCATGGGAGCAGACACATGACTCCAGCAAGGCATGCTGAGTTTCTTCAGTTTTGGGGTTAGACTGGAATGTGAAGTAACAGGAAACAGATGTAGAATTCGCTGCTTTGTAATGTGACTGAACATTTGCCTTGCTGGATCTATTTAAATGTATATTAATAAAACAATAATGTATTAAAATTAATATGTGATATTTAATATTTTCATATTTCAACATTTTTGAAAGAGGTATATAAGGCTTAATCCTTAATGCTGTAGCAAAAACACACTTGAACACACACACTCACACACACACACACAATGCCGGCTCTGATCAGGATCAGATGAATGATAAAATAGCCAAAAGTTTTCTAAAGCATGAATGAGCAGGTGTGTATCACCCCCCAAAAAATGTTTCAATCATTTAATGTATCCGGTCAAAGTAAATCCTTCTTTTTAGGTATTGCAGTTTAATATGTAATAATATCAAATTAATACCAGTAAACATTGTGTTTTACTGAGAAACTGCAGTAGATGAGATACAACATAAGTATCTGAAGTATCTTTCTTGCTGCACGGGGGAGAAAAACATTTGCTGAGTTTATTAAAGTGCTGGGGTATTATTTGTACATTTGGTAAACAATGTACAATAAATTACAATAAATAGCAACTGTGTTCCACAAACAATTTGTGCAAGTCTGACTAATCCATTCCCAGTTTTTAAGATGAACACAGTTTTTTTTTTGTTTCCCATCAACAAAACTGAATACATTCTTAAATTTAGTCTTTCAGGCTTGTCACCATGTCAGCAGGCTGTGCTGCTTTCGGCCTGTGATATTTATGGGTTTGCTTGTATGTTTGTGAGTAATCTGCACATAGTGTGAACAACTAACACTAGGGGACTTCCCTCGTTATACATTTATATCTTAGTGCTGACCGCATACCTATTCTGTAGACATCATGGGACAATTTTCAGATAGACCTCATGCAGTGACACACTGCACAGGGAACTCAGGTTGTTGACTAACAAGCGGAAGTGTTCATGACAAGCTAGCATGGTCGTAGGAGAACGAAGCTTAGAAATAAATGCTTTTTATTGATACTGTCAGATCAGTTGAGTTTGAAGACAACTGATTGTCCTTTATTTATGCCAGAAAAAAAGAAGAAAAAATTTAAGCTAAAAAAATGTGATCTGATGAATATACAGAAGGTTACAGTCTCCAAGATGAGAAAATGTCCATCACTTAATATCTTCCATCCTTTTGCAGGATCACAACAAAAACTTGCCTGAAAAGCTGGGTGGACTGTTTCTTTTGTTAGTGTGACTATGACCATCTAGCCTGCTCAAAGGTTTATATGCTGATCAAAATCAATGGCAAGAATCAAAAACTGCTTTCAGTAAGCAATTCCCAAGACTTTATAGATAATTTAAGCAGTTTTGGAACATAAAGGAAAACCTGCAGCAAATGCATTATGTAAAACTAATGGATATGTAAAACTAATGGATGAATTACTACAGTTTGCAAATTATTTTTCCTGACAACTGTAGCTATATGCACATGATTTCACATTATTTAAAGTTAAAAAAAATAATATAAGGTATCTCTAAAATAGCCTATTATCATTTATTTTGTTGGTACAGTTGGTTTTATTACATTTAATTTTTAATACAAATTTCTTTCACACTATTCTCAACTTCCCACTTTTCCTAAAATTGTAACCTGACTCCTGACATCATCGCTCTGAGCTGGTGTTTAAACGATTCCAGATGAAGCGGGTCTTCCTGCTTTTCCCGCAGCAACAACTTCCTCAAAACTTCGGCATATAAAGAGGTCGTCCACTAACCCAGATCCATACCAGCATTCATCTTTTGTTCTGAACTTCTGGAAAACATCCAGGTAACCGAGGTTCCGCTGTTTTTCTTTTTAACTCGTCTTAAATTGTTTTCATAGTTTATATGTAAAATGTTGTAAATGCCTGTTTTAATAGGACTACTTGTAAAAAGTTGTTGGTGCAGCTTTGTTGTATTCACTTTCGTTATCTTTTTACTCTTCAATGAAACTTTAAAAACTTTTATGGTGAATTTCTATTAGCTCATTTCAGAAATCACCACTAAATCCTTATCTCTCTGAAATGACTGAATAAGTTTCACTGCGGTGAAGCTTCACTCGTTCTTGTTTGTGGTTTCAGTTATCACGCCACGTACGTTGCACGAGCGCCGCTCGCGTGATATAGCGTACAGTGTGGCTTTACACCTCTGACTGTAGGTCTGTTTGTCAGGGCATAATGTATGCGTTTGGTGGAATCAGCCTACTCGTGGTGGTGTTGTGTGGACTAGCTCACACTTTGGAGAATCTCACACTGGATGAGGCATGGGAGGGCTGGAAACTCACACATAAGAGGGAGTACAATGGCCTGGTGAGTAACAGAAGACAATACAATAATATTAGTTTCCTTAGGGTTCCAAAAGAGTTAATGAACTAGAGTGGTTAGTGTTTTCATGAAAAAAAAAACAAAAAACAAAAAAACATCTGTTTCTCCCATCTGTAGTAAACAGAGGAAAACTAGCTTGTATTTTTATGACTACACTGATTGGAATGTACTGGCTTAGTCCCTTTCTAAGAGGCCTGTGCTTTTACATGCACTGCAGCTCAATATTAAGAGGGGGGTAGAAGAAAATCTCACAGCTTTAGGATTGGTAAGTTATTTTAGAGTTTTGAGTATAAGGGGGAAATAATTCCACCTAAATCCAAAAAGGACCCATGCTTTATAAAGATTAGATGCATTAAATAAATATTTCAACCAAAAAAAATGAAAATTTGCTAAAAATTTACTCATCCGTAGGCCATCCAAGATTTAGATGAGTTGATTCGTTCACTGAAAGAGATTTGGAGAAATTAAGCATTACACAATTTCCTCATCAATGGATCCTCTGTGGTCAATGGGGGCTGTCAGAATAAGTTTATGCAGCTGATAAAAACATTACGATAATCATCTGGGAAGACTAATCCACATGACTTCAGCACAAGCAAAAAGCTGCATGTTTATAATAATTAAATCCAAATTTAATTAAACTTCAAACCGTTGCTTCTTGCTAAAATACGAGCTCTCTATTATTCAAATTAATATAATGTTCAGGTTTGTGCAATGTATCATCAGCTGGTGGTTTACATACACCAAGAGAACCAAGCACTTGAGCCAAGTGTTTACATGTGTTTTATGGTGGCCAGGATGAAGAGTCTATTCGACGGGCAATTTGGGAGAAGAACATGCTGTTTATTGAAGCTCATAACAAAGAGTACGAACTGGGGATTCATACCTATAATCTGGGCATGAACCATTTTGGAGATATGGTAAGTGCCCTAATTCGATCTGCTAATATTTTGCTGCTGTAAAATGTTTAATGTATTGCTTTACCAACATTTACCAGTCTTTAATGTTGGAAAACATCTGCATGTGGGATCCTGCCCCTTTTATTTTAAGATGTCACAATCTTGCTAAACCTGTTTGCAGAGTATACATGACAACAGCAATGTTCCATCAATAATGTATTACAAAGGCATGTTTACTGAAACTAGATCCAACTTCATAACTTTTGTTGTCTGATGTTTATCTCTCTGCAGACACTAGAAGAAGTGGCAGAGAAAGTCATGGGACTTCAAATGCCCATGTACCAGGACCAAACTAACACATTTATGCCTGATGACACAGTGGGGTTGCCCAAATCAATTGATTACCGTAAACTGGGATACGTCACTTCTGTCAAGAACCAAGTGAGGAAATAACAAAATGTTTCAGTAATATTGCGTTAATATTTCCTCATTCTGATAAACTCTCACACGATCAACACTTTCCTCATCCTCAAGTGCTTTCACACAAATTTCCACAGAATGAGGGTTACAATCTAACTATGATTTATATCATCTGTTGTTTCAAGCCAACTATAGTTATCACTGTACTTAAGCGCCATCCAGTGGTCAGAAAGATTATTTCTCCACCAGTATACAAGTGTTTTAGGCTGTCTTAAGTGGGGGTTTTTTTCACTCTCCTCAGGGTTCATGCGGCTCATGCTGGGCCTTTAGTTCTGTTGGGGCTTTGGAAGGTCAGCTGAAGAAGACCAAAGGTCAGCTAGTGGACCTCAGTCCTCAGAACCTAGTGGACTGTGTGACTGACAATGATGGCTGTGGTGGAGGATATATGACAAATGCCTTCAGATACGTCAAAGACAACCAAGGCATTGATTCAGAGGAGGGCTACCCCTATGTTGGAACGGTAAGAGTCAGCCCTATACAACTAAGTGACTGAGAAGGAAAAATGTTTTGTATGTGAGTGAGTGTGTTGCCATACAACAACTTGTTTTTTTTTTTGTTTTTTTTTAGCAGCGATTCATTTATATTATTTGGTTAAAAGGCAAATTAGGTTTTTCCATTGCTTTGGCACTAGATGCAGTTAGTGACTATGCCTTTCAAAGTACACTGTTTAGTGAGTGACAAACAAACAGCGTTTGTTGGGTGACCACTTTAGGTACTCTTACAGAAGAATGACTTGATTTTAGACCCATATGAAGAAATTTGGTTGTTTTAGTGCATTTTGGATATGCAGTTTAAGTTGCCAGTTGGTAAAGGTGTTCTGCATGGAGAATTTGGAAAAAGTGAACTAAGGATTAAGAAATGTGTCCTAGCAGAAAAACCCCCCAATGTTGATAGTCATGATTTTTCATCTCACTACTACCCCCTGCAGGACCAGCAGTGTGCCTACAACAGCTCAGCGAGAGCGGCCACATGTAAAGGGTTTAAAGAGATTCCTCAGGGTAATGAGAAGGCACTGACTGCCGCTGTGGCAAAGGTGGGACCTGTGTCTGTGGGTATAGATGCCATGCAGTCCACCTTCCTATACTACAAAAGCGGTAACATATCTTTACATCATCTATAATGTGTTTTGTTGTTGTTGTTCTGCTGAAACTTTTACAGTGAAGGATAAGACTAAAACCTTGACCCCCTACTATGTCCAAAATCCATTTCTAGGTGTGTACTATGATCCCAACTGCAACAAGGATGATGTCAACCATGCAGTTCTAGCTGTTGGCTATGGAGCCACACCAAAAGGCAAAAAGTACTGGATTGTGAAGAACAGGTAAGGAAAATATTCTGGAAGCAGAGTGCAGCATGGTTAAAATACAAAAAAAAAGTACATTTAAATAGAAAACATAATAATTAAAATAAACAATTAATAAAAATGTTAATAAATGAATGTTAATAATTTTTTTATGAATAAATAATAATTATAAAAAAAATCAATTTAGTCATATTCAGCATGTAATAGTGTAAAATTTTCATTATCCTTTTTTTTCTTCTTCTTGAAGTTGGGGTGAAGATTGGGGGAAGAAGGGGTACGTCCTGATGGCTCGTAACCGTAACAATGCATGTGGCATTGCCAGCCTGGCCAGTTTCCCTGTCATGTGAGAGCTGGAAGCGCAGGGAGCACACATGGGACCAATCTTGTCTGCTGCTGACCAATAACAAAAGGGACTCGATCACTATCAGTTTGCTACAGCATTAAATAATGATTGGGGAAACACTCTGTAAAAGATGCAGATCTGAATACCACAAGGTTAAGTGTATTTGTGTCTTAGATGTCTTGTTCTTAATCTTATCAATTTGTGCAGTTGAAACTGTTTTGTGCAATATTTGAAATTCAAAAGGGAAATTTTGATATTGTGTATACAGTCTGTTAAACAATTTTTTTTTTAAATTCCCCTGGTGGGATATGATTTTTGAAACACTTGTTTTATGATGTTTTGGTTATATAGATTACCAAGTTTTTTGTGTGGCAATATTAAATAAAATGCTTAATTTTGAGTACATCATTATTTGTGTAAAAGTATCTTAATGTCATTTTCATAAATGTTTTACTTCAATGAGGCTCAATCATATGTTTATCAAACTAATACAGCTAATACCAAGTCAATATCACACCTCTGTACAGAAATGTTATATATAAGAAATGACATTCAGAGAATAAAACAGCAATGCCAAACCACCTTTATGTAACTTGTCTTTAAACCATGGTATCTGTACGATGCACCTGTGGGCATGAAGACTTCGATTTAGTTGTCTTGAGGTGGAAGAGAAATCATCAGAGCCTATATTTTTGGAAGCTGAAACCAAGATGCTGAAATAAAACCAAAACTGTGTAAGTCTAGGCTGTTTAAGCAAAAATCATTACATTTATGCGTTCAGTGGTATGAAATCATATGACCATAACTGAACCACTTCCCCATTCCCCAGATGAATGACCCAGCTTTACCCTTTTTTCTCTTGTATCTTGTACCCATATCTTCACATTCAATAGCTGTCCATTAAAATCTCTGAACTTTGACTTTATATCAAAATTACACTTGCAAGCAAACAACTTTAAATTGCACATGTACAAAATTAAAGATGATGAATAAAAACTTCAGCAATGTATTCATTAGCCACTATTAGTGCTAAAGAGATGCCTGGTACAAATAGCTCTTTTTGTATTTACTTCACACTTTTCCAACAGTAATTCAATCACAATTAAGTATAGTTTGTCTAGATACAATTTTACACATGCAGTTTTTGAGTGTCAGTTCTCTGTAGGCTTCTTTGTTCGAGGCCTCTGGATGTCAGATGCATTAACTGACATTTATCGATTAAATAAGAATTTATTTCAGAAAGCTTTGCATGTTGTGAAATGTAACATGACTATTTAAAATGGACAATGCTGAACACTCCACTTTTGGTTCTTTATGTTTGTTTGTGTACTTTTGGAATTTTTGAAAAGCTGTAGATAAATGTTTCACAGAGCTTTTGTTTCCATCAGTGTGACATGTGTGACATGAAATGATGGATGTTCTGGAAACACCATATTCAGAATCCACAAAATTCTCTTTTCTAAGAGACAAAAGATAATTATGATTTATCACTCTGCATGACTTGTATTTTAACTCGGAAATTCCCTTATCGGCACACATTTGATCATTTTAAATGCAACTATATTATTTCAGTCAGCACCAGGTCAGCACAAATATTTGTCAACTCGAGATGATGACTCATTTTATAAGTAAACAGCAAATGCTTCATGAATGGAAAAATTAGGTCATGCTGCCAGTTGTTTCAGTTCCGCAGTGGTTACATGGACTTTATATCTTTTGCCCAGTGGTAAGAAATGTCATTCTATACACAACATGTTCATTTAAGACCTAAACCCAAAGCTAGATACCAAGCCAAGCGGGTGTTTTATATGTAAATGTGGGCGCGAGCTTGAGTAGCCTAATGTTTAACCACATGATTTCCTCTGGCCGTCTTCCTGTTTCCTGTAAACTTTAAAATATCATGTAAAAATGTATTTGCGGATGTAGGTTTCAACTATCACGTTGTTATCAAGTATTATATATTTCGTCTAAAAGTAAAAATAGTAAAAATCTTCGCTTGAAGAATATCTTCCTCCGTGTTTAGTATATATTCCGCTAGATGGCGACCCAAACACATGATATGAAAAAGGACGTAGATAAGCAACGTTCTCGGTTTCCGATACATGCGAAACTCAGAACCTAGTGCCTACCTAGACAACTTCTTGAAATTGAGGTGTATTTATGACATCTGTCTTTAACAGTTCAGTTAGCAGGTCAGCTGTGAACTGCTGCTGGTAGATTCTTTACAGTTACAGAATAACTGCGCTGGAAAATCCCCTTAAAAACTAGGCTGTATATTTTATTATTATTTATTTATTGAACAATATAAATTTACAAAAATAGACTATAGCTAAATCAAATTCTGATACATGTTTAGGTTACTGCAATTTTCCATGTATCTTACTATTTAATATAATTATTTATTTTTATGTTTTATCATTTGATTAATTGACATTTAATAACTTAATATTTTTGAAATATTGTTTTTTATCATAAAAAAATACATGATATTTTATTTACTATATTAATTTAAAAAAATTATTCCAATTTTATATTTGATTACATTAAATATAGGCTAAAGGTTTTTTTTCAAAGACATCTGTGCCATATCACAATTAGCAGAGATTAGCACGTGATAGAAAAAAATAAAAGCAGGAACCCAAGACGTTCATCATCACCTCCTCGAGAGACCACCAGAAGTAGCCTACTGTTTAAAGTTCGTGAACAGGTAAGAAGAAACCCACGAGTTCATTTTTGTTTTGTTCTCTTTTTTGTTTAATCTTTTGTCTCCTTGTGTCGGGTTTTCCTCCCAAAAAAGTTTCTC
Organism: Carassius auratus; assembly: GCF_003368295.1. Classification (NCBI taxonomy): domain Eukaryota; kingdom Metazoa; phylum Chordata; class Actinopteri; order Cypriniformes; family Cyprinidae; genus Carassius; species Carassius auratus. The sequence continues at coordinate 10,807,375 of NC_039258.1, read as the reverse complement.
TTTCGGTTTTAATTCAGGTGGGGACTGGTTTTATGAGAACACTTCCTCAAAGCGATTTTAAAATGAATTCCAGCGTATTATTAATCGTCTGTAGTAACTTTAGGTTTAAAGCGAAAACGCTCAAAAATCATATTAATTGTCGTGTATGTGTCGTGGAATAAAGGATCCGATGAAGTCGATCAAACACCAGTGTTAGTTTGACTTCCGTTTCTTCCTTATTCTGGCCAGTGTGTTCTCTTGTCTAGTTTGAGTGGTCAGCCTTTTAGAATTGCCATTTCCCTTTATTAATCGATCTACTTAAGCTCTTATCTACTTATTATTTATTATTATTATATAATCTATACTTTTTTTTTGGATTAAAACTGGTCTTGTAAAACGACCCGAGATATGATGGCATATTTCCTGTCATAAGACAGGAAGAATCATAGTTTACATAAGTACAGTGCATTTTGGGGGTTTGTAAATGTCTGAATTTATGAAGTCTTATCACTTATTAGGTTTCCTCAACCAGTTTTACAAAACTTGACTTTCTTTTTGTTCTACTTCTATTTTTCTATTCTATTCACTTATTTTTACTCCATTTCTTTTCCCGTTTCCTTTTGTATAGAAAAATCAGGTGGGTTGTGTTTTTTTTTTTTTTTTTCTCAGTTTGTTTGAATGCATGTCAGTAACTGATGGGCCGTTTTGTTCTTGACAGACCATGATGTTTGGGAGCTTGCTGTTTGCCGTGTGTTGTAGCGCAGCACTGGCCCATTTCAACACAAATCTAGACCAGCACTGGGAGTTGTGGAAGAAGACCCATAACAAGTTTTACTCTACTAAGGTGAGACTAAATTTCATAAGCATCCATAAGATCCAAAAGCTAATCTTTGTTTACTTCTGGATTCGTTTTCATAATGCCGTTTTTTTTTTTTTTTTTTTTTTTTTTTTTTTAAAGAATGGATTCATTATTACTGTGTAGTTTGAAGTGGTGTTGATGCTGTCCATGTATTGAAATGTATATTTACGACTCCGTTTTAAATGCAGTGAAGGATGTCACGTGTGATCCCTGTGATGTGAATGTTTGTTGCAGTTTGAAGAACTGGGCAGGAGGGAGTTATGGGAGAGAAACCTTGAACTTATCACCCTTCACAACCTGGAAGCCTCCATGGGCCTGCATTCATATGACCTGGGCATGAACCACATGGGTGACATGGTGTGTCTGGGTTTTTTTTTTTTTTCCTGATTATCTGCATGCAGCAGCTTCCAGTTTTGCTTCTGGCATGCAATATTGCCTTATCATTCTGCGGTACACCCTTTAATTAGTCTAAAGTTTTCAAAAAGCTCTGTAGCGCACCATTTCAGTAAGTGTTCTGCCCAACCGGAGCTAAGCTAATTTGGGTTATAAAAAAAAAAACAGTGTATTTATATGCACACCCTGGTTTTTTCATGCAGTTCCCATACTGTCAACATGATCTCTGGACACTGAGAATGATATGAAGGCTGTAATACTAAAGTTGTCCTCTGGTCATAGCATAAATTCAAAGCCTGATCCTTTTTCTGTTTCTATCAATTATAATGTCAAATGCATAGCTAAAATTGGCGTACTCCACTGTCAGTATGGTTTTATCATTTGTTTTAAGACTTTCTAAATTACCATAATGACCTACTGTATAAGAATTCCTCTAAATCAGTGCTTCCTAAACCTGTCCTGGAGGCCCCCCTTCCCTGCAACTTTTTAATGTCTCCTTGTGTAACTCCTGATTCCACTCATTAGAGTCCGCAATAACTAAATTGGGTGTGTTTGATTGGTGAGACGTACAAAATGTGCAGGGCAGGGGGTCCTCCAGGACCCGTTTGAGAGGCACTGTATAGCCCACTAAATGTTTTGGATGTCATCCCTTTTCTGTGTATTGCACTTTTGATGTTCTAGAGTAACCCTTTCATTGCTGTAAGACTAACAACCAGACCGTAAGAGGGGGGTTAAATGCCTGTGCCCACTTTGCACTTACCTGAAGCCACCAGGGCTATATTTTTTCATGTTTTCTCTACTGAAAACATTAGCTTTATTTTATAACTGGTAAACTATGCAACTATAACAACTTCATCCTGCCCTGATTTTCCTTTTGTCACTTTGATTCACAGACACCAGAGGAGATTCTGCAATCATTCGCCATGACTCGTGTCCCTCCTAACTATAAGAGGCAAACGGTGAATTTTGTGGGCTCTTCTGGGTCTCCTGTTCCAGACTCTCTGGACTGGAGAGAGAAGGGATATGTCTCCAGTGTGAAGATGCAGGTGTGAATGTAATCCTTTTGACACTATGCTAACCGATCCACTTAATTAGCGGTGTATTTCTATCTAGCATGAAGCAAATTTTATAGTCGGTGGACTGATTGTTTACGAAGTAAAATGGCTTGGTTGTTTCAGATGTTTCTCTTATGATGTCAGGTGGTGAGTTGACCACATTCTGTCAGAAAACATTGCTGTTCTTTCGCTTTAATTTCACTTCCTTCATTTGGTTTGTACAGTCAGTGTTTGAAGGAGCTTATTTCCCCTTTTATGTAACTTCCTCTGATTTGGAAATTCATAGACCAGCAACCAGAAACGGATTGGTCAAAATGTTGTTTCTGTAGCTTCACAAGCAGTTAAGTTCCTGTTTCCTGTTTTCATAGTTTCACCATGTTTCTCTTTTCCGTCAGGGTGCGTGTGGTTCATGTTGGGCGTTCAGCTCTGTTGGGGCTCTTGAAGGTCAGCTGATGAAGGCCACAGGAAAGCTGGTTGACCTCAGTCCACAGAATCTGGTGGATTGTTCTTCCGGTTACGGCAACAAGGGCTGCAATGGTGGTTTTATGAGTTCTGCCTTCCAGTACGTTATTGATAATGGAGGAATAGATTCTGAGTCCTCTTACCCTTATGAAGGAGTGGTAAGTTGTGTGTTAGGGGTCCATGTGAATAAAACCTGCATATCAAGTAATTGCATGAGGAAAATATTAAGGGCACAGTTGTTTGACATCACATTAGAAGTGACCAGGCTGTTTCCACAGTCTGTGCCATACCGATTTGGAGCATTTCTGTACTTTTAAGTTTTGAGTATGAGGTGTGGCTTTTTTTTTTTTCCTCCCAAATACAGTAATCCTTAATGGGTCTAATGTGTCCTACAGCAAGGGCAGTGCAGATACAATCCATCTCACGCTGCAAACTGCACCAAGTACTATTTTGTTCCTCAAGGAGATGAGGAGGGCCTAAAGCAGGCTTTGGCCAATGTCGGGCCCATTTCAGTAGCCATTGATGCCACCCGTCCTCACTTTGTCCTGTACCGCAGTGGTGAGCATTTCTTGTTGCATTTCTATCAGACTGATTACCAGATCTCAAATGTTTATAATTGGGGCTTGTAAGGTGTTCTATTACCTTGTTACCTCCCATCTGTACACCACAGGAGTTTACAATGACCCAACCTGTACAAAAAAAGTAAACCATGCAGTTCTGGCTGTAGGATATGGTGCGATTGCTGGAGAGGATTTTTGGCTGATCAAAAACAGGTACAATTAAGATTTGTGATAATAAATTGACTTGTTTTGACTTTAAAGTATGGCCCCTCAAAGGCTTGTAAAAGCAGAACATCTATGACAAACAAAATTGAAGAAAAATACAAAAACGGATTTGTTTTGTTCTACTTCAACAGTTGGGGTACCCATTTTGGAGATGGTGGCTACATCCGTATAGCCAGAAATAAGAACATGTGTGGCATTGCCGAATATGCCTGCTTTCCAGTTATGTAGCTGCAACATTTCAAAAACAAGAAATTCATTGTTTTGTTGTTTAATTTCTTTGAATGCATGTTTTATATATGGTTTTTACGTTGTCTTTTTAAATATGTCTAAATGTGTTTTATGAGTCTTACAAAATTGTTTTGTTTGGCTTAACTTAAGAGGAAAGAGTACATGTAGTATTTGGAAATGTTTGCAATAACTAATGTAACCTGAATGGTAACAGTCTAAATTATTGGATAAATGTGGACCATGCCATCCACCTACCTGGTCACATCAGAAGAGAAGCCACGGTGTCATCCTGGTTTAACATCGCACATGGAAGCATGTGTTCAAAGTGGTAATCCCAAATTGTTTAAGTGACCATAACATGATTTTTAACTTAGTGTTTGTTTGTTTGTTTTTTTGTGTGGGGTTTCTTTCTTTTTTTTTTTTTTTTTTATTCTTTGGAAAAAAATGTATCCCTTTTTTTGCTGTAGAAATATTAAATGAACTACATTAAAAGGCTGGGTTGTGTGGGTTTTGTGTGTGTGTGTGTGTGTGTGTGTGTGTGTGTGTGTGTATGTGGCTAAGGAGACCCATTTTCTGATCCACAGCCTATCATGGTCAACTCTGTGAAGGGGAAAAAGATGTTCACCTTTAGCAGAATGAGATTTTAGAATGGGTGGTGTATTCGGTTTTGCAATGCAAAAAGACAGTTGTGTCGTATGACAATAGGGATAGATTAGCACGTGATGGAACAAAATAAAAAGCAAAGCAACCCGGAAATCGTTCATAATCGCCACCACAGACGACCAGAAGTGTGGCTTCACGAGTGCACAGGTGAGAATAGACACATCAGGTTTATTTCTTTCCCCACATTTATGGATATAATCTTTTTAATGAAAGTTTGGGTTTTCTTTTAATTAAAGTGGTTACTGCTTCTATTGAGAACTTGTAAAAGAGATTGTAAATGTTTTCCATTTGAGACGTCAACTAATTTCTACCCCTTTGACGTGTATTTATTTTGTTTTCCCTAAAGAAAAGTTTCTCTTTTCATCTGGACAATGTATTTTTTTTTTTCTAAGAGATTTGTATTAGCTACTCTTTTGGGTTGTCCAAAGTCCATGATCTTTCTGAGGATTAATGTTATAACAATGAGATGGCCAACGTAGATTTTAATATAGCAGCTTGCACCGAATTCTTCGCCCTGTACTTGTGATTAAAAAAGAGAAAACGTTGTTTTTCTAAACGCGTCGTCTTTCTGCTACTCCGCTTCTTACGCCACGTATTTAAAATGCTGTCAAGTTTAAACAATGTGTCAAGACAGTCTGTGCTCTGTTCCATTTTGTTTGCTTTTTGAAGCACAATGCTTTCTGTGTGAACGTCTCGTTCGTTCAGCTCACTGCAGTTTTAAATCCACACTGAACGATATCGGTTTTATCCAGCTGGTGGGAGATACAGTAGTCTATTTGATCACTTTCCTGGATCAACATTATTGTCCGAAAATATAGACTTAAGTCAATCCCTACCCCTAAGCCTAACCTTACCCATACTTTATTCCTAAAATCGGTGGGCAATGAAGCCTTAAACAGATATTTCCTGAAAAGTTATATCTAAATTCTGATTGGTTGATTGGAATGTAGGATGTTGATCCAGAAACATGTTGTAAATCACGCTCACCGGTCTAGTTATGTGCGTGTATGTATCGTCTCACACACTGAAATAATCTCTTCATAATGTGGCTGATGACTTAAAAGCCACCTGTCAACATAATGCAATGAGAATATATTAGAAAATAATACAGATGTTTGAATGCGTGACTTGCGATTTGTTCTCATCAGACCATGATGATGTTTGGGAGCTTGCTGTTTGCCGTGTGTTGTAGTGCAGCACTGGCCCATTTCAACACAAATCTAGACCAGCACTGGGAGTTGTGGAAGAAGACACATAACAAGTTTTACTTCTCCAGTAAGGTAAGAATATGATTTTCACAAGCCTCTGTCAGATGATCCAAATCTGGGGCCCATATTCACAAAACGTTTTGTCTTTCAACTAACAGTTCTCCTAAATATTAGTATAAGTTTTTAGCTAAGCGGTTTTTCTTAAAACCTATTCACAGAGCTGCTGAGACAAACTTTCACGAAGGAATAGAGAGAAGTCTAACAGTAAGGACCAAGGGCAACATTATGTTGCCATTTTCAAATAAAGGTTTAAAAATGCTGGCTGTGTGTCATTTATTAAACAATTATATGTTCAGCTAATTGTCAGCCTACATGTGTGCCTCTAATAATTAGTGAATCTGCATGTAAGCAGCTGTTTAATTAGCAGAGTAGAATAATCATGGCTGATAGTAAGACATGCAAACGTAAAAGAAAATCAAAGTGGACACAAGCACAGCTGTTACTTCTTGTCCAGCTGGTTAAGGGAAACAAGGATATAATCAAAGGAAAATTTGGAGTTGGGATAACCAAAGGTGATACCTTTTGAAAAGCTCATTGTCATCAAATGTTTCTAAAATGTATATATTCTTAGGAAGATTGCAAGCAACCGAGTTTTTTGCTCGGTCTTAGTAACTTGGGAGTCCTCTTCACTACTCCTAAAGTTTCACAGATTTAGGAGCTAGTTTTAGTTTTTACAAGCTTTATGAAACCGTCTTAGAGCAAAAGTGCAGCGCCGACCTCATACGTCATTCCCCAGAACTGCTTCAGTTTTACCACAGTGAGCACAAGATAGATTAAAGTGATTATTACATTTTGAATATGGATATTTTTCTTACTAAAACACATCAATTCGCTACAGAAGGCCTTTGTTCTTTGATTCATTGGCTTATTTAAGAACTTTTATATCATAATTTAAAATTAAATATATTTGTAATACTTGGAAAAAAATGAACAAATATCATAGCACGTTTTTTTTTTTTAAATATCACGATTCATGATTTTATCACAATTCTTTGTCATGTTGGTTTTACTATTTTGTAAGCTGTCTGAGCTGTCTAGAGCCCAACTAATTTCCCTATTATAAAGACAAAGCCTTTCAACGTAACAAAATAAAAGAATGACAGATATTTAAGCCAAAGAGGGCCAAGATAAAAATCATTGTTCTTGTTTTTTTTAAAATATATAATAAAGATAGAAGAATGACAAGGATACGCATTACAACTACACATAATATACAAATAAAACAAACAGTGCTTTATTTTCAGGTACAATAGTGTATTTAGCAGGAGCATTCAAAAAATGTAATGAATAAATATAAAAATAAGACCCTACATAAACTAATTTCTAAAGCAATTGTGATGATTTTGGCTCACATTTAACAAAAACCCACCAATTCACAATCTCAACAAATTATAATACTTCATAAGACCAATATAAAAACATTTTTAGTGAATTGTTGTCCTTATGGAAAGTATGTTCATTTATTGTACATGTACTCAATACTTGGTAGGGGCTCCTTTTGCTTTAATTACTGCCTAAATTCGGTGTGGCATGGAGCTGATCAGTTTGTGAAGGGATAGTTCACCCAAAAATGAAAATTCTGTAATTATTTCATGTCATTCCAAACCTGTATTACCAGCAATCTTCAGAATATCTTCTTTTATGTTCAGCATAAGAAAGCAATTGATACAGGTTTGGAGTGACATGAAGTGAGTAAATGATTTTTGATGTGAATGAATTTTTGGGTGAACTATCCCTTTAAGGTATACTAAACTACCTCTCTCTTATTGGTTACAACTGGAGAATGAGATTAATCGTTGTGATTAAAAAAAATTAAAAACAGGTTTTGGGTGGAATATATGCATGTATAAGAAAGTTCAAGAATATGGAATGAATAAATACATTTGTTTCAGCAAATATCATATATTCAAATATTCCCAGAACATGTATATGATTGAAAAGAAAAAGGAATGGTTAGAGAATGAAAAATTACAATACACTGAAATACACTTTTACAATACACAATTTTTTATTATTTATTTTTTTAAGGTAAGAGGTTGCAAACAATATATTTTAGCTACATTTAAAAAAAACAAAAAAAAAAACTAAATTTGTTTATTTAAATGTAGCTAAAATAAACTGATTGCAACCACTTACCTTAAAAATAAATCTTTTAAAAAATACCTTTTTTTGTCAGTATAGGTTGGTACAATGCATAAATAAAAACTGTTATGGATATTTACAACTATACTGATGGACCTAAAGATTCAGGAAATGGTTTACAGTGGTGGAGGAAGTCAAACCAGACAGAACATTTTATTGTTCATATACCAGACAGTATTTTATTCAGACTTGGCAGCAGCTTTACAGAATATTATTACCAACAAAACAACTAGAGATAACATTCTAATAGAAATATACACCGCACTACTTAACCAAATTATGAATAGATGTTCAATTCTGTTGGATACCAGCACATAAAGGAATTAAAGGGAAAGAAACAGAAGACAAATTAGCGAAAAAGTATTAAATCTTAACGACAAAATAGATATTTCCCTTTAAAAAATGGAGGGAAAACATTAACTAAAATCAACATTAATAATCAATGGCAAAAGATTTGGGACTCAGATAATAAAGGAAAAACGAATATTACAGCATTCAAAAAGTAAATTTAAAACTATAAAAACAAAACAGAAGAATTCAGTTATAAAAGACTACGGTTAGGACAAGCACAATTTAATAAAACATTATTTCTTAAGAGGAAAGTGAACACAGATGAATGTGAGATTTTAAATGCAAAGAAAATGTTGAGCAAATTAGGAAGAAAATGGGATGTTAAAGGTATTTTAGGAATAGATCATTCTTAAGTGGAAGTTAATTAATATTTTGCATGAAATTTGTATTAGAGACAAAGAGATGTCCAGTGACCAAGAGAGTAATAAATCAGGCAGTTGTATATTGGGCTTACCGATTTACTATTTTAGAGGCTTAGTATCAAGAGATCAGCTTAATATACACACATACTCCTGATTTAAAGATATTACAGATGCAAATAAAATGTCCATATAAGGATGTAGGCTTACACAAATAATAACTGCACACTAATGGTTACCACAGATTTAGACTTCAAGGATACACAATCTTGCAATTATGTATGGAGAAACAATGATTACAACAGTCCTGGTTGTTTTTCACAGTCGCAGGAAACATTCAGATTTCTGTTTAAATGTGAACTTGTGCACTGAGCTGTATTCTCGGGTCCACTGATGCACACTGACCGATGAGAATAAATGCAGAGGTCCACAAAATGTCTATGAATGTTTGTTACTGCAAATGGATCTTGTTTATGTGGTGTGTATAATTCTTGACTGGGGTTCTACAGCAAATAATATTAATTAGTAATAGTACAAAATGTGAAATTAATGCTAACAGCTCAAAGGAAAAATGTTGAGTCACGGCAGTTCTGTAATGGTGATCATACTTGGCAAATTTAGCACAATATTTGATATCATACTCTATATTAGTCAAAATATAACTTAGCAGTATATCAACTAAAACAATATGATGAACAGTTTAAAATAACGCTCACGGTTTTCAGTGACACACATTCAAAATTCTCACAAGGCAAACTTTGGTGAGAGATTATTAACAGGAACTTTCACATTACAGTTGACGACGTGAAATTGCTGCAAGATGAAATCTTGTTTCGGATTTATACACATTTAATTTGTGAAACATTGGAATTGCAAGACTTCATGAATCTTTTCCTTCCAATGCTCTTGCACAATATAAACCACGCCTACTCCAAAGTTCAGTTGAGTTCAGTTACTGTGGCAAAGTATGCTTGGAAACTGACCTGAGGTCTGTTTCATAAAATACGATAAGAAAAGCAGTGATTAAAGTCCAGCAACTGACTTGAAATAAGAAATAAATCAGGGTTTAAGCAGTTCCATAGATGACTATTTAAGTTCACACAATCTCACTAATTAGATCCAAATTCAATGAGTCAAGATAAGTTGATTCACAAATTTAAGCAGCCCTTAACGTCAATCATAGATTAAATCGAATCCACCATGGCAGACACTGAGTAAATTTTCGCTGTTTAGAAGAAACTCTCCTTATATCTCCTCCGGAGCAAACCCCATCTATATTTCCAGCAGACTGCTTACTAGATTTTAACACCAAACTACCCATCAAATCGAGATCACAAAGGCAGTATGAAAGCAGACAAAGCAGCAGGTCCAGACGGCATACCACCAGAGTCCTTGAAATCAGTAGTTTAAATAACAACCAACATGCTTCACCATCCGCTACAATAAGACTAGCACACCATGGGATTCCACCAAATTTTGTCTCCATTATCCAGCAGTTGTACAGCTACTCCTCATGCCAGGTTATACATAAAGGAAAACTAACAGAATCTTTTGAAGTGCTTTTGAAGTTTTACAGAAAAACCCAACACAGGGATCCGTTGGTCCCAATCTGGCTCTCTGAGAAAGAAAAGTAAGTTAGCTTCAAAATAAACACCATGAAGATTAACTTCAAACAACAGGAGCAAATTCAACTACATGGTGTGGACATCAGATATGTAAATAAGTTCAGCTACCTTGGTAGAGTGGATAGCAAAGATGGAGGAGCGGATGAGGACATTACGAGCCGCTTCAACAAAGCCAGACATGTTTTCAACACCCTACACCCCATTTAGAAATCAACAGTTCTCTCCAGGAAGACCAAAGTCTGCATCTTCAGTAGAAACGTTAAAGCAGTCTCGTTATGGATCTGAAACCTGGATGCTAACAAAAACAGCCACAAACAACCTGCAGACCTTCATTAACAATTGCCTGTGTTATATATTATATTTCAGATGGCCAGAAAAGATCTAAAACTCCAGATTGTGGGAGGAAACAAATCAGTTGCCCCAAATGAACAAGAAATACGAAAGAGGAAATGGGGTTGGATAGGTCACACTCTCTGCAAGAACCTTGAAAATGTCACCAAACCGGCACTGCACTGGAGTGGAACCCACAAGGAAAGAGAAGAGTGGGTGTAGGCCAAAACAGACTTGGAGACGATGCACGGAAGAAAAGGAAAAAGGCAGCTGGATTGTCGAGTTGCCCAAAAAATTGTTGAGGCCCTATGCTCCTTTGTGGAGTCAACGGAATAAGAAAGAATCTGTTTGAGACGTTGTTTTCTTCAGTGCATAAATGACGTATGACAGCTATATTCTTCATCTGTAAATGAAAGTCGTTCAAATATATACATTTTGTTGTCAGGAGTAATCTAGGCATATGCAGGTGAATGAGCATTTTTGCCTTTATTATGACAGGATAGATCAGAACTGACAGAGAGAGACGGGGATGGGATCAGAAAAGGTCCTCAAATCAGGATTCAATGTATGGCAGTATCAACGCAGACAATCCTTGTGTATTTTATAAAACAGGCCTCCAGGGCAGTTCTTGGCTCTTTTTAGGTGGGCCCTAGACCCTTAAAACTATAATAATTTATCTGAATGATCGAGCCAGTTAAGCTTACTCCAAGTTTAGCATTCTCATGTCTTTTGAGTCTTGTTGGTTTAAACATTAAAGTGATTTAAAACAATTCAAGCACAAAATAAAAAAGAGATATCGCGCACACAGAAAGTTGCTGCTTGAATGTTGCTGAAGTTGCCTTTTTTTTTTTTTTCATTGTCTGTTGTTTATGTTGGCAGGATGAGGAGCTTGGAAGGAGGGAGTTGTGGGAGAGAAACCTTGAACTTATCACCCTTCACAACCTGGAGGCCTCCATGGGTCTGCATTCATATGACCTGAGCATGAACCACATGGGAGACATGGTGAGAGCATGAGTCCAGTGTCCCCTTTTCCCTTTTACACTGCATTTCTTTGTGATTTCTTAGGTACTTTCTTAGAGAATTTTTACTTTTCAATAGCACCTGCATAGACTATAATAGATGCCCTGAAAAACAATTGACGATTTAATCACCAGTAACTCAGATTGTCTTTATTGTGTTATGTTGATTCACAGACAACACAGGAGATTCTGCAGTCATTTGCCACGACTCGTGTCCCCCCTGGTTTTAAGAGGCAAACAGCTGAATTTGTGAGCTCTCTTGGAGCTTCTGTCCCAGACTCTGTGGACTGGAGAGAGAAGGGATATGTCTCCAGTGTGAAGAACCAGGTATGATTATACTGCATATTTTGAATAAAATCTGTTATATCTATATGTAGCATAAATGCTAAATGTTTCCTGTTTTAGTAGTTTTATCATGCTTTTCTGTCTTCTGTCAGGGTGCATGTGGTTCATGTTGGGCGTTCAGCGCTGTTGGGGCTCTTGAAGGTCAGCTGATGAAGACCAAAGGAAAGCTGGTCGACCTCAGTCCACAGAATCTGGTGGATTGTTCTTCCGGTTACGGGAACAAGGGCTGCAATGGTGGTTGGATGGCTGATGCCTTCCAGTATGTTATTGATAATGGAGGAATTGACTCTGAATCATCTTACCCTTATAAAGGAGTGGTATGTTATTTCTGTGGGTCCATGTGTTTAAAAACAAACAAACAAACAAAAAAATGATGAGAGTAAATTCCATTAGTGATCCTAGAGCACAAAACCAGTCTTAAGTCACTGGGGTATGTATTTAGCAATAGCCTAAAAAACTAAATTCTGGTTCAAAATAAAAAAAAAACAATTAATGCCAAAAATCATTAGGATATTAAGTAAAAATCATGTTCCATGAAGATATTTAGTAAATTTCCTACCGTAAATATATAAAAACTATTTTTGATTACTTATATGTATTGATAAAAATTCATTTGGACATCTTTCAAAGGTTATTTTCTCAGTATTTTTCCCCAGATTTTCAAATAGTTCTACCTCGGCCAAATATTGTCCTATCCTAATATACCATACATCAATGGAAAGCTTTGTTTATTCAGCTTTCAGATGATGTATACATCTCAATTTAGAAAAATTGACACTTAAGACATTTTTTGTGGTCCAAGGTCACATATTAGAAGTAACAGGACTTGTTATTGTGAGATTTGAGTGATGCTTATGCAGTCAGGTCTCTACATTGATGGATTTATCAGTGTTTGGTACATTTTTAAAAAGCTGCAATCCATTATCATAATAAATATATTGTACTAATAAATAAATATGTCCTACAGCAAGGGCCATGTATATATGATCCATCCCAGCGTGCAGGAAACTGCACCAAGTACTATTTTGTCAGTGAAGGAGATGAGGAGGCCCTGAAGCAGGCTGTTGCCAACGTCGGGCCCATTTCAGTGGCCATTGATGCCACCCGCCCTCAGTTTGTCTTTTACCACAGTGGTGAGAATTTCTTCCCTGTACATTTCAGACTGATTACCATGTCAGGGTATTCAGGTTACAAATTTAGGGTTGAAATGTTTTTTTTTTTTTTTTTTCATTGACAACTATTATAACATTATCTTACATCTGTCCACAGGGGTTTACAATGATCCATCCTGCACCAAAAATGTAAACCATGGAGTTTTGGCTGTGGGATACGGTGCGATTGCTGGACAGGACTTTTGGCTGGTCAAAAACAGGTACAGGCTGACTTGTTGAAATTGTGTGTTCATAAACTGACTGGGTCCGATATTGTTTTGGGAAATGTACATGCAGAAAGGCATGTAAAAAGAACATCTGTCTCAAACAAAACATTAAGATGGAAAAAAACTAAACAAATCCTGATTGTTGTTTTTTACTTGAACAGTTGGGGTACTGGATTTGGAGAAGGTGGCTACATCCGTATGGCCAGAAACAAGGACAACATGTGCGGCATTGCCTTATACCCATGCTATCCGGTTATGTAGCTGAAATCCTGTTAAAATAATGAATATATCAAAATAAGATTCAAGATGTATTATTTTATAATCTTATTTCTTAACTGTAAATTTGTTAAATATGTTTTCCCCCCAATTCTGTTGTCTTTAAAAATGTCCTAATATGGATGTCTTAAATAAATATAGAATTTTAAATCCGTCTTTTTTATTTCTTTCCTTTTTTGTCTTTTAAATCTTTAAAAGGGAATATGCTTTCACTCTACTCAGTATATTTACAAATGACTTGGTTTTATTCAGTGCAACATCACAACGAACAGTTTCACATGAGGTATTAAAGGATTTTTCAAGATAAGCACACAGATAATCAGTTATGATTGACATTTAGATTGCTGTGATTTTTACACCTTTGGTTGATTAGCCACATTCATAAGGTAACACAAGGGAGAGAATGACACAGATGTTCACACCAGCAGAAATAGATTTTAAATAAGTGATAGGTAAAAGAAAAAAAAAAACACTTGCTACCGTTATAGTCTGCTTATCTGAACCATTAATAAGTGGATCTCCAGCAAGAATGCCTTGAGAGAATTAATTCTGTAAGTGCAAATTATTATCCAACAATCAAGTTTGTTAAATGACATTTGTATTGGTGTCATTTATATGACACAGCTAAAATATAACTGCATCATATTTGTAGAGACATGCATATAGTTTCGGCAAGGCGCCACCTATTTGTAATAAAGCAATAAACCATTCATTAAACATTAATAATTACATTTTCAAAATGATTATAACCTGTCATAACATTAGCTTATTGTAAAGAAACTCGGTCATGACAAGAACATAGATACAGGTTTTGCCAAAGTCAGCCGAACTTACTATTTGTCATTTTGATTTGTTGAAAACCTACTTTTTCAAACTCCTCCCAGTCAGTTGGTCCGATTTTCAACAAAGTTTAGTCAGATCGTCTAAAGACTGTGCTGACAAAAGGTCATGAATTTTGTGTTGATAAACAAAACCATTTTTGTACTGTGTTGCAACAAGCTTGAGGCACGATGCCAAAATGACTCTTAGGTTGTATCCCTCCAAAGATTTGACATACTGACACCAAACTTTACCATTGTAACTTCACAGAATATTTGCACATTTATTTGACCACCTGTCAAAACCACCTGTTTGCTCAAAAGTGATAACCCATTAAAATATTACTAGAGGTTGAATTTGTGATTTTCCAGCCAATTTGACTAAAATCACCATGAATGGCTTTAATTACTCATTGCTGCAGTAGGTCTAACACTCTGTGCCATGCTTAGCTCCTCATTTTGCCCCTTTTGTGCTTGGCCCCTAAATTGCTATTTGCAGCTATATTTAATGTAATATTTATTCATCATGTTTTATTGTTCTATTTGACAACAAATTGTTTAATTAATATAGCCTATGAAGCTATATTAATATGAAGCAAAGAGATGCAGGTCTGTTTGAAACTATGCCAAATAATATCCGCTCAAGCTTTGTGTCTATTTTTATTTTAGATGCTGTTTTTTGTGAAGGTCTCATGAAGTAAACTGACCACAGTTTCACTTGCCATCATCGTTTTTTTCTTTAATTTCACTTCCTTAATATATATATTTGTCCAGTCAGTGTTTGAGGGAAATTATTTCCCCTTTCCTGTAACTTCCTATGTGATGTTTGGTCAAAATGCTGAAAGAATGATTGGTCAAAATGCTGTTTCTGCACCTTCAAAAGTCATGAAGTTGTTCCTGTTTTAGTAGCTTTCTCATGCTTCACTCTTCTATCAGGGCAGTTCATGTTGGGCATTCAGCTCGGTCGAGGTTCTTGCAGGTCAGCTGATGAAGACCACACGAAAGCTGGTTGACCTCAGAATCTGGTGGACTGTTCCTCCAGTTACAGCAACAAGAGCTGCAGTGGTGGTTTTATGAAGCCTCGCATCTGTCCACCACAGGAGTTTACAATGACCTGACCGGTACAAAAAATGTGAACCAGTGATTGCGGGACCAGAAAACAGGAACAATCAGAGTGATTGTGAAGTTTTGTGACCATAAATTGACCTGTGTATGATTTTGTTTTTTGAAATGTATCCACTCAAAGGCTTGTTAAAGTCGATCCGTATGAAATTTACTGTTTTATGGTCTAATTTCTTAGTTGTAAATTTGTGTTCTGTATGTAGTTTTACATTTCCATTGCCTTTTAAAAATCCAAATGTATTTTATGAATTTAAAGGGGGGGTGAAATGCTCGTTTTTACTCAATCACCTGTTAATCTTGAGTACATATAGAGTAGTACTGCATCCTTCATAAATCCAAAAAGTCTTTAGTTTTATTATATTCATAAGAGAAAGATAGTCTGTACCGATTTTTCCCGGAAAAACACGACCGGCTGGAGGCGTGACGTGTGGGCGGAGCTAAAGAATCACGAGCGCGAATAGGCTTTTGCGTTGAGAGCATGTGGAAGCTGTGACATTGCCATGAGGGAAAACCCATCATCCAAAACAAACCATGGCTTACAGTCAGATTCAGCCGTTTATTATGATCCAGAATCAGATCCAGAGGCTGAAACTGAACGAAAGCAGCAGCAGCAACGACTCGCTCCGAGCGGGGCTCGAACCCGGGTCTCCGGCATGGGAGGGACGCACTAACAAGGAGGCAGAGATATTTGAAGCAGTTTTACTCACCGCCTGCGGTTCCAACACACGACCGTGACCCTTTTTCCTTGGGATTGCATCATCCTTAAGAAATAAACGATACGCAAATCCGTCGTCAAACTGGGCCTTGTGAACACGCATCTTCGAAATGCGGGGAACAAACAAAAACAATTACACAACTCTGCTGATGCTCTGTAAAAATAAACTCCATCAACTGGTCCCTAAATGCTGTTTTTTTTTTTTTTTGGTAATCTGTGCAGGGTTGTCTTGCCCTGCAACCAAAAACACACTTCTTTTGTGACTTTTCGCGACGCTCTCGCTCTGATCAGTGAAAGTATGTGCTGTTCAGCCTCTTTATATGGGAGCCGCGCTCTTCCGGCAGAAGTGCGTCAGGACCCATATAAGGAAATTCCGCTCCATCTAACGTCACACATAGCCATACTCGAAAAAAACTTTCCGAAACTTGAGACAAACCGGAAGGAGTATTTTGGGAACAAAAATACTCCTTCAAATGTACAACTTAATTTTTGAAACTTTGCCCATGTTTAGCATGGGAATCCAACTCTTTAACAGTGTAAAAAACTCAGTATGCATGAAATAGCATTTCACCCCCCCCCCCCCTTTAAAAAAAATAAATATGACATTTTTAATCTTGTCTCTGAGTTGACATTTTAAATGGAAGAATGCAATTACTCATTGGTATATTTACAAATGTCAACTGGTCAGTTGAGTAAGTTATTATTTTTGTTTATTTTAAACAAATACACCTTTAATCAACCAGGGGTAATCAGAATCAATCTTAAGTCCTGTTCAAACTGTTGCCATAAAATTAGAAGCACACAATTCCCTAGAATATCATTAAATGCTTGAACTTTAATATTTGTACTCATGGAAATTATAAAGTAGTCAAACCTGTTCATTAGTAGGGGGTGTCCCAATACTTTTGCCCATATAGTGTTAGTTAGCTGCCAAGTGTGGTGTAATTTTTCTTAAAAATCTAGTAACAAGAAAACTCTGGACATTTTTCATACTTGGTTTTTAATCATGCCATTGTCACTAAAACTATGATAACTATTTTGGACACATTTAACTTTTGTTTCATAGAAATAAATGACATATTCCTTAAAGGGGTCATATAATGTTACTAAATAACATTATTTGGTGTTATGAAATGTATTTATGCGGTTTAAGGTAAAAAAACACAGTCTTTTCCACATACTGAACATTATTGTTTCTCCTCTATGCCCCACCTTTCTGAAACACATTGATTTTAACAAAAACTAATCGGTCTGAAAAGCGAGGTGTGCTCAGATTGGCCAGCTATCCAGTGCCTTGTGATTGGCCGAATGCCTCAAGCGTGTGATGGAAATGTTACGCCCCTCACCAATACTGTGATGCATGTCCCGGTCAGAACACTGGTGAGACAAGACAAAAACAATAAAACCCATTACAAACGAGCCATATGTTGCATCCAGTGGGGACATAATTACAGATTATAATGATTTATACTGTGTTTTTACTCATTGTGTTGCATCGTGCAGCGTAAACAAAACCATGTCTGCATTTTTGCTCAGAGAAACAACAAACAACAAGCTCTACTCTACACCAGCAGTCCAGTCCTCGCACCCCACCACTCTGGACCTTTGGGCAATGTTGACATCAACAGGTATTCAGGTCCCACGAATTATATAAAATATCCAGACAGAAATTTGTTACTGATTCTCAGTGGGAAAGTGCCTAAGCAAAGTTGCCCAACTTTTTGAGCAAGTTGCATTTTTCAGATGTTCACTCAAACAAAAAGAGTTTAGAAGAGTTTTAAAAAACACTTGGTAGGCTACCTTTGGCAGCTGTGTCATATGACAATAGGCAGATATTAGCACGTGATGGAACAAAGTAAAAGCAAAGCAACCAGGAACTCGTTCATCATCACCTCCTTTACACAGTGCAGTTGCCAGAAGTGCAGCTTAACAGGAGTACACAGGTGAGAGATACATCAGTTACTTTTATCATCACTTGTATCTATTCAATAAGTGTTTTTTTGTTGGTGTTTTCTATCAAAAAAACTTTCTCTTTTCACTTTCTTATCACTTTCTCTTTTAATTAAGCCATTGCCTGGGGTTATAATTGCAGTAATGATAGTGTGTATTGCCCAAAGCCTCTGATATTTTTAAGATAACGTCAGATAATATAGATTTTAAATTAAATTGTTTCACTTTCTTCTATACTAGCGGTGAAAAAGAGAAACTGCTTTTGTTGTTGTTTTTTTTTTTTTTTTTTTTTTGCTTTGTAAACTTCATAAAGCAAAAGTCGTCTTTGAAAAAAAAAGTCCCCTTCCGCCTCGCGTCTCTGCTTTTTCAAGTTTAAAAATGTGTCTCGACAGTTTTGTGTTCTTCCGTTTTATTTTACATATTTAAAGCAGAAAATGCGTTCCGTGTGAATGGCGTTTGTTCATCTCACTGCAGATTGAAGTACCTGTTCCGGCCAGTAGGTGGGACTAAGAGCCCGTTTTCAGTAAATCGTTATTAATTCAAAGCCCCAAATACTAACCAACCAATCAACTTCCCTGATTTCTTTACATGGATATAAACATATAAATGGACATATAGGGTACTATATATAGTTACAGAAGTCATTCACTGGAAAAATCTCTTAATATTGTGTGTTATATGTCGGCCAGCTGTCAACATAATGCAATGAGAATATATTATCACAAAATATTGAATGCATGGCAGTAATTATAACCTGTGTTTTGTTCTTGTCAGACCATGATGTTTGGGAGCTTGCTGTTTGCCGTGTGTTGTAGTGCAGCACTGGCCCATTTCAACACAAATCTAGACCAACACTGGGAGTTGTGGAAGAAGACACATAACAAGATTTACTCCAGTAAAGTGAGAATATGAATGTCATTAATCTGTCAGATGATCCAAAAGAATGTTCTGTCAGGAATGCATTCATTCATGCATCCATTTCTTCCTTGTTTCTTTTCAGACTTGTAATGCTTGATTTATGGGGTTATTTGTTGTAGAAATAATAATGTTTTCATTTATGACCAGTGAAATCAATAGTTGTATATGTTGCTGTATTAAACTGTGGAATTTATTTTGTTTATATTGGCAGGTTGAAGAACTGGGCAGGAGGGAGTTGTGGGAGAGAAACGTTGAACTTATCACTCTTCACAACCTGGAGGCCTCCATGGGCCTGCATTCATATGACCTGGGCATGAACCACATGGGAGACATGGTAAGGACATGAATATAGTGTCCCTTTCTTTCCCCCTTTCCACTGTATTTCTTTGTCTGGGGTTTTTGTTTGTATGCATATACATTCAGTTTGCTTAAAAAAATGGCTGGCAGTATCTAAAAACTAAAAATGTTATCTTTTTTTTGTTGTTGTTGATACACAGACAACAGAGGAGATCCTGCAAACGTTAGCCACAACTCGTGTCCCCCCTGGCTTTAAGAGGCAAGCATCAGAATTTGTGGCCTCTCCTGGGGCTTCTGTCCCAGACTCTCTGGACTGGAGAGAGAAGGGATATGTCTCCAGTGTGAAGGACCAGGTAAGATTATACAAATATATATATATATATATATATATATATATATATATATATATATATATATATATATACACACTTTTTTATACAGAAACAAAATGCTTTTCTTATTTCGATTTTTTTGTATGAGTTTTATTTTATGTCTCAGGACAGCTCTTTTTGCTTAGTTTGAAAGACCTGAGACAAAAGTATTTATAGAATTTCAGGTTCACATTATATTGTAATTATATCTAGCTTGGAGTCAAAAAGTGTAAGTATTTCACAGTTCTTGTGTTTCCTGGTTTTAGTAGTTTAATCATAATTCTCTCTCTGTTGTCAGGGTGCATGTGGTTCATGTTGGGCATTCAGCGCTGTTGGGGCTCTTGAAGGTCAGCTGATGAACACCACAGGAAAGCTGATCGACCTCAGTGCTCAGAATCTGGTGGACTGTTCCTCCAGTTATGGCAACGAGGGCTGCAATGGTGGTTGGAAGAATGCTGCCTTTCAGTATGTTATTGATAATGGAGGAATAGACTCGGAGTCATCTTACCATTATGAAGGAGTGGTAAGTTGTTTGTGCATCAAATTGAAGGAGAAACAAGTGATAATTACAAAACATCGTAGAAACATTTTATATTAGAAGTGTCAGGAACTGTCACTGCAAGATTGTATTCAGAAAGCTGGATTTGTCAGTGCTTCAGTCATTTAAAAAAATAAAAATGCTTCAACCCATTATTATGAATATAATCTAATAAATAAATGTGTCCTAAAGCAAGGGACATGCAGATATGATCCATCCAAGCGTGCAGCAAGCTGCAGAAAGTACTACTCTGTCCGTAAAGGAGATGAGGAGGCCCTGAAGCAGGCTGTTGCCAACATTGGGCCAATTTCAGTGTCCATTGATGCCACCCGCCCTCAGTTTATCATGTACCACAGTGGTGAGTATTTCTCTCATCACATTTCAGGCAGGCTGATTACAAGCCTGTTTCATTGGTTGCTATTATAATCTTTTAAACTAATAATATTATAATCTCACATCCTTCCACAGGAGTTTACAATGATCCATCTTGCAGCAAAACCACAAACCATGCAGTACTGGTTGTGGGATACGGTGCGATTGCTGGACAGGACTTTTGGCTGGTCAAAAACAGGTACAAATCAGAATGATTGTTATGAACTGACTGGATCTGATTTTGTTTTTTGAAATATACCCAGTGTAGTCTTGTAAAAAGAGAACATCTATTTCAGACAAAATACTGAGATTAATAAATAAATATGCTAATAGTTATTTTTGCTTGAACAGTTGGGGTACCCGTTTTGGAGATGGTGGCTACATCCGTATGGCCAGAAACCAGAACAACATGTGCGGCATCGCCTCATACGCCTCCTATCCGATTATGTAACTGAAACACATGCTGAAATCTAGGAATATAGATAAGAAATGTGTAAATTTCTTACCTGTAAATGAGTTTTCTATATCCTTTTTTTTTTGGTCAAATTTCCATTGTTTTTTTTTTTTTTTATCAAAATGTATTTTAAGAATGTCTTACAGTATAAATATGAAATCTCTCTATTGTGAACCTTTAAAAGAAAAATTGCTTTCACTCTACTCAGTATATTTACAAATGACTTGGTTTTATTCAGTGCAACATCACAACGAACAGTTTGACATGAGGTATTAAAGGATTTTTCAAGATCAGCACAGAATGTCCAGTTATGATTGACATTTAGATTGCTGTGATTTTTACACCTTTGTTTGATTAGCCACATTCATAAGGTAACAAAAGGGAGAGAATGACATAAAATGACACAGATGTTCACACCAGCAGAAATAGATTTTAAATAAGTGATTGGTAAAAGAAAACTCGAGTCTGTTTCTCTGAACAATTAATAAGTGGATCTCCAGATGCCAAGAATTCCTTGAGAAAATTAATTCAGTCAGCCTATGTTATGATCCAACAGTTAAGTTTGCTAAAATAAAATTCCTGTGCCAGAGCTTTGAGTCTATTTTTATTTTAGATGCTGTTTTTTGTGAAGCTCTCGTGAAGTAAACTGACCACAATCTCACTTGCCATCATTGTGTTTTCTTTCATTTCACTTCCTTTATATACAGTATATTTGTCCAGTCAGTGTTTGAGGGAAATTATTTCCCCTTTCCTGTAACTTCCTATGTGATGAGTTGGAAATTCAGAAACCAAGTATTAAAGAATGATTGGTCAAAATGCTGTTTCTGCACTTTCAAAAAGTCATGAAGTTGTTCCTGTTTTAGTAGCTTTCTCATGCTTCACTCTTCTATCAGGGCAGTTCATGTTGGGCATTCAGCTCGGTCGAGGTTCTTGCAGGTCAGCTGATGAAGACCACACGAAAGCTGGTTGACCTCAGAATCTGGTGGACTGTTCCTCCAGTTACAGCAACAAGAGCTGCAGTGGTGGTTTTATGAAGCCTGGCATTTGTCCACCACAGGAGTTTACAATGACCTGACCTGTACAAAAAAGAAGGTTCTGGTAATACAAGGTAACTACATGGGGTAGAGTTGGGTTTAGGGGTAGGTTCAGGGTTAGTACCTAGTTGTTACATAGTTATTGTAATTATTATAATAAGTACATAGTATGTACACGAGGAACAGGACTGTAAAATAAAGTGCTACCCTATTCTTAGTTGTAAATGTGTGTTCTGTATAGTTTTCCATTTCCATTGCCTTTTAAAAATCCAAATGTATTTTACTAATTTAAAATAAATATAACATTTTTATCTTGTTTTTGTGTTGACATTTTAAATTTAAGAATGTGATTACTCGTTGTATAAATGTAAACTGGGGCCTGTACCATGAAGCTGGATTAGGTGGCTAGCCAGCTATGTTTCAGCTTAGTTTCCGTCAACCCTGGGTTTTAGGTACTATGAAAGTAGCTCGGCTTTAATCGGTGTTCGTTGCCATGGTATCTTACGCTGCACGGCTAACCTGCTCCGGGGCAGGTTATGTTCTGGATTCAAGATCTCAAACTGAAGGTGAACCAATCAGATGTGAGAGAAGTGACACATGTCTGACACAAAGTCACTCCAGTTTATCTTGCTCCAAATTAAAGGTCACTAAAAATAGAAGTCTGGCTTTAATGATAATAACTCATTTATGAGTAATAAGTCATTTTATGATTTATATAATTATTGTGATTCATATTATTATTTATCTCTTACACACAAGCAAATTTAGTTGAACAGTTATTATAAATTATTTTAAATAAATATTAATGTATACAGATCATATAATATAAATAAGCTGTAGTATCAAAAGATTGAACTATTTTAAAAATTACAAATCTTAACTTACATGTTCAAGTCTCTATCACTATATATTTTCAAATGTATAAACTAAGTTGACAAGTTCCACTTGTGACTACACTGATGGAGCAAGATCATTTATTTTATTAGTCCTCCTTAATTTTTAATATGACATTTAAATTTGTCATATTCTTCAATCTCCTAACCTTTAGCAAAACCTTTAACCTTTAGTTTTGAATCTCGCTGGGTCTCTCGCGAGAAGTAAATCAAACTTGCTTTTTATTGCAAGGCTCGTGATTGGCTGTTCGCCAGTGATGTCACACATTCATGTGCACGCGCTCCACAAACTCAGGATCAAAGCCTGAATTGACAAAGAAAGTTGATGAACCTAATCCTGTAACTCTGAATTTGTTCAGCTACCATCATGGTACAGGCCCCAGGTCAGTTGAGTAAGTTATTATTTTTGTTTATTTTAAACAAATACACCTTTAATCAATCAGCCAGGGGTAATCAGGGGTAATAAAAACTAATTGCCGAACAACACAAATGACTTGTATGTAAAGGGTACAGTCATTTTAGACACTTCCAAAACTGTTGCAACAGAGATTAGATTTTTTTGTAAATACATTAATTCAGTTTCCATCTTTGTTGCCACAGATTGGAAGTGCGTTTTTCTGTTCTATAGAACGGGGTATACTTATACTTTTGTCCATATAGTGTATGTACAAGTCATTGATGTTTGGTTATGAGTTTTTGGCTCAATGTCTGCATTTAAATTCACACCAGAGATGTTGAGTTGGGATTAGGATTTAGCTTTCTGCAGACCAGTCCAATTGTTCTACACTGACTGAATCAATCTTGAGTCCTGTTCAAACTGTTGCTATAAAATTAGGAGCACACAATTCCCTAGAATATGCCTGAACGTTAATATTTGTACTCATGGAAATTATAAAGTAGTCAAACCTGTTCATTAGTAGGGGAGTCCCAATACTTTTGTCCATATAGTATAGCTAGTTAGTTGCCCAGTTAGATTTAGCTAATAATATTTTTCAAATAGGTTATTATAATGTAGTAGTTCATAATTTCTTTATTATTTTCATTTTAAGGTAAAGCTGCCTTTAATCTGATTTTGCTGTAAATGTATAAAGCAAATTGCTTTGTCAGACTATGGGTGAAATTTTACCTCACCTGTGGGGCAAAATGCCCCTTTGATACAAATTTATTTTTTGTTAAAAATCTAGTAACATGAAAACTTGGTTTTTAGACATTTTTCACACTTGGTTTTTAAATCATGGCAAACTGATAACTATTTTGAACACATTTAACTTTTTTTTTTCTTCACAGAAATAAATTACATATTCCTTAAAGGGTCCATATGATGTTACTAAAAGAAACAGTATTTGGTGAAATGAAATGTGTTTATGGGGTTTAAATGTAAAAAAAAAAAAAAACACATATTTTACTGTACACATACTGTACATTATTGTTTCTATTCAATGCCCTGCCTTTCTGGCATCGATTTTAACAAAAACAAATTGGTCTGAAAAGCGAGGTGTGCTCAGATTGGCCAGCTATCCAGTGCATTGTGATTGGCCGAATGCCTCAAGCGTGTGATGGAAATGTTACGCCCCTCACCAATACTGTGATGCATGTCCCGGTCAGAACACTGGTGAGACAAGACAAAAACAATAAAATCCATTACAAACGAGCCATATGTTGCATCCAGTGGGGACATAATTACAGATTATAATGATTTATACTGTGTTTTTACTCATTGTGTTGCATCGTGCAGCGTAAACAAAACCATGTCTGCATTTTTGATCAGAGAAACAACAAACAAAAAGCTCTGCTCTCTAGACCAGTGGTTCTCAATTCTAGTCCTCGAAATAGAACAAAAATCTGATGCCGTAAGAGAAACATACAAAATGTGCAGAGCATGGAGGTGTGAGGACTGGAATTGAGAACCACTGCTACACAGCTCAAAACTCACATTTGAATCTTCAGTGGAAAATCCTCTACATATGTTAATATTCTTACAGTCTGTGAGTCAGAACAGACGGCATTGTAGTCTTCTCTCCCAGGATCAGGAAACAGTCCTCCATAAAATGTGCTGCACACAGCTAAATATTTGGGTTGAACTATTCTGGAACAGTGTTGTAATAAAGCTTAACCACTGATTTCTAGTTGTGTCCTCTTTTGGAAGCCCAAACTAAGTATTTTCTCTTTCACAACGAAACAGCGTCTCTACAAAATGGCGATGGTTGCAACAGTGAGAATCAGAGTTATGCTTTATTTCTTTGCTTGCAAATTTGGGCTGCGTTATGCAAATCTTCCCACATGGTGAAGTAGACATGTGGGGGCGTGTTTAAACAAGGCATTTATGAGGGCGTGAACAAATCTTAACTTCTATAACGAATATCTCTTTAGGTTTGCGACTTTAGTCTTTACATCTTTACAGATATTTTTTATGCACCAAGAGCTTGTAGGAAAATTTGAAATCGCATTATATGGCCACTTTAAGGGGGCGTTTTCCTCCACTCTACCCTATAAACTCACCCTATAACTATTATTTATTTATGAAGTCATTCAGCATTTAACTTTGTTGCCAAAAAGGGCAAAGTGATTAATGTCAAGTTCATTTCTGAGCATCTCTTGCTCCAAAAATGAAAAAAAGTGACAATATGTTTGTTGTTGGTCATTTGATTCACAAGCTTTAGAAACTGAGGAGACTGCAGACAAGGAAGCAAACTAGTCACCTTCTGCCGAAAACTGCCATTTGTGTTATTTACATCCAGTAACTCTTGCTACTTTATTCTTCAGTACAAAACAATGCTGAACTGAATTGCCCAACTTTTTGAGCAAGTGGCATTTTTTTAGATGATCACTCAAACAAAAGAGATTTAGAAGAGTTTTAAAAAACACTTGGTAGTTGGTACATTTGGCAGCTGTGTCATATGACAATAGGCAGATATTAGCACGTGATGGAACAAAGTAAAAGCAAAGGAGCAGGAACTCGTTCATCATCACCTCCTTTACACAGTGCAGTCTCCAGAAGTGCAGCTTAACAGGAATACACAGGTGAGAGATACATCAGTTACTTTTATCATCACTTGTATGTATTTAATAAGTTTGTATGTGTGTGTTTTCATCAAAACACTTTCTCTTTTCACTTTCTTATCACTTTCTGTTTTAATTAAGCCTTTGCCTGTGTTTATAATTGCAGTGATTTGTAATGATAGTGTGTATTGTTCAAAGCCTCTGATCTTTTTAAGATAACGTCAGATAATATAGATTTTAAACGAAATTCTTGCATTTTCTTCTTTACTCGCTGTGATAAAGAGAAACTTCTTTTGCACTGTAAACTTCATTAGGCAAAAGTCGTCTTTGACCCTTGCGCCTCTCGTCTCTGCTTTTTCAGCCTCTCACGCCACGGTTTTAAAGTGCTGTTTCAAGTTTAAAAATGTGTCTCGAAATTATTGTTTTTTGTTCGCATATTTAAAGCAGAAAATGCAATCTGTGTGAATGGCGTTTGTTCATCTCACTGCAGATTGAAGTACCTGTTGCGGCCAGTAGGTGGGACTAAGAGCCCGTTTTCAGTAAATCGTTATTAATTCAAAGCCCCAAATACTAACCAACACCAACCCTAGCAACTTCCCTGGTTTCTTTACATGGATATGAACATATAAATGGACATATAGTACTATAGTATAGTTATATAGTACTATATATAGTTTCAGAAGTCAATGACTGGAATAATCTCTTAATATTGTGTTTAATATGTCGGTCAGCTGTCAACATAAGGGACATTCTAAAATGCGTTTTTCACATTAAGTGTTTTAGAATGTCCCCAAAATGATGCAATGAGAATAATATATTATTACTAATATTGATGTTTGAATGCATGGCAGTAATTATAACCTGTGTTTTGTTCTTGACAGACCATGATGTTTGGGAGCTTGCTGTTTGCCGTGTGTTGTAGTGCAGCACTGGCCCATTTCAACATAAATCTAGACCAACACTGGGAGTTGTGGAAGAAGACACATAACAAGATTTACTCCAGTAAGGTGAGAATATGAATCTTATTAATCTGTCAGATGATCCAAAAGAATGTTCTGTCAGGAATGCATTCATTCATGCATCCATTTCTTCCTTGTTTCTCATTAAACTTGTAATGCGTGATTCATGGGCTTATTTGTTGTAGAAATAATAATGTTTTCATTTATGACCAGCGATATCAACAGTTGTATACGTTGCTGTATTAAAATGTGAAATAAATTTTGTTTTTATTGGCAGGTTGAAGAACTGGGCAGGAGGGAGTTATGGGAGAGAAACGTTGAACTTATCACCCTTCACAACCTGGAGGCCTCCATGGGTCTGCATTCATATGACCTGGGCATGAATCACATGGGTGACATGGTAAGGACATGAGTCCAGTGTCCCTTTTTCTCTTTTCCACTGCATTTCCTTGTCTGAGGTTTTTGTTTGCATGCATATGCATCCAGTTTGCTTTAAACAAAAATTTAAATAAAACTCTTGGCACGAAATGCTGCTTTATTTCCTTGTTTCTATTTTTTAACATGAAGCTATTTTGTGTGAGGGAACTTTTTCTTTCATCCGATATATTTTCTTTACAAACATTTCTAGATGTTTAAGTTAATATAGTGTCTAGAAATTGCACAGCCATAAAATTTTACACTTTGGCTGAAATCGGCTAAATCATGTGCAGTGACAATTTCATCTTCTGAAACTCAAATTTTCCTCTTTCTTTTGTTGATACACAGACAACAGAGGAGATCCTGCAAATGTTAACCACAACTCGTGTCCCCCCTGGCTTTAAGAGGCAAGCACCAGAATTTGTGGCCTCTCCTGGGGCTTCTGTCCCAGACTCTATGGACTGGAGAGAGAAGGGATATGTCTCCAGTGTGAAGAACCAGGTATGATTATACAAAAAAAATAAAATTATATATATATATATATATATATATATATATATATATATATATATATATATATATATATATATATATATATATATATATATATAGATAGATATATAATATAATTTTTTTTTTAAAAAAAAAACTAAATTATTTTCTCATTAGTAGTTTTTTATGTCTCAGGAAAGCTCTTATTGCTTTGTTGATAGACAAGACAAAAGCATTTTTAAGAATTTCAGGTTCACACTGTATTGTTGTTAGGGTGTAGGTTCGTGTTGGGCGTTCAGTGCTGTTGGGGCTCTTGAAGGTCAGCTGATGAACACCACAGGAAAGCTGGTTGAACTCAGTGCTCAAAATCTGGTGGATTGTTCCTGCTGTTGGATAACTGCTGCCTTCCAGTATGTTATTGATAATGGAGGAATAGACTCAGAATCATCTTATCCTCATGAAGGAGTGGTAAGTTGTTTGTGCATCAAAGTGAAGGAGAAACAAGTGATAATTACAAAACATTGTAGAAACATTTTATATTAGAAGTGTCAGGAACTGTCACTGCAAGATTGTATACAGAAAGCTGGATTTGTCAGTGCTTCGCTCATTTAAAAATATAAAAATGCTTCAACCTATTATTATGAATATAATCTAATAAATAAATGTGTCCTACAGCAAGGGACTTGCAGATATGATCCATCCAAGCGTGCAGCAAGCTGCAGAAAGTACTACTCTGTCAGTAAAGGAGATGAGGAGGCCCTGAAGCAGGCTGTTGCCAACATTGGGCCAGTTTCAGTGTCCATTGATGCCAGCCGGCCTCAGTTTGTCATGTACCACAGTGGTGAGTATTTCTTTCTCATCACATTTCAGGCAGGCTGATTACAAAGTTTTCAGGTGGCAAACAGAGTTATTTTTATGTTTCATTGGTTGCTATTATAATGTTATCTCAAATCTGTTCACAGGAGTTTACAATGATCCATCTTGCAGCAAAATAATAAACCATGCAGTGCTGGTGGTGGGATACGGTGCGATTGCTGGACAGGACTTTTGGCTGGTCAAAAACAGGTACAATCAGAATGATTGTTATGAACTGACAGGGTCTGATTTTGTTTTTGGAAATATACCCAGTGTAGTCTTTTAAAAAGAGCACATCTATTTCAAACAATACACTGATGAATAAATACATATGCTAATTGTTATTTTTGCTTGAACAGTTGGGGTACTGGATTTGGAGATGGTGGCTACATCCGTATGGCCAGAAACCAGAACAACATGTGCGGCATCGCTTCATACGCATCCTATCCGATTATGTAACTGAAACACATGCTGAAATCTATGAATATACATAAGAAATATAAATTTCTTACCTGTAAATGAGTTTTCTATATACTTTTTTGTAAAATTTTCATTGTCTTTTTAATAAAAAAAACTAATGTATTTTAAGAATGTCGTACAGTATAAATATTTTTCTCTCTATTGTAAACCTTTAAAAGGAAAAAAGCTTTCACTCTACTCAGTATATTTACAAATGACTTGGTTTTATTCAGTGCAACATCACAACGAACAGTTTCACATGAGGTATTAAAGGATTTTTCAAGATCAGCACAGAATGTCCAGTTATGATTGACATTCAGATTGATGTGATTTTTACACCTTTGGTTGATTAGCCACATTCATAAGGTAACACAAGGGAGAGAATGACACAGATGTTCACACCAGCAGAAATAGATTTTAAATAAGTGATAGGTAAAAGAAAAAAAAAACACTTGCTACTGTTATAGTCTGCTTATCTGAACCATTAATAAGTGGATCTCCAGCAAGAATGCCTTGAGAGAATTAATCTAGTCATCCAATGTTATGATCCAACAATCAAGTTGGCTGAAATCACATTTTTGTTTGTGTCTTTCATATGAGACAGCTAAAATATAATTCCATCATATTTGTAAAGACAAACATATTTAACATTTATTTTGGTCTACCTGCACAGTTTCGGCACAGCGCCACCTATTTGTCAAAAGTGATAAACCATTGACCATTAGTAATGACATTTTCAAAATGATTATAACTTGTCATAACATTAGCTTGTTGTAATGAAACTTGGGTCATGACAAGAACATAGATACAAATTTAGCCAAAGTCAGCCGAACATTAATGTTTGCCATTTTGATTTGTTGAAATCCTACTTTTTCAAACTCCTATTCTTCCGATTTTCACCAAAGTTTAGTCAGATCATCTTTAGACTGTGCTGACAAAAAGTCATGGATTTTGTGTTTATAGACAAAAACATTTTTGTATTGTGTTGCAACAAGCTTGAGGCATGATGCCAAAATAACTCTAAGGTTGTATCTCTGCAAAGATTTGACATAATGTCACCAAACTTTGTGTGTACCATTGTAACCTCAAATAATATAGCACATCGATTTGATAGTGGGAACGCAAAGTTGCCCACATTTTTGAGCAAGTGCATTTTTCAGATGTTCACTCAAACAAAAAAAGTTTAGAAGAGTTTCAAAAAACACTTGGTAGTTGGCAGCTGTGTCAAATGACAATAGGCAGATATTAGCACGTGATGGAACAAAGTAAAAGCAAAGCAACCAGGAACTCGTTCATCATCACCTCCTTTACACAGTGCAGTCTCCAGAAGTGCAGCTTAACAGGAATACACAGGTGAGAGATACATCAGTTACTTTTATCATCACTTGTATCTATTCAATAAGTGTTTTTTGTTGGTTTTTTTCTATCAAAACACTTTCTCTTTTCACTTTCTTATCACTTTCTGTTTTAATTAAGCCATTGCCTGGGTTTATAATTGCAGTGATTTGTAATGATAGTGTGTATTGCCCAAAGACTCTAATCTTTTTAAGATAACGTCAGATAATATAGATTTTAAATTAAATTATTTCACTTTCTTCTATACTAGCGGTGAAAAAGAGAAACTGTTTTTCTGCTTTGTAAACTTCATTAGGCAAAAGTCGTCTTTGACCCTTGCGCCTCGCGTCTCTGCTTTTTCAGCCTCTCACGCCACGGTTTTAAAGTGCTGTTTCAAGTTTAAAAATGTGTCTCGACAGTCTTGTGTTCTTCCGTTTTTTGCATATTTAAAGCAGAAAATGCGTTCCGTGTGAATGGCGTTTGAAGTACCTGTTCCGGCCAGTAGGTGGGACTAAGAGCCCGTTTTCAGTAAATCGTTATTAATTCAAAGCGCCAAACACTAACCAACCCTAGCAATTTCCCTGATTTCTTTACATGGATACGAACATATAAATGGATAGGTTACTATATATAGTTTCACTGAAATTATCTCTTAATATTGTGGCTTATATGTCGGCCACCTGTCAACATAATGCAATGAGAATACATTAATGCAAAATATCCATGTTTGAATGCATGGCAGTAATTATAACCTGTGTTTTGTTCTTGTCAGACCATGATGTTTGGGAGCTTGCTGTTTGCCGTGTGTTGTAGTGCAGCACTGGCCCATTTCAACACAAATCTAGACCAACACTGGGAGTTGTGGAAGAAGACACATAACAAGATTTACTCCAGTAAGGTGAGAATATGAATCTTATTAATCTATCAGATGATCCAAAAGAATGTTCTGTCAGGAATGCAAACTCTATTTCTTCCTTGTTTCTTATCAAACAGGTAATGCTTGATTCATGGGCATATTTTTTATAGAAATAATAATGTATTCATTTGAAACTGAAAATTTCTGATCAGTGAAATCAATAGTTGTATATGTTGCTGTATTAAACTGTGGAATTTACTTTGTTTATATTGACAGGTTGAAGAACTGGGCAGGAGGGAGTTGTGGGAGAGAAACGTTGATCTTATCACCCTTCACAACCTGGAGGCCTCCATGGGTCTGCATTCATATGACCTGGGCATGAACCACATGGGAGACATGGTAAAAACATGAATCTAGTGTCCCTTTTTCCCTTTTTCACTGCACTTCTTTGTATGTGGTTTGCATGCATGTGCATCAAGTCTGCTTAAAATAAAATAATAAAAAAAAAATCTTGGTACACAATTCTGCTTTATTTCCTTTTTTCTGTTTTTTTTTTTTTTTTGCATGAACCTATTTTGTGTGAGGGAACATTATTTGTTTTCATCCAATATATTTTTTTACAAAAGCTTCTAGATATTCAAGTTAATATAGTGTCTAGAAATTGCACAGCCATAAAGTTTTACACTTTTGCAGAAATCGGCTAAATCAGGTGCAGTGACAATTTCATCTTCTGAAACTGAAATTTTCCTCTTTGTTTTGTTGATACACAGACAACAGAGGAGATCCTGCAAACGTTAGCCACAACTCGTGTCCCCCCTGGCTTTAAGACGCAAGCACCAGAATTTGTGGCCTCTCCTGGGGCTTCTGTCCCAGACTCTCTGGACTGGAGAGAGAAGGGATATGTCTCCAGTGTGAAGAACCAGGTATGATTATACCATTTGTTGTTGTTGTTTTTTAAAAACAAAAACTGATTTTGTCATTTACATTTTTGACTGAGTAGTTTTTTTATTTCTCAGGACAGCTCTTTTTGCTTCATTTGATAGACCTGACCTGAGACAAGAGCATTTTTAAGAAATTCAGATTCACATTATAATGCATTTATATTTAGCTTGCCTTGAAGTAAAAAAAAAAAAAAGTTTAAATAGTGTTCCATAGTTCTTGTGTTTCCTCGTTTTAGTAGTTTAATCATAATTCTCTCTCTGTTGTCAGGGTGCATGTGGTTCATGTTGGGCATTCAGTGCTGTTGGGGCTCTTGAAGGTCAGCTGATGAACACCACAGAAAAGCTGGTTGAACTCAGTCCTCAGAATCTGGTGGACTGTTCCTCCAGTTACGGCCCCCAGGGCTGCAATGGTGGTTGGATGAATGATGCCTTCCATTATGTTATTGATAATGGAGGAATAGACTCGGAGTCGTCCTACCCTTATAAAGGAGTGGTAAGTTGTTTGTTTGTCAAAGTAAAGGAGAAAAAAGTGTGTACAAAGGTTCAAGGATGGAAAGGAAGAGGACGAGGGGTCGGCTTGACTGCTGATGGTTTTATTATATAAACAGTTATCTTAATGGTGTCACTCACACCGGCAACAACAAAAACTCTAAAGACTTCCGGGTTGCGGCTTCCGGCTCGTGCGGTTGTCAGCAATCCTTCTCTTTCTCTACTACTCCGGTTTCCCCTGGCATTAAATACTCTCTCCACGGCAATTACTGAAACAAGAGACAGGTGTTGATTATTTCCGTTCAACCCGCTCACTCACCGTTCGTCTCCCGACTCTCTTTCCCGCTGCAGGCTTCGCTAAACCACGCCTCCGTCTCCACATACCCCCACCGCCCGACTCAGCCTCCCCCCCCCCCCCCCCCCCCCCCCGCATTTCTGGAGAGGAAGTCGGCCGCAGCCATCTGAACACTCGGTCTGTGGATCACTTTGAACTTAAATGGCTGTAGACCCAGATACCACTAAGTGATCTGCGCGTTGGTATCTTTCATGCGGTGGAGCCATTGCAGGGGCGTGGTCCGAACAGAGGGTGAACTCCAGTCCCAGGAGATAGTAGCAGAGGGTGAGGACGGCCCACCTGATGGCAAGGCATTCTTTCTCAATGGTGCTGTACTTAGTCTCTCTCCTAGAGAGCTTATGACTAATGTACACCAAACGGCGTTGTGAAAGCTGTCTTTTCTTTGGATAAAGGAGACAAGGGGATCTGCCAATATCCCTTTGTTAGGTCCAACGTCGAATAAAAACGAGCCATGCCGAGCCGATCAAGCAACTCCTCAACCCGCGGCATTGGATACGCATCGAATTTCGACACAGCATTCACTTTGCGGTAATCCACACAGAAACGGATGGAGCCATCCGTTTTCGGAACCAAAACTATCGGGCTCGCCCAGTTACTGGACCCACTCGGCAGTCTTCTTTGGCAGCCGAGCGATGAACTGCTCCAGCACCACCAGGTCGATGATGTGCTCCACGTCACTTCCCTCGGCCAGCAGCCACTTGCGGCAGGAGTCCCGGAGCTGTTGGGCCATCGCAAAGGGCCGACCGTCTTGCCCCAAGTCCAGGGACCGGAAGCGCTGGCGATGTTGCTCGGGGCTCCGGCTGACCCGCTGGATGATGGCCCTCTTCAGGTCGTTGAAGATCAGGAGATTCGCCACCGAGAGCTGTTGCGCGGCCACCTGGGCCTCGCCCGAGAGCAGGGGGATGAGGCGCATCGGCAACTGTTCGTGGTGCCACCCCCATGCTTCCGCTGACTTCTGGAAGAGCTCTAGGAACGCTTCCGGATCGTCCTGGGGCCCCATCTTGTGTAACGGCAGATGCACCGGAACCGTGGGTGGCCCTGTGGCCTCGGCGCGGACCTCCAGGTTGATCCAGCTCCGGAACCTCTCGCGGTCCTCCTGCTAGGCTTATATGATGGTCTGGAACCCCCTTTCCTGGTCGGTCCTCAAGTCCAGCAGGGCCTGATGTTGTTCGCGATGCAGGACCGCGAGGGACGCAATGATGTCCGCGAGTGGCGTGGAGGTCCTTCTTCCTTCCCGGGTTTTGGCACCAGTGTACAAAGGTTCAAGGATGGAAAGGAAGAGGACGAGGGGTCAGCTTGACTGCTGACGGTTTTATTAAATAAACAGTTATCTTAACGGTGTCACTCACACCGGCAACAACAAAAACTCTAAAGACTTCCGGGTTGTGGCTTCCGGCTCGTGCGGTCGTCAGCAGTCCTTCTCTCTCTCTCTACTACTCCGGTTTCCCCTGGCGTTAAATACTCTCTTCACGCCAATTACTGAAACAAGAGACAGGTGTTGATTATTTCCGTTCAACCCGCTCACTCACAGTTCGTCTCCCGACTTTCTTTCCCACTGCAGGCTTCGCTAAACCACGCCTCTGCCTCCACAAAGTGATAATTACAAAACATTGTAGAAACATTTTATATTACAAGTGTCAGGAACTGCCACTGCAAGATTGTATACAGCTGGATTTGTCAGTGCATCGCTCATTAAAAAAAAAAAAAAAACCTTCAACCTATTATTATGAATATAATCTAATAAATAACTGTGTCCTACAGCAAGGGCCTTGCAGATATGATCCATCCAAGCGTGCAGCAAGCTGCAGCAAGTACTACTCTGTCAGTCAAGGAGATGAGGAGGCCCTGAAGCAGGCTGTTGCCAACATTGGGCCAATTTCAGTGGCCATTGATGCCACCCGCCCTCAGTTTATCATGTACCACAGTGGTGAGTATTTCTTTCATCAAATTTCAGGCAGGCTGATTACAAAGTTTTCAGGTGGCAAACTGAAGATCAAAATTATTTTTATGTTTCATTGGTTGCTATTATAATCTTATAATCAAATAATATTATAATCTCACATCCTTCCACAGGAGTTTACAATGATCCATCTTGCAGCAAAATAATAAACCATGCTGTGGTGGTTGTGGGATACGGTGCGATTGCTGGACAGGACTTTTGGCTGGTCAAAAACAGGTACAATCAGAATAATAAACGGAGCAATTCCAATAGGGTCCTCGCACTGCAGTGCTCGGGCCCTAATGATTGTTATCAACTGACTGGGTCTGATTTTGTTTTTTGAAATATACCCAGTGTAGTCTTTTAAAAAGAGAACATCTATTTCAAACAAAGATGAATAAATACATATGCTAATTGTAATTTTTGCTCGAACAGTTGGGGTACTGGATTTGGAGATGGTGGCTACATCCGTATGGCCAGAAACAAGGACAACATGTGTGCCATCGCCTCATACGCCTCCTATCCGATTATGTAACTGAAACACATGCTGAAATCTAGGAATATAGATAAGAAATATGTAAATTTCTTACCTGTAAATGAGTTTTCTATATACTTTTTTTTGTCAAATTTCCATTGTCTTTAAAAAAAAATCTAAATGTATTTTAAGAATGTCGTACAGTAT
The DNA here is from genome assembly GCF_003368295.1 of Carassius auratus. Lineage (NCBI taxonomy): Eukaryota > Metazoa > Chordata > Actinopteri > Cypriniformes > Cyprinidae > Carassius > Carassius auratus. The sequence goes on along the minus strand of NC_039258.1, from coordinate 10,771,597 downwards.
AAATATGAAATATTTTCTCTCTTGTAAAGCTTTAAAAGAAAAATTGCTTTCACGCTACTCAGTATATTTACAAATGACTTGGTTTTATTCAGTGCAACATCACAACGAACAGTTTCACATGAGGTATTAAAGGATTTTTCAAGATCAGCACAGAATGTCCAGTTATGATTGACATTTAGATTGCTGTGATTTTTACACCTTTGGTTGATTAGCCACATTCATAAGGTAACAAAAGGGAGAGAATGACATAAAATGACACAGATGTTCACACCAGCAGAAATAGATTTCAAATAAGTGATAGGTAAAAGAAAAAAAACAACAACACTTGCTACCGTTATAGTCTGCTTTTCTGAACCATTAATAAGTGGATTTCCAGATGCCAAGAATACATCGAAAAAATGAATTCTGTAAGCCTATGTTATGATCCAACAATCAAGTTCGCTAAAATCATATTTTTATTCGGATGATTCATGTGACACGGCTAAAACATAATTGCATCATATTTGTAGATTCAAACATACTTAACATTTATTTTGGTCTCTTTCCTCACTTTTACAAGGTAACACATTTTTTTAGACTTTTCTTTTTTTTTTTTTGGAGGGATAAGCAATCATAAGATCAGCAAGACCCCTCTCTTGCTCCGATTGTCATTCCCATTTGGTCTTTATATTGATAAATGTTCTCACATTTTACACTCTCTCTCTCTCTCTCTCTCTCTCACTCTCACTCACACACACACACGCACACACAATGTTCTCTCTGCTTGCAGGTAGGGCTGTGATTTTGTTGTGTTCACGGATTGATTCCAGCACATTTGGCTATAAAACTTAGTAACGCACAGACGCTCCCTGAATGGATGGGATCTTTGGTACAGTTACATCTCAGCTACACGACACATCACACACAGTTGAGGTAGATGAAATTAGATCGGTCGGGTAGAACAAAAATGGCCAAACGGGTTCCCCTCAGTGGGACGGCGAAATGGAAATATCACTTAAGATTTACACACTGTACTAACTCTTGCACATTTATCTGAAGAGGTTAAACACTACGAGAATATGGCGTGATTTCTGTTCCTCTCAGTAAGCATGTGAACAATGCGTCCACTTTGAGGCGCCAAATACTAAATAACGTTAGACGCGTTTGTCTTGATCTGCTAAACCGGACGCTACAGTTCGTCGAGTGATCTCTAACCATCTACAGCTTAAGTTGGCAAATTATTATAACCTAAATCATTACATCTCTAAAAAAAAGAGAGGCCCGGCTAACCACCAGTGCTGCAACAGGGTGACCTGGAGAGTTGAGACGCACACACGCTGACACCCTTTGCCCCTCGCGCAGCACGCTTACAATTGTCTCTCATTAAACTTTAATTCACATCCCCAAACACCCATTCGCCACCCCACCCCTCCCCTTCCTCTCCGTGATTTGGTAATGAATGCCCTAAGCCCATGGGCCTACCAAGTGCAGAGCGCCAGCCTCAGCCGCCAAGAGGACACAGATAAAAAGGGCCTCTTTGAAGTCGGCAAAAGTCGATGGCCTCTTTCATGGGCCCTCTTTCAAGTGTGTGCTGTGAAGGGGCCTCAACATGCCCTGCAAAGGTTAAACACAGGGGAACGTGAAAGAGCATTGAAAAAGCTCTCCCTCGATGGCCCACCCCGAGAGACCACGGCACAGCACGTACAATCACATCGTACAGTAAGTGTGGACCGCAGTGAGGAGATCACAGTTCAACAGCCTAAATATAGAATCATCTCGACTTCACAGCCACATGTGAGCTGTTTACAACCACGCTGAGTTTCGGTTTGTTCGGTTAGGCTGTGGCCTGAAGGGTCTAGACATGCAGCACATGTGAACGATGAACATGGATGAGTACGCTAGCTTGGCTATTGAAATACTAACACAGAGTTCAAGAGATGAGGACATTCGGGGAGGACAAATATTCATCTTTGGTACTGGGTCTCCTATCATTTTTCACCCACAATCAACACTGGTGAAATAAATACTGATGGTAACTAGCAAATAAATAAAATAAATAGCTAGAAGATTGGAAATAAATACATAAATAATTATAAATAGACAAAGTGGTTCTCAGTTCTTGTTCAATTCAAGCTTGTTGTAAGTATTTTTCATCAGGTTCTTTGAGATTTTCCGGTACGAACAGCCATCGGCCAGGTTGTGTGCTTGAAATTTTTACAAAAACAAATGAATTTCTCCATCCTCAGTGTGACATCTAAGAAATCATTTGAAATCAGATGGAAAATATGCAAGAGCATCCTGGATTCCTCTCTGCAGCCGTTCTGTCAGCAGAAACTCACCAAGAAGTTTTAAACATGAAAGAGTCATGGCTGAGTTCCTCCTCATATTGTCTGAGAGGATTCGACTTCAGTCCTGTGCTGAGACTGTAGTTGTCCCACAGCAGATGCCTTTTTTGGACTATGAGGCCTGGCTTTTTGTAAAGAAGTTGTAAAAAAAGAAATCAAGCTCTCAAATATGTTCATATTTTGGTTTCAGCTTCTTTATCCAGTAGTTTTTCCCTTTAAAAGAATCTCAGAAAGATTCATTTGCATCCTTTTTTTTTTCTTCTTTGGTCATTAAGTTTCCATTTGTTGCAAAATCATCTCTCTCTCTTTTGAGAACTCTAAAAATATCATTTTGACTCTCATTATCAACAAAGAAAAACCAGAAACATTTGCACTGATTTTAGACGCTGGAACGAATTACTAAATTAATAGATTCAATATCTATTCAGTAGCGTTTCATAACCCTCAGTATGTTGATCTGTGAGTGATTTCATAAACCCTGATGTGTCGGGCCAATCCTTTGCGATTAAATCTAAAATAATCAATGCTAAAACTACAATCAAATCCTGTCTCATCTAGACATTGCGAACATCAGACTTCATCTTTGGTTTCATATGCTGTTGATTTGTATACAAAAACACCCTTGATTCAAAATCTCACACTCTAGGAGCTACAGGTAAACCTGTGCTGTGCAGAGCGTAAAACGGCTTGTTTTCCCATCATGCCGTGGAGCAGGTCACTGCTGGAGACGCAGTGCTAGATCCCGACGAGCCAGTGGAGGATGGGCGGCCCTCTTCGGTCCAGCGGTTGAGGTTTCTGCGGCGAGCGTTCATGAAGAAGTTGCTTACTGTAGAAAGCTCAAGGCCAAGCTGCTGAGAAATGGTGATCTGCAGGTCTTTGGTCGGTCTGTGGTTCTCTCTGAAAATGGCCATAAGAGTGCGACGCTGCAGGTCTGTGAAGACTAGCCGGGTACGCTTGGGCCCCTGGTTGCGCTCTAGCTTGGATTGCTCCTGCTCCTTACGCTTACAAGCTGAAATAGACACACAGAGAAAAAAACATTTGTCTACAAACAAGACCTAAAAACCTTAATTGGTCTTTCCATTATTATCAGCAATTTATCTTTGTTGTTTAATAGGCTCCACACTTAATTGCAGAAAAAATCAATATTGTTTGATAAAGGTCTATTCAGTGTAGATTTTTTAAGTGTGACTTTTAATAATAAACAATAATAGAATTTAAAAAGTTTCAAACTATAAACAGCAGAAAAAAAAAAGACTAATGTTTGATAGTTCCATAAAGGAAATTACGGTCAAAGGCTGAAATATTTTCTGATTTTTAAGATCAACATTTTTAAATGCTAACCACTGAATCTGAAGTTTATGTAGTTTAAGGGATAATAATGAAGTCCTTTGCTTTTGTAAAAAAATCTGAAAATTACAGCTGAAAGCTAAAATGTTGCAAGATTACATCTGAAGTGGAACTAGTTTGAGAGATAATGAATACGTACTTTAACTTAAGTAAAAAATATGTAAATAATCAGGTAAATACAGTTAAAAGCTAAAAAGAGAAAGATCTCACCATTTTAAAATGTTAAACATTGCTCATGAATAAGTCCTTAAAATATGAAACAGATCAGGAAATTATGATCAAAATTATGATAAAAAAGGAAAACATTGCATGTAAAATGAAACAGCAGTCCTGTGCAGTAGAAAAAGATGCAACAGTTCAGTTAGAACCAATGTTGTCAATACTTTGCATTATTTTTTTTTAAAAGTATTCATCATACATCGCTATTAATGTTCTATAATATACGGCTTAATTAAATACTGCACTGGGTGTAGACCAGACTATTGTCAGAAACCAGAGAGAGTCTCTATCAGACAACTGCCAACTTGATAGATAGATAAATGTACTTTATTGATCCCCGAGTGGAAATTCAGGATAAGGGAGATTAAGAGATAAAGAGAAAGACTGTAAACGTGCTGAACAATAATGATCTATATCAAATACAATAAACCAGAAGAAACAAAATGTTACGTCTGTTGTCCTTAAAATGCTTAATGTCTGTATCATATTCAAACTCCTGATTCTCTTGATAGGGCCCACTTGCTTTCGCCAATGCAATGGCGACCATTAACTAAATGCTTCCTGATGTTGTAATCATGTGTAAAAGGTAGGAATTACCATGCTATAAATCCTGCGCTCCGCACCACACTCCCAGACATAAACATCCCCCCACAGAGTTCTTATGATCGTGGGAGCAGGCCCTAATCATGATGTATACCACTTGTCTCATGTAGCTGAAACGTGATCGAAAGCCTTTTTCATAAACCACCCCCACCTCCCAATTCCCCCTGCCTACTCCACCCCCTGCTGATTTTTTTTTTTTTTTCGGCCAGGGGCTGATAGAAATTATTGATTAAATCTGTGCTGCTCAGACTCCCCGACCTATAGAGGAGCTTTAACCCCTTTAGTGCTGGATGAAAGGGGAGCTTCTGCGTGCCACACCACATTGATGGTCAATCTCTGCAGGGTGGCAGGGATCTCAACTTAACAATGCAATTTTTATAAAAAATAATTTGGGGCTGAAAATGTAAAAGTAGCAGCATCAGTGAAAAAGCCTCTGCTATTTAAGCTGATTTTATCTCTGTGATTCTTTAAGACAAGAGCTTTAGGCTTCAGTGCTTGTGTGTGAAATCCCAATGCTGTCCGAATGCCGAGCTTTAGAGTAATGATCTCTACCCTGCCCTGCGACTGAATTTCTCTCTGTTCATCTCTCTCCCAATCAAAGCTCAGCCAGTTTGTGAAAACAAACAGACACAACCAACAGAACACATCCACACAAAAGACCTCAGGAAAAACTCTGTGAGAGAAAGAGAGAAACAATTCAGGATATCTAGGAAAACCAGGATACAAATTTAGTTTGTACAAAAAAATGCATTGTGATCTCAGTGTCATGATTTCCCCCCCTAATAACGATAGTGAGTATCTAAAAAGTGCTGATGGATTTTTAAAGGATGGGTTTTTGTAGGATAAATGCTTGTTAAAAATCACTGCATTAAGCTGAATCATCATTAAACGTGTCGGTAAGTTGAACTCCTGCTGTCTCTGAGAGAGGAGGCGTGTAGCCGCATGCATTCTAATGTTTGCTCATGCCGTCTTATTCACAGGAGGTGTGTGCTGGAGCCTTCTGCATTGCTTTCCCAAGGAAATCAATACTAGCTAGTAATTAAACAAAGGGCATGGTGAGAAAAGTCAACACTCATGGAAAGTGGGTTATATAGGGAAATACGGAGGTGTCCACTTATGCTTTTGTGCACAGAAGCTGTGAAAAAAGGCTTCAGAAAAATCAGATGGTAACTGGCCAACAGAAAATTCACGGTCAATATCAATTTAAATTTATGAAAAATATTCCAACTAATAATCCAAGCCTAAATTATGCATTATATATATATATATATATATATTTATATATAGATATAGAAAAAGGTCATAAATAAACAGGCCTTACGTTATCACAGCACCGCTCATCATCCTAAATGAACATTTACTGCCAATCAACATTTCCAGAATGGCATGTTTAGCGACTACCACAGAAAACAACAGCAGGACATGGTACCACTCAGGCCAACAGGGCATTGATTGATTCCATGTATTTGGTTGCATGGAACACCCCTACGACTGAGGGCACAGTGGTCACCAATCAATATCTGTAGTGGTAATGCAAGCAGAATAATTCATTCTGAAGCGTATTTCATGCTTAAGTAACTGATCACTTGGGATTCGGAAAGATTTCGGGAGAATCTGCGTGTCTGTGTTTGTCTCCCACCCCACAATCCTCAGTGGCTGCTGCAGCACGTCAGCCGACATTTTGAAAACCGCCCCATCCCTGCATCAATACCCCCCCCCCCCACCTTCATCCATTCTCATGTTACTGTTTTTCTCTGGATCTCTTTGTGTGCTTTGGACAACAGTTAATATTTCAGCCTCTTTAATGTCAAAACATTGTAACACAGCAAGATTCAATGGATTTGAAATGAAATATGACTTATTTCTCAATAATACACACAATGTTCATTTTGCATTATTAAAACATTTAAGTGCCAATATTTTACCTTACGTTAAGCAATTGTTGGCCAAAGACACTGTTGTATCTGTGGTACTTTTAATGTATTGGGACTGAATAATTTAATGGAAATTTTTCTTTGTAGTTAATCATATGTACAACTTGCCACTGTTTTTAACAATATTTTTCCAGATTTACTACTAATTTTGGGGATATGTTCTATTTCACAACAACAATCCATTTCAAATTCAACTATACAAGCACAAGCTTTTTACCTTCCAGACGTAACGAAGCCATCCTCTGAAACTCTGGCTCCTGCAGCCAATGGGACATCCTCTTGAAGGTTTCGCGGCCAGACTTGAGTTTCCCCCAAGGTTTGGGGTTCCTAAGCAGGTCTGACAGAGTGCCCTGAGACCTGCACAGAACTCGCTCTGCAAAAATGGCCTGTGGGATGCTGTACCTCTTCAGTTCAGTGATGATTCTCTGAGCCACATCTTTGGTGTTGATCTCTTCCCCTCCACCGCCATTCTGCGAGCTGGCCAGCATGCCCTCCCTCCCCAAGCTGGAGTTGGACGAGGAAGGTGAAGAAGAGGGGAGATCCCCGAGTTTGGAAGCCTGTTGGCTCTGGAGGTGGTGCTGATAACTTTGGTTGTATATATGGTGGTGGTAGGTGGAAGTGAGCTGATGGGCATCCATTTTGTTTAGCTGGTGGCTGACCCCATGCTCACCCCCCAGAGAGGGCGGTGACATCTCTCTCCCAAAGTCTGGTGGGGTTCGACAGATGTTACCCCCATTGTTGCCCATGTGGACCTCATGGCCACCTGGAAGCATCTGGCCACTGTGTCCATTCTGACTTCCCAAGCTGCCATAGCCATGCATGGCGGTCTCCAGGCCTGCACTGCCCAACGGTGGAGACAGACCCTGTCCCAAACCAAACTCCTTTCCGTACGGGGTATAGTAGTTTCCTCCCAGGCCTCGATCTTCTCGCATGAGAGTGAAACTGCCAATGACGTTGCTCACAGGCAGGCAGGGATGGTGATGATGAGGGTGGAATTTGTCATCAAAGGGCTGGAGGGGTGTGAGTGTGGTGTAGGTGCTTCCACAGCTGGTTGGTGGGTCCCTGCTGTACCCCAGAGTTGCCATGCTGTGGTCATACGCGGGGCTCTGGTGGTCAGACTCCAGGCCCATGGCGGGGCCTCCCAGAGAGGGACGAGGGAAAGCAGCCGTGAGATCCCGAGAGTGCAGCATGGCTCTGCTGTCCTGACTGTGTGCCAGCTCTACGTGGCAGTGCACAGACATCTCACCCATATTACCATCCATATCTGTACCTTCCTTGCTTCTTTTCTTCTTTATATTCCAGCTGATGTGTTTTTCTAGCCTTCTAGAGTGTGGTTTCTGTAATTTGATCTAAAAACAGTTCCTGATGCTGTTTATATGTCAAAATCTGATTTCAGTGTACTCTCAGAGACATTTCATCACGGTGAAACCGTCTTTGGTCATGCAAGCAAATTCTGTGTTCCATAAATGCTTCTGAATTTATCCATGTGAGTCCTGCTATTGCCTTGTTGACTAAAACTGAAAAAGAGATAGGAGGACCATGATCACTGATTTGTTAATGATGACTAATTCAGCTTTATAGATTAGTCGCAAATATAGTTTAACCACCATGATGATTAATTCCGTTACAAGCTACTTTTTTTGTTTTGTTTATTAATAGCAACCATATTTTGTTTAATTTTGTTTTTAAAATTAATTACATAAATTAACTTTAACAATCCTATCGAGGTTTAAAAACAGGTTGAGAAGAATTAAGAAAGAATTGCTTACCTCGCAACGTAGCTTATCCGACAGGATGGAGAGAAGCGAAACAGCCTCTCCAAAACACAATCAAAAACCTATAATTGGTTGTTCTATACACCTGCAGAAACCCCGAGTTTACCATCACACAACAGTCGGTTTTACGTAACCACGACTTTTGTGTTTCATCAGCACATTTCGGTGTTCAAAACAAGAGAGGGTAATAAAAAAGAAAAAGAAAAAATGCAACGGTCCGGTCCTTCACTCCCGTTATCCGCTAGATTCTCGCTGGACCACGACTGTCGAGGATGCAACACAAATGACGCGTAAGGCCGTACGATTTTATCCGATGTCCGGACTTGACTATGCTGCAAGCAACCGTGTCAAAACTGAGCGCCGATGTATGTCTAAGCATCGCGCTCCGTCGCTGTCATTATCTCTGTGGTTTTGCCCTTCTGTATCCTCATCGATCTCGTCCCCAACTCTTTCTCTCCTCTCTGTCTCTTCCCCAGCCCCCCTGCTCAGTACGTCACACTCTTAAAATCTGACAGATGTGGGGTGAATTTACAACCCTCGTTAACTCCTTCCCTCCTGTGGACCTCAAGAAGCCATTGTCTTAGGTGGGGCTCGTGACAGTGTTCAAATTACAGAGTTTCAGAAAAGGAGACTTACTTATATTAATATATATATATAATTCAATAAGAACATTTTCACGGAGCACTCTTCTGTTGAGGTTCTCGCGCAACCCAAGTTGTCTTCTGATGCCCTAATCATAGTTAGCTAACCAAATAACGGTAGCCTATCTAAAAGAGTTTGTAAACAAAATGCAATTATTTTGTCATAGGCTATATGCTGCTTGTTATATGTAAATCTTTAAATAAAGTAATGAATAATGTTGTTTAGTTTTCGGTCCCTTAAGGAATTTAACGAAAAGTGTTCAGCGTTGCTATGGTTACCTCCTTACGCCAACGCGATTTTGCATTTGTTAGCTAAAATTGAAAAAGCGCAGCAATAGCCTATTTTGAGTCTTAGTATAAAATGTGATACTGATGTAATTTTTATTTATTTAGTTCAATCTACAGCTCTTTAAAAATTGTGTTAGGCCATATTTTTGTTGAGAATATATTATAAATGTGGAAGTTTTTTAAATGTGGGCCTATGGAAAAACAACAACAACTGTGTAATCCAATTAGAAGGCCAAAGCGTTTATGTACTATTAACGTTTTATTTTCTCAAGCTAAGGGCAATTAACTGAAGCAACAAAGCGTAGTGACAGAGAGCTGTTCTTATCAGCTGTTAGCTTTCAGAGGACAGTTAACATAAAGAGTTTGCTCCTCAATCGCAGAAGTGCTAAACAAGAACAATGCACTTGATCTATCCGGTGCGCGCGCACCTATGACCCTCTTTCCAAGAGCACATGCGACCTTTCCTAAAGAGCGCTATATCTAATAATCAACAAAATTACACTGCTGTCATGTTCCCATTAAAAAAGGCATTTTTGCGTCGCGAGTATGTGTGCGTCGGATAGTGAGCGCGAGAGTAGTGTGTGTGAGAGAGAGAGGTGGGAGTTGATGCGGGTAGGTGTTTGAAACTTGGAATATTAATCATATCTGTCTGTCAGTTTAATTTTTAGAGATGAGCAATTCTAGCGCTTGAAAAATTTTCCAGTGCGATGTGGGACTGCTGTCTTCCCGCAGCAGATGCTGCACTATCGATCCGCGCCGAGCAGGGCCGAGGGAGGGAGGGGAGGAGGGGTGTGTGTGTGCGTGCATATGTGTGTGAGCGTGTGCGTGCGGAGAGTCTGTGGCTGGAGGTAAAATGGTCAGCTCTTACCGCAAAAACAGGGGTCTGTTTGAGGGTCGAGGTGAAAGTTCACTCACTGCGGCTGGAGAGCTCGATAGACGATAGAACACTCGAATAAGGACAATCCGATTCAGAGTGCATTGATAACCCTTTACACCCTTTAGAATGTGAAATTCTTATAAATAAAACACAAGAATTTTCCTTTAACCTTTTAATAGCCTACTTTTCTTGTGCATTTTAAAGCCATCTAGAAAATACAGAATAGCATGTGGATTGAATTGGAATTTGTGCGTCGGTAAAAATATTAAAAAATAGCCTATAATATAGATAAACAAAAGTAATGATCAGTATGGATGGTTGTGTAACAATTAGGCTACGTCTCGTTTCTGATATGCATTTATTTTATTTTTCCCGGTACATCAGGATGGTTTATTATTGTTATCTCAAAATAAGTCCATATACCACTCTTGAGTTTTCTGCACGAATTAGAGAGAGGTTATCTGAGAGCTACAAGTTCGGCACCATGTAAGGCATTGCAGAATATTATTCACCAATTCTCCTTTTCTATCTGGGACACGTATCAATGATCAAACATTGTTCAAAACAAACCGTGGAAATCAAAACAGCGGCCAGCGAGTTAGTAAATTATTTATACCTGTCTATAGAGTTCTTTGAGCCTTTGGTCGAGCCACGTCCTCCTCGAGTGGAGTGTATCAAGAGGCCTGCAGGTTAACACGTAGGCCTACGTGAGACTAAACGAGCAAAGCTAAGCAGACAGATAAGAACAGTGTGTGTTCTTTGAAAGTTATTGAAGAGTTTAACTCTTTCACATCATAATGTTACTATCTTGTCTTTGAGACCGTATAGAGATGGTGTTAAATAGCTCATATCACTCAGCACATAACAATTAAATGGCATATTTTATGTAGTGCCCTAAATGAGTAAAACTGAATAAAGGAAATTATGGATATGGGGACAGAACCTCAGATTTTGCAGAAAGACATTTGTACTTCTACCAAAAAAAAAAAAAAAAAAAACAGATTTCTAGTATAAACTGAACGCGCAAAGTTTACAGATTATTCTGTACATAAAATGTGTTTCTGGTAGTCTATTTACGGAATAACTTCACAGTTCAATGCAATTCAAAAGTAATTTGCATTACACATTTGTTTTCCCTTGATATTACCGGCCTTCTGATAAATCTCAAAGACATAAATGTTATTGATCAGAATTGGAAACAGTCTTGTTTGTGTGGTATCTTGAAACCTTTGTGTCAGAATAGCATTTATGTGCATTTATTTTGTCAGGAGACATACAAAGCGAAAAACATTTCTGTTGAAACACGGTAGGTTTCATACAGCCCAATACTATTTATAGAAACATCTAGAAAATTAATAGTAGCCTAATCACTGTTTGTACTTGTAGCCTCATAAGAGTTACGATGGAATTATTATTATTTAAAATAATATTGTTTTAAAAAATGACTTGTGCAGTAGCCTATAATTTCCTAAATCTAACTGTTCGTGTTCATCAATGTTTATCTGTTTGTCTTTTGACCGTAGCTATTTAGCCTAACAAAATATTACAATTAAAGACTTATTAAAAACCATAAGCAATATAACAAAATAGAAAAAAAACGAACACAAATCTGCTAATGCAAAAAGAAACTGTGCTGCAAGCTTAAACTGTAATACGAACATTTTACTACTGTTAACCTACAATTGTCACTTATTCCCTTCAGATTTAACACATTTACATTATTGAGATTATTTACATTATTAGATTCATATGTATACATGCTTTTTTGTCTTAGGTTTGATATTAATATTTTATATTATACTTAATATTTTATATCGGTCTTAATAATTTGGCTCCGTTAACAAGTGTCTAAAAGCACAAAAAGAAATGAATTAAAAATGATACGTAGGCTACTACTAACTAAAACGTGCATTCAAATTCGAAATATAAAAGGGCTAGAACAAATTAATTTCGTACAAAAATAATAGTACGCATGGTGAATAATAAAAAGAAATCGATCGATGAAAAAGTCAATAACTCCATTAACATGCCCGAACCTCACGGAGAGCAGGCCCATGAAACATCACATGAAATTAAAACTTTGTGCGCCTTACTCTAACGTTACAATTATACAAATGTTAAACGGAGGAATAACAATTCAAAAAGTTAAAAAATACATCCATCAATACATGCTATATAGGCTATAAATATAAACAAAAAAATATATATATTTAAACATTTAACATTCTGAGGTAGGTATTTTAACGGACTGCATCAGGAAAAAGAGGAATTCATTCATAAACCTCAGTGTTCATGAACCTCAAGGTACATTTAACATTATTTACGTTGTAGCGTTTATACTCAGGTTGAAGTGTAAAGCATAGATTTTAACATTAAAAAAAGAAAAAAAAGAGATAATAATAGTAATAAAATTATAATAAGTTCGTGTTAAATAGGCTATATACATTACACACGATCTTATGTCTAAGAGCATCTTCATACAGTACAGCTGTTTGCACTGGCTTTAATGTTTGGTTGAAAAATAATTTTAGATTTTAGATTTTGTTCATTTAGGCCATATAACGAAATGCTTTTTTCCCTGCACCGCATCAGGAGGTTGAATTATTCAAAATAATTTACAATTACATAAAATATACAAATCTATCACAGGCCTAACCACGGGCCTACATATAGGTATCCTATTTTATTTGTGTAAAGGTATTTAATATAAATGTTTTATACACTTTTTTCAGACAAACCCTGAGCGAGATTTATTATTTTCACAAATATGAACACTGTATTAGGGGAGTCTGCTAAATTACTATGAAGGTCATGCTCATATACAGCTTTCAGTAACGTTTCACTAGTCACATTCACAAACGTAACCACAATGTTAAAGGATAATATTTTCCATGATTTTACGATTTAACCTCTGAGCCACAGCAAGTGTTCAGCCGCATTCAAATGGGCGCGCGCCCGTGTATTTGGTTCTGTTTATCGATTGGGAAACGTGGGAGTGCTGCCAACATGCAGGATGGCAATCTATTATTACCATTGTGAATTATTAGCAATCGGAGTCTAACAACCGGCCACATATATAGAGTACAGCATGTTTAATATATATTGCTAAACGATTTCTAACGTTTTACATGCTACTGCATAGCGTTTAAATTCGACTGAACACGATTAAATTACGCAGTAAAACAAGTTCAGCATTTTAGTCTTCAGCTCAAATTTGAACGACATAATCGTCAATGAAACAAGATGATGCAATTCAGATCAATCCGTCCGGAATTAAAGCACTGTTGAATCATATTTAACAACATTTAAATTAAGTCCTAAAATTATAATAATAAAATTGCATTAGATCGTTGTCACTAAAATAATTTAAGGAACAAGGCCTTCTCCAAATCAAAACTATAGCAGCATTAAATAGAGTTCCAATTGCCAATGCTAAAAAATCCTCAGCCTAACAATGGGCTACTAAACATACAAACACTTTGCCATGATTCTGCCTACATTTCCATTGCACATTCATTGCACAAAATAACAACCGCAACAGCAGAGGACTTCAAACACCCACATGCACTGCACAATATAAATACACGTCTGCAAACACAACAATCAGCTTTTTTGTCCATGTAGAACTCAGCTTGTGAGTGTGAAGTGAACCTTCACATTGTTTATGTTTATAAGAGCTTGTGTTCTGCATCCCATCTAATAGATGCTCTGTGGGTAGGTGGAGGGTCTGAGATCGCCCCGCTGTCGGTTAGCATCCTTTTCCCTGCCCCTCTCTCTTCCATTTTTGTCCTCTTCCCCTCTCTCTTCTTCGCTCCTCTCTGCTGGAGCTAGCATCCACGTCCTCCATCCCATCTTCAGTTTTATCATAAGACAGTGTTTTCCTGTCCCTAGAAATTTCCCATTTTGTGAGTCCCCTCTGTGTCCTGCATCCATCTATTTCATCACAATTTTTTCCTGTATCCATTTTGCTTTCCTGCCCAGCGATGTGGCTTCTTCCCTGTCTCAGTGTGTGTGTGGCTAGATGCGGTTTCTGTTCCTGGTCTTTTTAATCAGCATGTTAATAAGAAAGGTAACTAATCAATACATTCAATGGTCTGGCGATTGATACCATCTCAGCCTCCCTCCCCTCTCTCTTTAACGCACACACACACATACACACTATGAGCAAAAAAGCTAAATAGTAAACAGAAATATATATAATATATTATATAACAACATTGAGAGACTAATCATTTTCATTTAAGTTGGATCATTCAACAGTGATCTGTCTGATACTGTTATCTTTAAGGAATCTGAAGTGTGGAGTAGATTCGAAATGGATATTTCAGATGGAATTTAAGCATTTGCTTTATTAAATGTGCGGGATCCGCAAACACAGAGAAGGGATGTTTTTTTCCAATATCAACACCAAGAGTAAAAATATCTCTTAGTGAGTATGTGTGTTCTTCACCCCAGGGTAAGGTCTTCTTCTACAAATGGCCAAATCCAACAGGATGGAAAGAGAAAAATGGCAGAGGATAAAGAGAATTCCCTTTCAGAAGAAAGTGTTTGGGGGAGAAAAACATTAAACACACATGCAAACAGAATGGCCTTTAGAGCTGACAGTGTGCAGACCTGCAGTCATGCTTTTACTTCATTGTAGTTTCTTCGCAGTGTGTACATAGCAAAGTTCTCTTATGTTTGCTGTTGGTTGACCTTAACTGTTTGCATGTTGAGCTGGCAGATCAGAGAAACTAGATTGTACATTCTTTTAAAGATAAAGGTTTTTTACATTTTAAACATGCAAGCCTTTTTTAGATAAAGGGCCAAATTCAAGGATTGTGCAAAAGGAATTTTCTGTGTTCAGTGTAAATTATTTTAATCAGTAGCATTTGCCGGATTATATTGATTAATGCAAATAAATAAATACATTTGATGCATCCCTCTTTTTAGAAGAAAATAAAATCATGGTTATGGTATGCAAGTGAATGGGAGCCATTTAAACCAGAAATGTCAAGCTTATATTTTATAAAGGCACTTAAAATTATTCTTTTAAAATATATAAATTGTATGTATTCTTATGTTTTAACAGGCATTTTGTTGTCACGGCAACAAAAGTTGGAGGAAAAGGAATATAATTTTAAATGTGAAGGTAGTAATGCATTTTGTTTACATATGGCATCTTTATGTAACTCAAAATGAAGCTTTTTTTTTAAAGACAAGTCAATTTTGTGTAACCCAGAATATTACCCATAAATGAAAATTCTGTCATCATTTACTCAACCTCATGTCGTTCTTAAACTTATATGACTTACTTTCTACTGTGGAACACAAAAGGAAATAGAAAGGTGAGAAAATATATTTTGAAGGTAAGTAAATTACATTTTGAATTTAATTTTGGTGTCAACCATCCATTTAATTAAGAGGTACAAGGCAAACATTCTTATTTAAAAATATACAGTATCATATACAGTATCATTAAGCTTTACCCATCAAATGTGTATTATTTACATGCTTGGAATTATTAATGACTAATTGAAAAAGCCTAAGTGCCATGTTCCAGAAATCTCTGATATGACAGAAGCCCTATCATATTTCTGGCACTGATGCAAGCTTGTGTTTCAGCTCACGGCTCTCTTCGAATGTGGCGTGCGAGTGAGCGTCCCTAGGGAGGTTTAGAGTGACCACTGCCCCCTGACCCCCCTTTATACTGTCACCCCACAACCCAAACCTCCATCAGAAATGCACCAGTCACCTAGCAACAGAGGCCTAGTAGTCAGAGGTCAAAGACCAGGGGCTATCGCAGATATTACACATACTCCAAGAAACGTTAACATAGATTCCCAGAATTACAGTCAGCCATTTTAAGAATTATGTCATTGCATCATTTTATACTGTATACTTTACATTAAACCTCCATTTAAGCATTGTCAAGTAAAGCATTGTAAATCAAATGCCACGCATGTACAGGAAACACTGAAGTAAAATCTGCCTCTAAGCATGAAAATAAAAAAATGTTAGGGATGAAAAAGTGTGCCCACACACTTTTGACACGAAAACCTCTTTGTTTTCCACTGAATAACAACAAAGGGCAACGATGACCGTTCCATTTCATCCAATCAAGAAAAGGTCACTGACCTCTGACCCCAGCTGACCACAAGAGGAGGATGGGCACGATCCAATCACCTTAAACAGTCAGAGGCAGCACGTCCAGGATGGAAAGAGGGAATGAAAAGAGGGGGGTGGAGAAAGGGACCGAAGAATGGATGGGTGCAGATGCAGCATGAATATTTGCCTTGATCAGACCCTGCAGCACCTTGAATGGAGAAGACCAGAAGAATGAAAGGCACATCCACCTCGAATACATCTGTGCTGTTTTTAATCTGATGGTAAAATGTTATGAAAATTCAGCTTGATATCATCCTAGAGAAGTTAAATCATCATTTCCGACATTATGATAAATGATGACCTTGAAGGCCTAATCCGCTTGTTAAGTCATGACATAAGAAATAGTGTTAAGCATCAGGTTGAAGCATCAGTGCGTTTCAACTGAGATTACTACAGTAACTCAACAACTGTTTACTCACTATTACAGGTGCTGGTTATATAATTAGAATATCATCAAAAAGTTTATTTATTTCACTAATTCCATTCAAAAAGTGAAACTCATATGATATTCATTCATTGCACACAGACTGATATATTTCAAATGTTTTTCTCTTTTAATTTTGATGATTATAACTGACAACTAAGGAAAATCCAAAATTCAGTATCTCAGAAAATTAGAATATTACTTAAGACCAATAAAAAGAAAGGATTTTTAGAAATCTTGGCCAACTGAAAAGTATGAACATGAAAAGTATGAGCATGTACAGCACTCAATACTTAGTTGGGGCTCCTTTTGCCTGAATTACTGCAGCAATGCGGCGTGGCATAGAGTCGATCAGTCTGTGGCACTGCTCAGGTGTTATGAGAGCCCAGGTTGCTCTGTTAGTGGCCTTCAGCTCTTCTGCATTGTTCGGTCTGGAATATCACATCTTCCTCTTTACAATACCCCATAGATTACCCCATATATTTTCTATGGGGTTATGGTCAGGCGAGCTTTCTGGCCAATTAAGAACAGGGATACCATGGTCCTTAAACCAGGTACTGGTAGCTTTGGTACTGTGTGCAGGTGCCAAGTCCTGTTGGAAAATAAATCTGCATCTCCATAAAGTTGGTCAGCAGCAGGAAGCATGAAGTGCTCTAAAACTTCCTGGTATACGGCTGTGTAGACCTTGGACCTCAGAAAACACAGTGGACCAACACCAGCAGATGACATGGCACCCCAGACAATCACTGACTGTGGAAACTTTGCTCTGGACCTCAAACAACGTGGATTGTGTGCCTCTCCTCTCTTTCTCCAGACTCTGGGACCCTGATTTCCAAAGGAAATGCTAAATTAACTTTCATCAGAGAGCATAACTTTGGACCACTCAGCAGCAGTTCAGTCCTTCTTGAAGCGAGACGCTTCTGACGCTGTCTGTTGTTCATGAATGGCTTGACACAAGAAATGCGACAACTGAAACCCATATCTTACATACGTCTGTGCATAGTGGTTCTTGAAGCACTGACTCCAGCTGCAGTCCACTCTTTGTGAATCTCCCCCACATTTTTGAATGGGTTTTGTTTCACAATCCTCTCCAGGGTGCGGTTATCCCTATGGCTTGTACTCTTTTTTCCTACCACATCTTTTTCTTCCCTTCACCTCTATTTAAATGTGCTTGGACACAGAGCTCTGTGAACAGCCTCTTATGCAATGGCATTTTGTGTCTTGCCCTCCTTGTGCAAGGTGTCAATGGTAGTCTTTTGGACAACTGTCAAGTCAGCGGTCCTCCCTATGATTGTGTACGCAGAACTAGACTGAGAGACCATTTGAAGGCCTTTGAAGGTGTTTTGAGTTAATAAGCTGATTAGAGTGTGGCACCAGGTGTCTTCAATATTAAACCTTTTCACAATATTCAAATTTTCTGAGATACTGTATTTGGGATTTTCCTTAGTTGTCAGTTATTATCATAAAAATTAAAATAAATAAACATTTGAAATATATCAGTTTTTGTGTAATGAATGGATATAATATACAAGTTTACAAGTTTTTATGTCTCCTCTGAGATACATTAAACTGTGCGTGTAAATACATTTAAATGCTATTTCAGATGCGTATTCCAGAAATGTTTTCTTATGTTAGAATGAAAGACACTACAGTTAGTAGCAGATGAAGTGCTAATTACACTTACCCAAAAATGCAAAATGGAAGAAAGAGTTCAACTGAACACAATCTTGCTATTCAAGCTGTGCATGAACATTTTAATATGTATTTGCTTCTTTTCCATTTTGCATGTACTTGTACTTTACTTTCAATAATTAAGTATGTTTAAGATAAAAAAAAAATACTTTTCATACTTAAGTACAATAAATATCACATACTTTAAGACGTTTACTTAAGTAATATTCTAAATGGTGACTTCAACTTCTACCAAAGTCATTTTCTGGTAAGATATTTGTTCTTTTACTTGAGTATGGCTTTCAGGTACTTCATACACCATGGACTGTCTATCATAATAAAGGCAAAAATGCCATAAATAAATATTTAAAAACTTCACAAAAATTCCACAGGCTCACAGAGACCATGGAGAAAATTTGAATGGTTCATAAAGTCAAATAGTCATGATTTTTTGGGAATATGACAGAACGCCGTGAGTATATATTGGCAACGCTTGTTTGGTTTTACCAATCATGGAGCGTTTGGATTCATTATGATAGTATGATATGATAACACGAAGTGAAGTGGGAGAGAAAGAGGGGGTGGGGGGTGGGATCGGGAAAGGTCTGCGAGCCAGGATTCGAACTCGGGACACCCAAATCTATTTAAAAAACATTCCATAAAACAGCACTGAAAGTTGTAAGCTTTGAAATTTACATGATCATTAGGACCTTCATACAGTGCATGCAATTTCTTTAAAAATGTTTTTTTTTATGCACATTTTTAGAATTGATGCGCATCTTGGCAGTTTTTTATGCAATATTCCAAAGTGCACATAAAAATAGGTGGATGGAAACATAGCTATTGACAGCCAATGAGAATTTTTAAGAGCATTCCAAGTTGCAGTTGACATACTGTAATTGCAGTACACGATTATAATAAACAGAATGTTATCATCTGTCTGTGTGGACGCAAGTAAAGTTATTGTTATAGTTATCTTTCCTGGTGTAAACAGACCTTAATGTTTCCTTCTAAAAGCTGACCCCAGTATTACTTCAGACATCTTATGAAGGCCAAACAGGCCAGCTGCTCACAAACAAGCTTGAGATTAGGCAACTGTCACTCCATTCAAAAATAAATGGCGGTTCTGTACACACACAGATGGTTGGTCAGCACGTGCCCGAAGGAGGGTAGAGCAGTGACCCTCAGCTGGACACTATGGCCAGGTCAGTGACACTCAATCCCTACTTTCAGGCCAGCTGCTACTAGTTCTGTGCTAATGGCACCTCCCCAAACACACACATACGCACACAACCTTAGGCCCCCTCAGTCTGCCAACAGTGACCAGTGAAAAGGCTGGGATGGGGTGGGGATGGAAGACAGCTGGACACTCTCCACTCTCCTGCCTCCTCAGGGGGTGTCCTAGTGTGTGTGGGTACACGTGAGCGAGAAAAGCTTAATAGCCTGGTGTTGATGAGAGCAATTACAACCAAGAGGAAAAAAAAGAAGCAGTTCTGGCACACATAGACCCCACAGAGAGACAATTAGCAAGTTAGCAATGACCCACTTTAGTTGGCCACATGACTTCCACCTTGTATTTGATTTTCTTGTAAGCATTGTGACATAATCTATCACCTGGCTGCAAACCTATGTCATTTAGCTTTGCAGCTACTTTGGCTAAAGTACCCCAGCAACCGAAGGTCCAATGATCCACAGCTCCAGGCTGTCCAGTACCATGGGCCGGGCTGAGGCAGACAGTCGATAAATCAATAGGTCACTCACGCACGCACGCACACACACACACACAAACACGCACGCACGCGCGTCACTGGAGGGCTGAGAGGCCACATGAAACTACCATTGATTGAAGGGGGTAGGGAGAGCGTTGACGGTCAGAGCTGTGCTTGTGTGTGAGGTTATGGGGCTCACCTCAATTCCTAACACTGCAATTGGGAGTTTAAAAATGCCTCGGTAATGCTTACACACTAAAACAAACACTAAAACACAAACACACATGTGCAAACACACACACACACACGCCGGTATGCCGGTACCTTTCTATCATAACTCAAAACACACTCTAAGTGAGTAAAAGCCTTTGAGTCTATAGTTTCTCACACTATATATATATATATATATATATATATATATATATATATATATATATATATATATATATTTTTTTTTATTTTTTTTTATTTTTTTTTAGGGACAGGAAACAGGAAGCTAAGTTGGATAGAGTGGTGGAAAGAATTGGAAAAAAAAGTCCTTGAGCCATCACTCCTGTCAGCGTGGAGTGTGAGTGTTGACTGATACATTACTATACAACAGCTTCACTAAGCGCGTTATTTCACTTTACTGTAAAAATGAACTAACATTCTATGTAATGACTTGTTTAACCGTATGACTTCTTTAAATGCAATCCATATTCACATAGATTGGGTCTAACAGGATTCTTGTGTTAAGTTGTCTGTTGATCCGCTCTTTGTTGCAGTGTTTTGCTCACTCTTGCGCTCATTGAAAACAGCCTTAACCTGTTCTTCTTCTGTTCTTTGACCTGCAAATTGGGGTCAACGCAAAGTAAAGACCTCTACACTTGTGCAAAGAATGCAGACAAACAGTGGCCATTGAGACACAGATATTGTGCACACCTAAAAAATCCCATATGCTTTCTGAGGAAGCAAACGCAAATTGCACTATGACAAAAAAACAATCATAAATACAATAGATAATAGGTATAACGGTGTATAACATTTCTGGGGGGCACTTAAACCAACACAAGCTGCCAGGGACTAGCACAAGGTGGCAGGGAGTAAAAGACAGGTGTAAATAAACGCCGGGGCTCTGTCCTTGCTCTGTGAGTTGCCATGGCAACGGCTGATAGAGCATCCTATCGATCGCACTGTCCAGTCTGAATTGTGCAGCCCCTGAACCCACTTTTTTTCTCTGTGTGGTGATGGGTGTGGATCAATACCTGATATTGTATGCCTCTTTTGCCTTGCGTCTCTCATGGCTTCCATAATAGTGGTAATGATAGTTAGAGGGAAGCAAAAAGAAAAGGAAGGAGAATGAAACAATAGTAAAAAGACAGCTGGGTCTATTTTGTCACAAATGCAAAGAAAAAAAAACACTTTCTTCTTGGACTGAGAGGCACGCTTTTAAAAACAATAGATAGCCATCATGACACTTTACCTGTGTTATTTGCTTATGCGCTTTACTGCGTCCCACACAGAATTCGGTGTCACCAGCACAGAAAATGTCACATCTGATTTTTCCGCACATCTTGCCGGTCTGCATATGCGAACAGCCACATGCCATTTACCTAATGTGAGGCCGTTTAGTCCTGCCATTGCTTTGACTGTTACACAAATCAGAACGGCTAGGAAGACCAGGCTGCTCCGGTTCAGCAAGAGCTTGTGAAGGAGAGCGAGGCACGGAGAAGGACCTGCGGGAGCTCGTTTAAATCTGGCCTGAGGGATCCCTCCAGCTAGGGGTCACGGTTGGAGTCACAGCGTACTGGATTTAAAGGTGGGGCTCCTTAAGGTGCCTCTGTTGCCCCGAGGCACAGCCATCACAATTCCTGCAGTGCTGGAAATGAAAGGCAGTCTAGGACAAAGGCCCTTTCCTTGCTTATGGCCACTGCTCAGAAAAATTACTCAAATGATTGAGATGTCGGTAACATCTTTCTTTTTACCTCTGTCCTCCCCAGCAACACCCTAGTGTGAGTTTAAGAAGCATTAAAGATGATTCTTGAGAGAACGTATAAAATTAGTTATATATTATTAATTATTTATAGACTAATACTATCATATAAAATTGAAAAAAACAGCTCCATATGTTTCCTAAAAGCGTTATTCACTGATAATTTTTTTTACATGCATAAACTTCCGTCATGCCAGGCTGAGAGGTCCTTGATCTCTAGAGACTCGATTGAAGTCGCTCAAGCTGTTTTTGTGTTTCTATCAGTGTTGCATGGATTTGGCTGCTCGCCTGCAGTACTGAGCTCTGTGCAGCGGTACAAATGTAAATCTGTGCTCCACGGGGACGGAGTGTGAGGGGGAGCGGAGTGGCTGCCCTCGCATCCCTGCGAGATGAAAACCCATCCACTCGGAGAGGCACAGAGGCTACCGGGGCAGAAGTCAGGCGCGGTGGGGCCAGGCATGTGGGAGAGAGGAGTGATGGAGGGAAAGTTTTCTCTGCCTCGAGCGCTCTGCATATGTTGTGAGAGTGAGAGCCTGCAGTGAACTTGGCAGCACACTTCAAAACTTTATGGAGCAGACATGCACACCGCATCCTAATATGAGCTGTCTTGATATGGGATTCTTGAGATTTTTCAGACGCTGTGCCTTGAAATTTTTTTTTTTTTTAATTCTTGGCTCGCCGATATAAGATTTTGCTCGCCTACATTTTGTTTAAAGAGCGCTTTCTCATTGGGTTCGCTTTGTTCTCAAAGCGCTCAGATTAATCATAGTTGATGGTGAACACATTTGGGTAAACAGTGTAAATTTAGGTGCCAAATGTTTACATAACCACTTTTAACATTTAAAAGATACTTAAATTCTTGTATTTACTCACCCTCAGGTCAATCCAAACCTGTATGACTTTCTATCTTCGGTGGACACAAAAGAAGATATATATATATATATATATAAAAAAAGAAAAAATCTGTTATTTGTCCATAGAGTGGTCAGTGGGATCTAGTGGTGTTTGAAAGAAAGCCAAAATTAAATTTAATAAATGACATAATTTTCATTTTTGTAATATAATTTTAATCATTTATTAAATTACTATTATTATATGATCAACATACAAATTATTATTAAAAAATATGTTTTGTTTTTGTAACAGAAGTAATTGATTATCTACCTAAACATCTAGACTACAGATGAAATCCTTCACAACAAAAAGAATGAAAATTAGATACCGACTCAAAATCAGTTTTGTTTTTTAAATTCTGTTTGTAGTCAAATGTAAGACAGATAGCACTGGTCCTGAATCTATGGGTGTCCAGTTTCTGTATTCAATTCGAGGTCCATGTTAGCGAACCACTCTGTCCTGTCCAGAGCTCCATTCACTTCACAGTCAATAGTTATTTATCATCCAACATATTAGCAATTGCAGTGTCGATATGAAGTCCAGTGCTGAAATTAGTCAGTGCCAAGTGTGTAACTACAGCCCAAGGTCAGACACACACTCCACACTGACAGGAGTGATGGTCCGCAGCTCACAGGCACATATATCCAGCCCAAGGTCAAGTGTACGGTACTGCTATTTCAGAGGGAACACACGTGTAAAACACTCTGTCATGTTGAGAGATGCCAAGCATGAAATCAGCTTGATTGTGACACATTTCATTTTATGTTTTGGATGCTAATCAATACGGTAAAAATGGAAGCCACTCGAAAAGATTGTATGCTGTTTTGCTTGGTCATAGATAAATGTGCAATTTTAGTTCATAAGTGGTTTCTCAGCTTTCAAAAGGTGCTAACATGTACACATTCTAATATGAACTTTTTAAGAGTAAATAAGGTACAAAGATACAAGATACCACCCTCTCGAAGGTACAAAAGTAGAAAGTACCTTAGGGGACAGCCCCAGCGACAGAATTGTACCTTTTTTTCTGAGAGAGTGTGGTCTAAAAAATTTGGACAGTCTAGTTAATTAAATGAGACTCTTTTAAACACTTGAGATTAGAGAATGAAGAAAGGAAAAACAATACACGGTCACTAACTACATGCAATGTGTATTAGGTTGAATCAAACTGAAACTATCTTCTGTATTTTTATTACGATGAAAACTTACATATCATTTTTGTTGGCATTCTTTACAACAGGAAAAAAATTAAATTGCACTAAAAGTTTAGCCAAGCTGCTAAGCTGAAGAATTGCTAATCAGCAGCAAAACATTTTCTACCCTTCTGGCAAGGTCAGGGGATCACAGTCCCCTGCTAAATGTCTGAAGCCCCCCCCTCTCTGATGCCCTGAGGGGTAATATCACCCCCCACACACAGATACACAGCCTGACAGCAGCTAACTAGTTCGATTGCTTGGTCCAAACTCCACTCCGCTACCCTCCCCCCAAAGCTCTTTTTACATTGTACTTTGGGGTCCAAACTGAGATATGTTTGCGTCATCAGTGTGAGGTAAACGTGACTTCTAGCATCTGCTGTAAATTAGGTGGAGAAGATGCTAAATGGTTGAAACTCTGATGTCAATACTAAAAGCTTTTGTGTGTATAGGCAAAGGGGCTTCTGAGGTTTCTGATCAGTGACAAATCAAATCCCAAAGACAGTGTTTTTCAGCCGAGCCTGAAACTGCATATCTGGATTTTTTTTTTTTTTTTTTTAGATGCTTTTGTCTCTAGCCAACTTAGAACACTCAGGCAATGAGCCAACAAATATTTTGGAACTAGATAAAGTGAATGCAGCTGTAAACAGGGACTACTACACACTATTGTTGCAATGAAATTCTAGAATATGGTTGCAAAAAACCATTGCTGTGCATTTTTTTAAGTAGACTTAAGATAAAAAAAAAGAAAAGAAGATATTTACAAGTAATAATGAATCTCTCATATTTTAAATAGCTGATTGTTGACAGTTGACTGTCAGCAGGTGCAAATATACAGTAAGATTCAGGCCTTGACTTTACAAGCCTACATTTACTGCTAATGATAATTTTACTAATAATACTAATAATAATTTTATATATACATCTTAACAACTCACCAACATATCCAATCGTGCTGGAAGATGTAATGTTGCTCAACTGTATAGATTGGCATTAGAAAACAAAGCCAGATCTAGTTTTCTGTTCAAACATCTGTAGTCTAATATTTGCACTTCTCTAGACATAAACTCTAAAACCCATTACTCATTAAATTATATCACTCAGGTTCAAGTACATCCATAAAACTGCTTTCCTACAGAAAACTGCACGTTATATATTTTTTATGGAATCACTGTTTTAATACAAAAAAAATCAGGCACAGTGTATGCTGCCATCTAGTGGACTCATTACATCGGCACGTACTGTAAATTGTAGTGACTAAATCTTGCCATGCTACTAACATTTCCTGGCACTAAAAGCAAAATATAACTATTTCAAATTTATCTGTTAGAAAACTAACATAAATTACAAAATACAAAATTAATTTATGCACTCATGTTATCACATTCCCTTAAACCATAAAACTTAACAATGCATTTCTGCAACTATAGTAATCCAAAAAACGAAAACAAATCAACAGCATGCTTGTTGTGTGGCTGTATTAGAAATACTGTGAGTGTACAAGTCAATGTTCTTTAGGTACACTGACTTTGCGCCTCTTCGGGGCTGAAGGCTGGGGATCTTGGCTCAGCGGGAACTCTAACTGAGAGATCTGCAGAGACAGAGGAAGTGTTTAGTTGTGGTAAATTAGTTAATCAAAACAAGATCCCTTGAAAAACCTGTTTTTATGTGACTCATTTGTTTATTTTACATTTGTTGCTGGCTCGGATTGCATGACAGAGTCATCAGAATGACACATTGTATTTACAGTTTTAAAACTGTAAACAAAATTCTAGTGATTATACCGGCAAAATACGTGATACAAATCCAACCAACATGACAAGATACTAGGGATGCACGATAATATCGGCACAATATCGGTATCGGCCGATAAAAGCTTAAAATGGCCATTATCAGTATCGGCCGATATGAATATTTCTGCCGATGAGCCAAACCGATATTCTCTAAGTGAAATAATTGACCTGTTTTTCAGATGTGAATGTCTGTCTACATTTGTAAAATAATACATTTATGGTAGAATCAGTACAGAAGAGATACATGGATTTCTCTTCAGTAAAATTAAAGTTTAAATATATCAGTATATATTTGTATATATATCGATATCGGTATCGACATCGGCCAAAATTATTTTGAAAATATCGGCATATCGAATATCGGCCAAAATCCAATATCGTGCATCCCTACAAGATACAGATATGGATCATGGGCAGTGTATGTCTTACGTGAGGGTCAAGGATGCGTCCGCTCCTGGTCTTCCTTGCATCCACCTTAAGGTCAGCAGTTTTCTTTACCAGACTGTCCATCTAAAATATGCATCACATAATTTAAAACCACTTCCTCTCAGCCACAGTCATTAAAGTAGACTAGTAGTTTACTTGTGTGTGTGGTGAGTTGTGTAGCACTACCTTTGCATTTGTTAGATTAAGATCCTCCTTGCTACTTCTGTGACCCTGTTGTGAGTTCTCCTGGGTTTCTGTAAATGTGACAGACCATGAGCAACAGTTGCTGGTAGTTGGTTGCAGTTTCCTTCATTTAGATTAATGTTGACCTCATTAAACTGGCAAAGCAGAGTCTAATATTCACCTGAGTATTCAATGCCTCTATCAGTGATTACATTCGCCTTTGTTGTACACTCCTGCAAGCAAAAATATCCATCTTTTGAGATCAATCCTCACATTTGGTAAAGGTAAGGCAATAAAGGAAATGAGAAAATATCTGCTATTTATTCAAAAGGCCCTACCTGCTGAACTGAGGTCTCAGACATCACTCCATCCTCAAATGTGTTCAAAGACCATTTTGTACTCACACATACTACCTCCTCCTCATCAAACTGTTCACACACATGAAAGACATTGATCACTGCTTTTCATCATTGATTTGATATTTTCTTCCAGACAGATCAGTAGATGTCTAGCTTCTTTATCTCACCGTCTCGATTCTCCTTTGCTCAGTGGTGACATTCATTCTGAGGCTATGAAAAGGTGTGACCACCTCTCCCATGGTCAGATTTACTGGTTCCCTCTCGAACAACAGTGTCTCGTTGTCATCGTCCTTGAAGCCAGGGGGCTGATACTCCTGAGGGGTCACTGAAACACAAATGCACACTGAAAAGGTGAAAACTAAATTATATTGAGGGTAATTGTAAAAATTAAAAATGCTAAAAACATAAATTAGAAAAATAAATATTTTTCAAGGGACTTTTCCCCTCCTCTCGTGGTATGATATGGCAGGTCAAATTTAAGGTCATCATGCACCAAATTTGAGCTACAGGCTCTTGTTTGTGCATCTGTATGTTGTGTGAAGATCCGCATGCTTTTAAATAACTTGAATAAATATCAATAACAATAATAACTTATTACATACAAAAAAAAAAAAAAACATTCCTTGAAATTGTCTGTCTCACATAGCAAGCGTAAATGTACCCTCATCATAGTAGAAGAGTTTCATGTTGAGACAGATGTTGTCAGGCAGCGGGCCGAGATGTTGCATCAGCACGTAAAGTTTGCGCACCAGCAGCATACTGGATTTCTGGGTATTGTCACAGGCCATTTTACTCTCAATCTGCCCATTTTTGCTGGAAACACGGACAATAATTTTCAAAAGTGCAACATTAATATATAGTCAATATGCAAACACATGGTATTAAAAAATAATGCTGTAAAAAAATGTTATTAGGACATTCCATACAAATACAAGTTATGTATTTTGGGCTAGTTTTGATAACTGCTCAGACAGATAGGCCACCTCTCAAAGTCCATCTGAGGTCCGTTCTCTGTGTACTTGATTTTAAACTGGTAGCATTCAGTCACTTTCTACAACAAAAGCAAAAACAGAAAAGTAAAAATGGAAATTCAGAGTCTTAAATAAACAATGTCATCATGCACTAATTTCATTATTATTGTATTATATTCAAACAGTAATTAACATTCAAGCATGGTGTCTGGTCACCTGTGGATTGTCTGGATCACAGTAAATCTAAAAGTAAAAATAACATTTTCATTTAAAAAATATTATTACACATATATATTATACAGCATATAAACTACTATACTTCTGCATGTAAAGTCTGGTTATAAATTGATTACTGTTTGTTTTAAAATCCATTTGTTAATACTCACTGATAGAAGAACCATGCGCAGCTGATAAAGTAAAGCAGATGCAAAAGGTTTAAAGGTTACTGAGTGATGACCAGTATATATCTGATTACTAAACTGGTTATTCCCCATTTTAAAAAATCTACAAAAATACAGAAAATGGCAAAAGCACAGACTTACGTATCTTTTTTGAAGTGCATCAAAACATCCCTGCAACCTGAAATAGTAAAGGTAAGATACTCTCAAAGCAGCGTATTATACTCCCAAATGATCTAAATGTACTTTATTAAGGGAATACTACCACTGCACAATCTGCTGAGCACCAGGACAGCTTTGCTCTCGCAGTATTAGGACTTTCAGCTCTGTGAAAAGAAAGAAAGAAATTAAGTTGATCAGGATTTCTGTTACCTGTTTCCACTCTAATGTATCGCTTTTACCTCCAACATATTTGTGTCCATAGGCCTTTTCTGGGAAAAGACCTCTGAGGTAAGTGATGCTTGAGACCGCAATGGCTAAAAGTTTCTTCACAAGCACCAGTGACTGTTGTTCGGTGGACACCACATCTGGCAGCATCTGACAGCTCTGAAACACACACACACACACACACACACACACATTCAGTAATAAACATACAGTTAAATGTATGTTACAGCTAACGGACAGGCTAGTAAGCGCCTGGACAAGCTAAAGGTAAAGTAATTTTACGGCACACAGTTACGTTACGTTACGTGGTATTGTGCTGGATGTGAAAAAACAAACAAACAAATATTTAATGTTACCTGAACAGGGCGCAATTTCTGTTCACAAGGCATGATGACTGTAACAAACTCCTAAAATTAGCAACAGCAAATATAATGAGCAATTTTAGTTAACGTTACTGCCTTTGGTTTTCGAACAAAGGCGGTCGATTTTCAGTCACTCAAAAGCACATAGATAGTGAAATAATATAGTTCTCTTACCAGATAAAGTTTACAGTAAAAATATTCGGTGACTCTGATGGACGGCTATACCATAAAATAATAGCAAATATACTATTAAGCGATAATTACGTTGTACCGTCTCAACCAACTTTTAACCGTCAATCAGTCGATCGCGCGCGTCATACGATCGAGTACGCGTCGCGAGTCTCTCTTTTTTTTATTGAAAACTTTTACAATCATACAAAAACACAGGGAAGCGAGATATAAATACACTCCACAAAATAAAAATAAATTCTGGATTTGCATATAAAATTATAGTATTATTGATACATAAAAGAGCAAAAATAAACTTACATTCTT
This sequence comes from Carassius auratus, assembly GCF_003368295.1. Taxonomy (NCBI): domain Eukaryota; kingdom Metazoa; phylum Chordata; class Actinopteri; order Cypriniformes; family Cyprinidae; genus Carassius; species Carassius auratus. Next base: position 10,742,208 of record NC_039258.1, on the reverse strand, counting down.
TTGGAAAAATTAAGTACGCTAATCTCCCCCTCGCCATAAACTCCTACGTGACGTCATGCCGAAAAGCTGACAGTACCATATAAATATGCACACTTTTTTTTTTAAAGAAAACAAACTTTTAGAGATTTCTTATGTGAAGTAGAACATTTAATTAATTCGCTAAGATTAATTTATAACAAAAATGTATTTCTTTTTTTTGAGGAGTTGATGAGATCTGTCCTGTACCGTGACTAATACTTGGTTTGATGTATTTTTGTGTCTTATGTATATATTCCTTTTTTCTTTATATGTTCTTTCTTTTATTTTTGTATACATTTTTTTCACTTGTTTTTGTGTATTGACATAAAAAATTTTATAAACTTTGACCGTTTGTGATAAGAAAGCCTTAAAAAAAATCTTAGAAATGGAGACAAAACATTTTTAAAAATACAATAATTTTATCAATAGCACATTGTTAAAATTACTAAAGGTTCTGGTCTATATAAATGTCATTGTTACCTAAGGTATGACAGCTTTGGGAAAATATAATACATGTAGAGTAAGGGATTGCAGATTTCCATATTTAAACCTCACTGCATGACTGATAAATTGTAAATAGTTAATGGTAAATGGTAAATTTAGGCCTAGGCCTTAAAATTACTATTTCAAAAATAGTAATTAAAAGGTATCTCCTATGTAACAGTATTGTCGCAGGCATGATCCATATTAAAAACCTGTATTTTATTGAGAATTTTTATCAACGTCTCTTGGAGATTTAACATTTAATAGTTTAAATCGCCCAATAATGTTTATTGTTGTGTGAGCTAGCAAAGGCATTGTAGCCTACCATTGGTCACTTTTTTTATTTTGATGAGACTATTGGAAATCTACAGGCTGATTCTCCTGTCTCTCAAACATCAATCCAGATTCCTATTTGCTCTTCCGCTGCGGGTCCGTCCTCCAAAAATGACGTCACTGCAGCGAACGCCATTTTGAAATAGAACGCCGTGGGTGGACCAGATCGGACACGAATATATTGCAAAATTTACACTAAAACACGTTGATTAATTGATCAGCAAACGCAGGGCAGCCATGTCATCAGATAACCAGGACACGGAGACGCAATCGGAGCAGATGGACGAGACTCAGGTGGGGATTAGACTTGGGCTGCGCCTCGCTCGGTTCAGTCTCTTGTGGTGTCTGTCAGTTTCATCCACTATTATGTATATACGCCTAAATAGTTTTATATTGAAATGGCTGCTTGCTTCTTGACCATTGACACCTTTAACACAGATATTTCTGACTCTTTGTAATTTGATTTCTGAACTGTCAACTGCATGAGTTGAACAAGGTGATAGACGAACATTTCACAAGCATTGAGCCTCATTCTGATTGGCCAGGGAGCTCAGACGTCACGAAATAACAACGTTTGATTGGTTCATTGTGTCACTTTGGATGTTGTCACGCCTACTTTAACCTGATGGTGTCAGTTGGGTTGTGTGAACAAAAATAACTGGGGCGCCCATTTTTCATGTTTCCGCATAATGTTGTCAAGTTGTCAAGCAAAACTATGATAACCAGGTTCTAATCTTTATGTATTTGAACAAGCCATGTTCAGTTTATTTAAAAATCAGAAAACCTTCATAGAAAATTCAGTGTTTATTGACAATATTGTGCTAAAATGGCATGCAAACATGAGAAATTGAGATTCGGGACACGACCGCAACTCCTCAGTAATGTACTTGGAGTTTTTAAGAGTAGTTTTGAACATAATCGCCTTATTTGCGCTTTTTCCAGGTGGTGCTTAATATAGCAGCTAATAAATTACTTGTTATAGATCCTAGTGAATCAGCATTTTTGACTTTATCAGAAGAGCATGTTTCCTCTTCAGATCTTTTTTATTTACTAATGCAAAACTGTGTAAAAATTGCTGTCAGTGGAGGAAAAAATATATAATGATAAACCACAGTTTTAACCTTTTACAAGAAACTACTTTTCTTTTTGTTCCCTAGACCCAATCAAAAACCTTGGATCAATATCATGGGGGGAAAATAAAATGCTATCTTCTGGGTCCTTGTAGAGTTAAATAAACTAAAAATTAAAAAAAGGAAACCGCATTTTAAATGCTGTTTTATGAATTGTTTTTGACTCACAGAGACTCATAGGGTGTAGCATGTAGAATTAGTTACTGTCAAGATGATTTACAAACCTGTTTTTCTTCAGTCATCATTTTGCTAAAACTGCATGCATATGTATGTGTCTTTCAGCCAACATAACAAGAATTAAAGATCTGCCCCACTTGACACACAGGCCTAGTCATTTGCAAAAATGGTATTTATCATGCAGTCATAATGGAGGCATGCTCAAACATCTATACTCAAGTCTATATCATTAGTCTTCTGTAAAAGCTGCTTTTTGTTGTTTACAATGATCCAGGCCTCAGTCTAAACACACCCCCACATGATTCCTAAGCTTAGGGCGAAACAGAGGATGATTCAAAATGGAACCAGACAACTGAGGTCCTCAAATATTTGTCTTTGTGTAACCTCCTGTAATCTTGCTATGTTTTGCTGCCCTGTGCAAGACCTGAAGACCAATTTGGCTGTTTTACTGTTCAAAACAATTATCTCATCTTACACCACGAGACAGAAATGTGAAGATGTTTACAAATAGTCTAAACCCGATTGACAAAATTTCCAGACATTCAGATTGAAACCAAAATTGCGTTTCCCTATCAAAAAGGGAAGTCTGAAAACACCTGGGAATTGAAAGCCAAGCTAAACAGTCTTGCCCTGAAATGTGATTAAAGGTGACCGCACCTTATGGGAATTACTGAAGGAACAATAACATGATGAAAGCAGTTTTGTTTTATTGTTGTGTTATTATATCGTGGGTGTGAGATTTATTAGCTGAGTGTTGATTATTAGTTTGCTCTTTCTTCCTCTTTATAGTGGATATTTATTAAAAGGTGAAGAATCACCATCATGCCTTACTTGCCAAACTAAAATGACTGTGAAAAATATTTTATTAGATTGTAATGTTTTTTTATGTAAATAGACAAAGCTTTTATTCGGAGGTGTGTCTAACTGATTTATTTAAAAATGTATTACCATATTTTCCAGACTATAAGTCGCACTTTTTTTCATAGTTTGGCTGGTCCTGCAACTTATAGTCAGGTGCGACTTATTTATAAAAATTAATTTGACATGAACCGAGAGAAATGAACCAAGAGATTTGAACCAATAGAAAACATTACCGTCTACAGCCGTGAGAGGGCGCTCTATGCTGCTCAGTGCTCCTGTAGTCTACACTGAAGACATAGAGCGCCCTCTCGCGGCTGTAGACGGTAATGTTTTCTATTGGTTCTTGTTTCTAAATAAATGTGACTTATAGTCCAGTGCGACTTATATATGTTTTTTTCCCCATCATGACGTATTTTTGAACTGGTGCAGACTTATACTCAGGTGCGACTTATAGTCCGAAAAATACGGTACTTGAATGTAGTTTAGAATTTTTGTCTAGTGTAGTACACCTGAGATGTCTTTTATAACCTTTTGTTAGTTGTATACCATGTATAATTTATTCAGAGATCGCTATGAAAATAGCATTGATGCTAATAGCGTATAAATCTTCTTTATAGTCATGGCAGTAAAACTATAATAAAAACGAAAGCAAACAACTTTTTCTGTTTTATAAAGATTGTTTACATTCAAAATCATCTCATACCTCTTTAAAAAAAATACTTGTAAATGGCAAGGATGCAGTAACTGCTCAAGTGACGGTATTAAATTGTTAAAAAAAAACAAAATCCATTTCAAATAAATGCTGTTATTTTGAACTTTCCATTCAAAGAATCCTGAAATGTAATCGCATTTGTACATTTTTTTTTTTTTTTTTTCAGGAATCCCAGGACACAAACTCAAACCCAGTGCGGACAGAGGAGGCCAAATTGAAAGCAAAGTATCCCAGCTTGGGTCAAAAGCCAGGTGGCTCTGACTTCCTGATGAAGAGACTGCAGAAAGGGGTAAGTTCAAACATTTCAACAACATGTTTTTAAAGGCATTCATTCATACAGATTTCTGTAGTTCCAGGTGCTTGCAACATAGCCAAAACAAACAAGACCTTTTTATTATTTCATCCAATTTCAATGCATTTTTTTGTCTTCAGCAAAAGTATTTTGACTCAGGAGATTACAACATGGCCAAGGCAAAGATGAAGAACAAACAGCTGCCTGCCGCAGCCGGTCCAGACAAGAACATCGTCACCGGGGATCACATTCCAACCCCTCAAGACCTTCCGCAGAGAAAATCCTCATTGGTAACAAGTAAACTGGCAGGCTAACGTCACCCATAGGTTTTTGACTAAACCCTCTTACCAAACTTCCAAAAACTCCCCAGCCCCTCCAGACCAGCTTCATCAGGACTGGTTATCGACTTATTTGTTTTTATTTGTTTTCATTTGGGTGTAGAATTTTGCCGTCATTTTTGTTTCACTTCAGCAGGTCTAACCAACCCAGCTCTGTTACCCTCTTCAGTGTCCCACATAGAGTAGGAATAAACAAAACCCTCAGTACTTCAGGCCCCGGTGGAGCATGATGCACTTTACTCTGTGTACCCTGTACATCAGTGAAATTATGAACAAAACCCTGAAGACTTCAGAAAATGCTGTTCAAAAGATGCTTTTAAAAGTGTCCAATTATTTGAAAATGATTTAAGATTGTTTTAAAAGGCATTGTTTCCTAAATAGATTATACTTGATAGCCATTGGCCCCAGATGTACATTGTCAGCCCTCTTTTTCATTCATAATGACAAATGAATGAATGTTTTATGAGAATTTCTTTGAAAAAAGCAAATTTTGGTAAAGAGTGGCTGGTAGCTGTGTAGCCTTCGTCCGCTCTTCTACCTCTCACTCTCTAAATATGGCTCCGTTGAACCAAATAAAGGCTGCTTAGGACTGGATCGTTTTACTATTCTCAGCCTTCACCTTCCATGTTAGGATCTGAGCAAGCGGTTCCAATCAGGCTGATTAGATTATTGCAATCGCAGTTTTTGGGTGTAAACCGAGAATGTTGTAATTCACTGATAATAGCCAAGAGCAGAAATGGTCTTTTAATGTGGCATGATAACAAAAGGGGCTAAAGAAAATGATCTCGTCATCGCACAAAGCATGCGTTAAAAGATAAAGTATGTTCATAGAAAGTAGTGGCTATATGTGTTCAATAATTAGGGCATCTGGAGTCATTCAGCTTTTATGTACACTAAAGGAAATTTGCAGAATTAAGCAGCACCCTTGGTTCACTTTTGTAAAATATTTTAGATCTAAACAGTACAATAGTTAAACTTGGACAGTGTAACATGTTTAAACCATATAAAAAGTATTGGAAAACATTAACCATAGATTGCTTTGACGTGCCGCTTATTACCAGGTTTCAAATCAAAAGCATTTATACAGATGACTTTAGGGCATATTATATCCTGTAACCCATTTGTTTCCTCAATTTTCCTTTTATTTAGCAAAGTGTCCTTCTTCAGAGGGCATGAATTGATTAACCTCTGTAGCTTCTTCAAAGTCTGAGGAAGTCTGTGCAGGGCTGTTTTAAATCATTGGAAACTTTGTAGTGGATCTTAACATCTAATTTATTCCAGGCTGTAAAACTTTGTACACTCCTTAAAGAGTCCTAGTTTGAGGATAGATACTTTACAGAGCAAATCTAGACTCAACCTAGGCAGTCAATCCAGGTGTCTAAATCAGGATTTGCATAGTCTAATAAAGTTGCCCCTTCTAAAACCACATACTCTCCTACATGTGGCCTGAAGATTTAAAAGAAAGTGTGTTAAGCCATGTGAATAAACAAAAACATGTATATTAATGCATATTATTCTTGGTAAAAATAAAATACTGTACTATCACTATGTAAATCTCACTAAAAGGTGAATTACATGTAAGGGACTGAATGTGTTTTTTCATGTATGGTTGAGGAGCTGGTGGCAGTTGGCAATACATCAGGGAAATATGATGGTCTTGACTTAGTTTTTGTCACTTGATGGTATGTGTGGACGTACAATGTTTCCTTTGAGGAATGCGTTATTGCACAATGCTAGGAGATAATCTTATTTTGTGCTGCAGCCAAATTGTAAATAGTCAAACTGTGCATCTGGTGTCATAGTTGTGCATTTTGTCTTGCATTATCTGTGTCGGTTGTCTTTCCAATATACACCAAGTTTGTGTTTTATCTTTTATTTGTTAATATTGTGTGTCTGAATCTCTCTGCTTTTTGTTAAGACATATTGACAAGAATATCATCAATTCTAGTGTGAGAAATGTAAATATTGGGGATTAGGATGCTTGTATTGTAATTAAATAAAGCCACTTTAATTGGGTGGACTTAATTCAGACAAATCTGAACTGAAAACCTTTCCACAATACTGCAATGTGATATTCATGGTAACTACATATTAACTCTAAATCTACAACTTAAGGGGCTCTCTATTAGACACACAAAGATGTATTCTTTGCATACTTCATGGAGCTTTTGGTGTTTAAATATTTTATTTTTGTGCCCCATTTATATATCCTTTATTGTTTCAGTTGTTTTGCCTGAATTACTTTGTGTTTCAAAGTGGATTTCCGGAACTTTCCAGAGTCATCTGGTCTCTTACAATTATATTTACATGGAAGGACGCAGTAAAGCTAGATGTTTAAAATGAATACTGGAGCTATGTCTGAACTTCAAATAAAGTTTTACATTAATAACAAAACCACTGAGTGGTACTTTTGTATTTTTCTAACGAAATTTAAACGTCCATATGTGTACTTTTATGGCATTAAAATGAATTTATATTATAGTGTAAGTAAATCGTGTCTACTAGTTGCCAATGTGCCCATTCCTATCTTGTTTGCAAAATTAAATGGGGCTCTTTGTAAAATAAAAACTAATGTCTGAAGCTTTGGCTGCTTGCAATTTGCTTTTCTTTTCTACAACTATGTCTCACTAGGGGGAGACACTCTAAAAGCGGAAATGCGCGAGAGAAAAAAACATGGGTGGAGTTTTTAAACCCAAACATAAGAATACAGATCATAGGGTGACATTTTTAAACCCAAACATTCTTATGTTTTGGTTTAAAAATTCCACCCTATGTTTTTCTTGTTTTCATGAACACCTCTGGTCGTTCATAAACCGAATACTCTTTAATCCTACCAAAAACCTAGCTGTGAAACATTTTGACATTCAAAATACATTTTAAATAGCATATCATTGCTTCTGCTGATACAAACCCGGTGGCGTTTTACGAAGAGAATGTTAACATTCTCACTGTGACCGCTTTACGAGCGGGGTGCATTTTACGTGCAGAAACAGTCGTGTACCAGAAGTTCCCAAAAGCGCAGGCTGTGCTGTACGTGTTGCGTCAATGATTGGTCAACACACAGCAAATCATCAAGTCCCGCCCCTCTAGGCATATATATATTTAAATAGTGGAAGCTTCTCCCAAACGCTTCCGCCTTGCAAAGTAAAATGTAACGTTAGTAGATTTGAGTGTAGTTACAATTTCTAAGCACATCGTTTAAAAATTGGATAAAAAACATTAGACAAAATTAGAGAAAATGTTTTCTGGGAGTAAAGTATCAAACGACAACGGCCTTTGGCCATGCATTGGAATAGCAGCTCTCAACGTCAACAGCAGCTCGAGCGGGTTTGGTCGCAAGCCACTGGTAATACCAGAACCGAAAGCCCAGAACCAGTTGACAGGGAATGTTCTCCAGGGATCGGTACCATCCTCGCCTGAGACGGAATGCGAGGAAATAAATGATTACACTTCCAGCTACACCGCTCTGGAAATGGACACGCGACAGATTATTGACAGTTTCTTAAAAAGCTTTACAGGACTCCCTCATTCTAAAAATGGGAAAAAACATGTTCTGTCTACGATGAAGCGGGTTGTGGACAGTCTCGTTGTGAAGCACGAACTGGCTTACAAAGGTAATTTCACAAGTAACGTTACTTCCTTTTAGCAAGTAGCGCTCTACGGCTTCCATTTCGCTTTGTTCCATTATGTTTATGGGTTGATAAGAGCAAGGCAAATATTGTTAAAGAGTCTTATGGCAGCCTCACCCTCAACCCACGTACCTGGCCTGGCAGGTTGCGCCACTTCTTGCCACGTATTTCTACATTTGTGAGCCAGCAGTTGCCTTTAACATTTCACTCTTTCAGGTTTGTTTGCACGGCTGAATCTGGAGCAGAAAGGAGAAGATGTGAGTTTTGTCAAGACCGTGGCAACAGAACTCTTCAGCGATGGCATCACAAACTGGGGTCGCATTGCCAGCCTGCTGACTTTTGCGGCATTGGTATCCAAGTTTCAAAATGATAGAGGACTTAGCAAGTGTGTGACTCTGGTGGGGGAAGAGATCTCTTCCTATCTTCTCACAGACCAACAGAACTGGCTGCTCAAAAACAAAGCATGGGTGAGTTTTTTTTTTTAATGACAGGACTGCATATGCCCTTATTTTGAGTTTTCCTTTTGTTTGTAACCTGTACTGACCTTGTGTATGTATTTTTATCCCTTAGGATGGCTTTGTGGATTTTTTTCATGTCCCGGATACAGAGGGAGCTGTGAGAAACACATTGATGGCCATTGGAAGTGTTGCAACATTAGGAGCTGCACTTGCTTATTTAATACGGTGAATCCAAAAGGACTTTGTGACAGATATTGAAAAACAAAGGACTCAAAGTGAACTTTTTTTTTTTTGGTTTTCTTGGAAACATCGAAGAGAAATCAGTTTGCTTTTTAGTTTCAATATTTTGTCTTTTTTTGGATCTCAAATGTATATAAAAACTGGTTCAAATCAAAAACTATTTTTTTATTAAAACGTAAACTTTAAAATGTTCAGATCACAATTGCTGATGTGCATGTAACACATTTATAGCCAGTTGTTTTGTGCAGTTTACACCAGAATCACATGTTAAATTGTCATTACACATCCAGCAGTGTTTTGTATGCTAGAGAATGATATACTTGGCTAAATCGGGAATTTTGAAAAAGCTGTACATTAAAAGTCACAATTATTTGATGCAACCGATTCTTTAAAAGTGTAATGAGCCATTTTAGTACAACACCTTCACAATTTCACTTAGTTTCAGGAATATTCTTTTGCGATTATAGTGCACATGTATAGCACAGATAATTTTAGGTGCTGGCTTTGGCTTGAAGTAAGCTTTAAAGCTTTTTTTTCTAAAAGCTTATGGTGGTTCTGTTTTTGAGTCCTAAGCTTAGGACTATGATAGCCAACCACAAGGCTGCTAAATGTTTTAAATGTTTTCATTGCAGATAGACATTTTAGATACACTTGAAGTTTGAGAGGCCATTGATTTGAGAATTATCATTGATCCTTTTCTGTGAATAATGTTTTCCTAACTGCAAATTAAACCTTGTTTTAATATTCTTAGTTAATGAATCCCTCACCACAGTTAAATGTGGGCTAGGTAAAGTCCAAACTGTATGTGCTTTTAGCTAATCATCTGTAGCTTCAAAGGTTTGCTAGCTTTTCATCTGTAGCTATGTAACTTGTGCAAATGGTTAACGAGTTTACAGTTTCTGTGTATGCTCTTATTGAGGCTTTGTGAAAAAGGCTGCACTGTGCTGTGGATAAATTTTAGGAAGTTTATCAGAGTCCCAAAGAAACTCACTTCGAACACAATTCAAGGTGGGAGGAGGGGAATTCCTGTATCTTATTTCAAAGAGTTGATATTGTTTGATTAGTCATGTTGTTAAGTCACACTGTACCAACTGTAGGACCCACGCATCTTAATACTAAATATACATCCCCCTTACCATCTTTCTAGCTTTTGCCATAAATTATTTGTAATCAAATCTACCAGCCACTGATGTTATGATTATCTGTACGACTGAGTATCTTGACTGTAATCCTGGCTCAAAATATATTTTTGTCACCTATAATCTGTCTTAAATTATTTTTTTCTGAGAAAAAAATAATAGCCCAAGAAATGAATTCCTTTCCAGCTGCTCAGTGTCTAGCAGGAAGCATGACGTTGTAAATATGACATCAGTATGTCATTGTGTTCTTATTCAGAGGAAGTTCGTCAACTGATTTCTTAATCTATTTGTTTGCTCTACTTTTAGCCTGAAGCTGCTGAATGTAGCCAGTTTGGCTTGATTATTTTTTTTATGTGGAAGTAATGGTTGCTAACATCATGACTGTCACATGGTTTTCATGATTAACTTAACTGATTCTGTGCTTTCGTACAGTGAGTCACTTTTTAACGCTGAATGGACATAGTTTTAAAATCACATGAGGCTGAAAGAAACCTCAGGGTCAAAATTCTGGCTTAAAATTACTGTGAATGAAATCAGATGTTTGTGGCTTATATGGCAATGTCCACTTCCTTAGTTAATGGCATCCACTGCCTATTAGAGGTCACAGGAAATATCTCCATAGTAGAATGGCATTCATAATGCATTGACATTCTGGAGATATCTTAAATACTTTGCATGCGTGTACCTCATACCCTTGATAAGGAAAGGGCAGGTAAAGAAGGCAATATCATGAAGGCAGCAGGACTCCAGTGATGGTCCAGTCTATGAACATCTACCAGAGAACCTATTTAATTAGGAATACAGCCTGTGTAGGCTTATAGAAAAAGAGATGTGCTTGAGACACATTGTATGTTTCCTGGTTTATAATACTTGTGCCCAATGCTGGTGGTAGAAATAGTTTTCCATGGGTTTCACTGGGCTTAAACTGTTTCATTAGCATTCTCACGTTTGACAACTTAATGCTAGAAAAAAAAAAGCTAAATGAATGCCCTAAAAGGACAGTTCAACCAAAAAATCTTGTTTTGTGAAAGACTATCAAATATATCAGAAGCAATGATGACAGAATTTAATTTTGGGTGGATTGCCCATTTAACTCTTGAAGCCGGAAATTTGTCTATCAAAACATCTTATACTGGTATTTTATTTTATAATAATAATAAAAAAAACTGATTTGCAAAAGAATCTCCTGACAGAACACAGTTTAATCCTTCATTAGGAAGAAGTCTGTATTGTTTTTTCAGGCTAAGCTTGACAATATTTGTGCAAGTGTTCTTGTTTGCTCAGATTGGCTTTGTGTCTGGTTACAGGCCATCCGTGGGGTCTAATGAGGACTATGGTAATGGCACACACAGGGCCTCACCTGATCCTCCAGCTCACTGCGGCAGCACCTGCTGTGGTTACCTGAGCCAGGTGACACATGGCTGTTAAACTCAGTGGAATACAGGTAAAGCCATGTGACAACAAATGTACTAATCTGCACAATCTTGATCTATGGTGTGTTGTTCAATTATTATTAATTTTCAAGTATCACACAACAGATATCTGCAGTAAGAGGTTAAAAGCCATTTGTGATTGATTTACTTGCTTGGCCAGTGTTCTTGCAGTTGTAGGCTCTTAGGCTTTTTAAAATAACTGAAATAAATTGGCAAAGTGATATGAAACAATTCCGGTGGCCCTGCATGATCATTTACCCATTATTGAGCTGTTTAACTTAATCAAAGTTTAAATAAATAAATTTAAAGCTGAATAAATTTGTGAAGCGGTATGGAACTGTAATGTGGTCAAAACTGGAACTACTTCAACAGTGCAGTTATTGAAAAACATTAGAACAGCCTCCAGCCAATAAGAAACAAGCAATCTAGACTGTGTTATACAATGGACTAATTAGTGTGGGAAAAAAATCCAGTGTAAAGAGTGTACAAACAATGGGCATATCCGGACTGCATGTAATATTAGAAACCACTTTGTTAGATGCATTGTCTATTGATTTCACTGAATGTGGAACAATAGGAGGAGGAACATTCACTATTTTGTAAAGAGAAAAGCAGGCAGAAAAGACATAAATAGCACTTAGTAGAAAACCTTTGGTGTTTAAAAAGCTTAATCAAGCTTGTGTTATCTTAAGGAACATACATTTTATTAATTGTTTTATTTAATTCTGCTTGCGTGCATTGCTTGTTGTGTGAAACACACTGTTTCCTAAATAACAGTTATTTTAATTTTTAAATATCATACCAAACTATCTGCTTTGGCCAAACTCACATGTTTTGCAGGGAAGTTGGTTGGCCTGCTTAAACAGTGACGTTTTTTACCTTTATCCCAGTTTTTGTTATTCTCTTTTTTGTATGTAGTTCCTAGTATTTAGCTTTCATGTTCTGGTAATCTTGCTGATAGAAGAATTCATAATCATGATTGGCCACTGCTGGATAATCAGATTTGTGACCTTTCCTCTACAGCATTATTCCACACGGAAAACACGTCATTTCCACATGCTGTCATAAAGATAACCGTTCTAAAATCAGAAAAAGTGTGCCACCCTCTGACCCCTCAGGTGATGGTTTTATGCGTAATTTGTGTATTTAATAAACATTTCCAATATTTAATCTTCTGGTTAAATGGTTAAACAGTTCCTAGTGGTCTATGAAATATTATTCTGACTCACTGTTAACTTTGAGTCACCTGACTTATGCTTGGATTGAAGTGTTACTTGGTTTATTTACTGTGTACACAAACGCATGAGGTAAAACTCACAAGGCACATGTGGTAGGCTGTCGAACAGCATACATGGTGTAAATATATTCATCTTATCTCATCTGATTTCCCTTATTCTGACTCTTGATCACGTTTTTTTTTATCTTATGGAGACTTCCGTCCTGGGTCATGTATTCCAAGCACATGTAAATGTCATACAAATTATGTCTTTCCATTGTTAAAGCTTTTATACCAAGGTATTTATACAAACAGATATACAGATGCCCAAGAATGTGATTTTTTTTTGGAAGGATGTGCTTGGTTTGTCCGACATGTTGAATTATGTTACATTGGTGAGGCAACTGGACATTTTGTACTATGCCATCAATGCTGAGGTTTCAATGAAACGCAATCTTTTAAATAAGCAAAAGAGTTTAAAATATATGTTGTGTTCTTATATGTAACAGTGTTTTGATTGTTATAGAACTCCAAGCAAGGGGTTAAAAGAACTGTTTACATAGAAGAAGTGCCAGGTTTATCCATTATGGAGGAGTAATTCTTAGTTTTAGACGCCAGCATGTTTGCGGAGAGATTTTCCTCTAAATCCTCATCATCACTGTAAACCTGCTGACTTTATTCTATGATGTGTGGTTGACAGGCAGCAGGTCTTTACTAGTCTTTAGTGGTAATGTGGTCTGGTCTGCTCTAGTTTGGGCTGGTCTGATTCTGTTCAGGCTGTAAAAGGTTTGAGGTGAAGAAGGACAAAGGTTTGTTGACCTATGACACACATTCATTGTCAAAATAACTTACTGACTCAAACTCAGAACATATGAGACTGACTGTTGTTGGGAAAAAGGTAGTGGTCAAAATGTGTGTATTTGTTATGGTTTATTATATACCTCTAGAAACTGTATGAAATTTGGTTTCCACCAGGTTTGAGTTTATAGCATGACATAAGAAATTAAATACTTAGAGTAAGTGTTAAAAAAAAAAAAATCTGCTTTTATGTATAGCCTAGCTTTTAACCATATATATTTCAGATTTTTTGAGGAATAAAAAATATTTTTTCAGCTTTTTGGTGATGTATTACCGCAATTTATGAAATGAGAAATTTCTCGAAATTGAGATTTATACATCCCAAGAAAGCTGAATAAATAAGCATTCCATTTAGGTGTGGTTTGTTAGGATCGGACAATATTTGCCCAAGATACAATGTGAATACCTGGAATCTGAGGGTGCAAAAAAAAAAAAAAAAAAACTCAAAATACTGAGAAAATCTCCTCTAAAATTGTCCAAATGAATTTCTTAGCAATGTATATTACTAATCAAATATTAGGTTTTGGTATATTTATGGTAGGAAATTTACAAAATATCTTCATGTAACATGATCTTTACTTAATATTCAAATTATTTTTGCCATAAAATAAAAATCGATAAATTTGACCAAATTTGTATTTGGCTACTGCTACAAATATACCCCAGCGACTTAAGACTGGTTTTGTTGTCCAGGGTCACATATATAATAAAGGCTTAGTCTGCTGCCATCCTGTCTTTTCTTTTTTGTTCCTAAATGCTTGTAGGTAAATTATTTCACGAAGCATTTACTTTCACTTTTGCTTAAGATTCTAGTAAGATTAGCTTCTCGGTACAAACCTTCAAATGCTCAAAGAAAGGACAACAGTCCTGTAGTCTATGCATTATAATACAATAAAATAACTATAATATAACTAACTATAATATTTGAACATTTCAAATAGTATATATAAAATAAAAGCTCTTCCAGACAAATGAAGATAAAATACAGATAGACGGTCATGCCAGCTGTTGTCAGTTTCTGTATAGGGCCACTGTCCTGCAGAGTTTAGTTCCAACCCTAATTAATCAAACCTGCAGCTAATCAGTGTCTTCAGGATTGCTAGAAGCTTGCAGGCTGGTTTTTTTGCAGCTGGTTGGAGCTATCTGCGGGACAGGACTGGAATTTGACACGTGTCAAGGATGACGTTCAAGATCGGTCCATAGACTGAACACACACTCTTATGTGGCTTGTACTTTGATATGTAAGATGTATCCGTCTCCCAGAATGAGGTGTTTAAAACTGAAACTCTTCAATTATTACAAGTCATCCAATCAAAATTTGGTAATCATTATGTAATGGATTTGTATTGTTTTGAGATCATGTGACAAGGGGAAATTGCAAATACAGTTTTATGGAATTTTTCTTCTTTCAGCTGAGTTCTCTTTTCTGGAATTTTAAAAGCTGATTATTATAGTGATGTCTGGATTTTTTGTCACATGCTGTCTGTCATATGAAAATCGAGAAATAGATGTTGTCATTTTTTGTGGAGAACTAGGTAAACTTTCTGTCTTTCTTTCTTACTTTCCTTTCTTTCTTTCTTTCTTTCTTTCTTTTCTCTTCTTTCTTTCCCACTATTAAATCTAATGTATACAAGTGTATACAAACAGAGATCATTAAAATCTTCTTTGGGAATGTGTACAAGGAAACTGCCGAACCACACCTATTTACATCCAGGAAGGTCATAGAAAACCACCATTCCCCTTTACTTATATTTGTCATTATTTTGCATGATGCAAAGTTTTATGTTTGTTGTGTTCTACATTCAGTTTTTTATTATATTCCCAATGTCAAAATGCATGTCTTGAAAAGCAGCCTAATTGCAAAGTGTCGTGTCTGCAGAAGGTGTTGACAAGGAGTGTCTTGCTGAAGCATGTTTGTTCTAGGGCGTGTAAGATAACTCTGCCTGAGAAGAAATGTAAATGAGGAAACATTTCACTCTAACTAATAAATCCTCAGAAGTTTTATGTTGCAGATGATAAAATGTAAACACATGCAAGGCATGATAAATATAAAGGGATCATTTTTCACCCGTCAGATGTTTTGCATGTGCTGCACAATATTATGAATAGGCCAAAGGTTGTCAGCAGCATGCAGGTGCCTTTGTTTCTTTACTCAACATATGAACATATAATCAATATAAAGCTTGCTATTATGCACAATTTTTAGAGTTTTGAATTTATTTTTATTATTACTTTTTTGCTGTTGCAAAAGTACTCCAATCAAACATGTGGCTTTTTTTTACTTTTAAAAAACTTGCTATTACAGGTTCGGATATGTGTAAATTATTTTTTTGTTTCATGAGAGAACAGTGTTCAAGAGAATTATCAGACGCTATATACAGTATTCTATGTATATATAAATAATACATTCCAAATGGTCTTTTTATCAGGTTTAAACAGTTTTTTTTGCCTTATGCAATTTATCAACTTGAGTGGGGTGGTCGATAACCTTAGAGTCTCAGATGCATTGCTGGATTAAAAAAGTCAAATGTTCATCCTGCAACGTGATCTCACTATTATTTACAATATGTAAAGTGTGGTGGTAAATCTTTAGTATATTCCAATTAACATGGCCTTCATTGTAAACTTATCTGCCTATTGCTTTTTTACTTTTCTTGTTTTATTGAGGAATGGTTAGGTTTAGAGACTCATATATATCAATTTAATAGTAAATGAAACTATACAAATTTATTACACAGCTCTCTGGATTGTGTGATTCTGATTGGTCAGTCATAACACCCCACAGACTTTGCTTGATCTGTGTATATTTCTCTCCTGATTCATCTGAGGTGCCCTTATCACTAGAGAAAGCAATATTTTGGATAGAGGACTCATATTTTAGCCGAAAGCAATGGTTTGAAGTAAAAATACCCTAATTTTGGATTTATTTCTTACAAGGGTGTGCCTTTTTGCTTCAGAAAATGTTAATTGATAGACTGGAGTCTTGTGGATTACTGGGATGTTTTTATCAGCTGTTTATATCTATTCAGCTGTTTGACCTCTCATTCTGATGGTGGCACCCATCCAGTGCAGAGGAGCCAGTGATGAGATTGCAGATTTCTCCAAAATTTTCAGATGAATAAACTCCATCAAATCCCATTTGACTGTCATGAAAGTTACTTATAACTTTGTTGAAATGTCTGTGTTGCACAAAAGATTATCTTGTACATTGTAAAACCATGTTTTCGTCATGCAATTCAGAAGTTGTGACCAGCTTCAGTACTGTGATGTATTTCCAAATGAAACAGCCAGACGGTTGGAAGCGAACGGTTAAGGATGTTCTGTTCAAGCTGATTTCTTTAGAAAAGAAACAACATTTAAGTACTGTAGGTATAAGCTAATTTTCAGATATTGTTTTTGTGTGTGTGTGTGTGGATTCACTTTCATAGATCAATTGTTTACCACAAGACTACAGTAGTAATGTAGTAAAATGCACTAGCAAAGTAAACTAATTCATGCAGACCCAAAGATAATACACAGGCAAAATTATATAATAATTTCACCCCAAATGAATAGACTGCTTTATGTCTGCATATTCCTCAATTTATCAGATCAGGTTGCATAGTTCCTTGAAGTTTTCAGGTGGCTTTCTCATGTTTTACAGTCTGCAAAGTAATCAAGCTTAAAATTGTCAGCATGTTGCAAAAATTACGCCCAAACAACATTGAGCTCATGTTATTTATACACTAACAGGACTCTGACCTTGAGCGAGAACTTGACAGTAACTGTAAACACGTGAGAGCTTGTCATTGCTCTTTTCCCACGACCGACTCTTATTTCAGTTGATCCCTTTTCTTTTTTCCCATGCAGGGTTTAGTTACTTACAAACACATTTCCAAGCAGGGCTTTGTTGTCATTTTCACCTGAAGCATTTAAATATCTCAGTACATTCATTGCAATGGAGACCTGAAGTTTCGAATGCTGCTCTAACCTCACAGAAATGTACCATGTACACGGTGGTGAAACAACTTCTGTCACTGTACAGTTCTTGTGATGTCACCTACAGCATGACACAACTTGTCCTGTTTCGTTTGAAGATACCAGGTTGGCCTAGTCTGATCTGTTTGGCAATGACGGCCTGATGTTTTGATGTCCTTGTTGTTTGGCATTCATTGGTCTTCTTCCCACACCTTTCTGGGAAATGAAAGCTGGCTGCTTCAACCTTGGAGTTTTAGTTAGTAGCTGTGGTTGCCAGAACGTTGTGATTTTACAGATTGAACTTAGATGTACAAAAAAAAAAGAGGATTTTATTAACCAATATAATGTTAAATACCTACTGAAGTACTAAAACCAGTTTCGTACCTTTACACTGAAACAACCCAAAAACAGGTTGTATAATAAGGAAGTCACAAGTAGAATCAAAGCGCATCATACATACTGTAGCTTTCCCACAAGTTGAGGTAAATATATGAAATTCCTACAAACAAATACAAAACACTATCATGGTAACACACAAGACTAAAATGATCCAGAAAAGAATTCATTTAACAACATAAAATGTAACACAAAACCCAAATCTGCTTTAACTAAATAGCTTTTTTTTACAGTTTCTGTATACTTCCTGTGTGACTTGCAACATTCTCTTCATTCTATCTGTTGTCTTGATTTTTTTTTTCATTGTCATTGTTTGCGTAGTCTTGTGAATACTTTGTCATTGTCTTCTGCGTAATTTACTTTTAGTACAGGCCTACTTTTTTTTTTCAATTAAGGACACATTTTGGCATTGTTCATTAGAGGAAAAGAAAAGACTGTTCATTTCACTTCTGTGTTTTCTTACCAAATCAATACATCCATTCTGATTCACATTCATTGGCAATGTTATGTGAAAACAAACAGCATCTTCAGTAGACATGACAAATGGCAACCACAAAGCTTTAAGGAATCTCAGAGACTGTTTATATCAAAAGGTGACAGACACAGCAAACTGATTCATAAGTGGAGGTAGAGGCCTGTGTAAAGGTTATCTTGTTAATAACTTTAATAGTTTCGTTGTGTGGGCGATGAAGGATACGTGGATGTAATTTGATGAGGTTAGTCAGAACAGTCTACATGCCTCTAACCATGAGTGTTCAGCCAGGTACTATGACTGGTATGTATGTGTCGCACCCTTCAAACGAATCTGGATTTGATGGCTACGTGCCTGAAGGAGAATACACGTTGACTTCTTTCTTTTAAAAGAACTGATGCACATTTTAACCAAAATAAACACTACAATGTTAATGAGTCAGTTGATCACTTTTGTACATGGTGGAAAGCTACATTTGCACTGTTAGTTTTAGCTTGTGTCTTCGCACAGTCAACTTTGAAAATTTTCTGCTTCCTCACCAGTGTTGGGCAAGTTACTTTTAAAAAGTAATTAGTTACAGTTACTAGTTACTTCTTCCAAAAAGTAACTAAATTAGTTACTCAGTTACAAATTTTAAAAGTAACTAGTTACTTAAGAAAGTAACTATTGCGTTACTTTCAAGTAAAATTAAATTTTAAATGCTCAAATGTGACCCCACCTCTACCCCTCTTTAACGGAACTTAAAATACATGTGCATTTTCAATTATTTATGATAAATCTGAATATTATAATGAAATGGACACTTAATACAATACATTATTAACAGAAACATGAAACATTGTAAACATCTAAAAAAAATTTTTGCAGTGGGACAAGTGAGACTAGCCTCCAATCAAATGTCATGTATGTAAATATTATGTTTATATAGTGGATCAATGCAAATAACACAATAGATGTTTTGGAACTTTTGATAATTCCTTTTATTGTTCCTTTCATTTCTTGAAGGAAAAAGTAATGTCTATACTTCCATTAAGAGAAGGCTACTTTTGAATTATTTGGGCTCGTCGCCATACCTGTCTCTCTTTGAATGACTGGCTTGGGTTGCTCCTTGTGTGTCCTGTCCTGTCCGACTATGCGTTATTATGGGTCGTTCGCAATTCATGAGCGTTATTGATGATGGGTCGTTCGCGAATGAGCTTTTGATGAGTCGTTCGCGATTCGCGAATGAGCCGACTCTAAGAGCCGGCTCTTTTAGGGGAACGTCGGGAGCTGGCTCGCATATCTGAAGAGCCGACTCTATTTTTACTAATATAGCTTATAGAAATTAAATAATTATGTAATAAAAATTGAAATATTATAGTCAAAGTCATTTAAAGAGCCGTTTGTGAGCAAAAAGAGCCGGCTCTTTCCAGTGAGCTGAGTCAAAAGAGCCGAATACCCATCATGCGTGCTTTCGAACACCCGCCCAACTCTACCTCTGATTGGCTTACAATTAAATTTTACTCTACCTCAGCCAATCGTGAGCATTTATGCGCTTGTCTCGTGCTCTGCCCATTAACCAAGGTAGAACAGTAAAAAAGTGTCTCTCGCTCAGAGATCTATTTGGTCTGATGAGAAAAAAAAACAGCTTCATCAGTTATAGTAACGCGCCGCATTTTTTGGCAGTAACGGTAACGGCGTTATTAAGATGAGAAGAGTAATCAATTAGATTACTCGTTACTGGAAAAAGTAATGCCGTTGCCGTTATTCCCATCACTGTTCCTCACACATAGCCTGGCAGGTTGGGTATTTAAGAACATCATGTGCTTGACACATGCAGCAGCTGTATTGTCGGTAAGGGGTGTGTATATCAGTGTATGTTTGGATGAGATATTCCTTGTCATTTTAACTACCCACCTTTCAGTCACCTGTGCCTGCTGTGGTGTTTACTTCTGTATGCACTCTGATACTGGACACTTTTAAACAGATTTATGGCATAGTTTCACACTTTGGTATATCATTAAATGTTGATTTATTCAAGAAAGGTGATGCTGTTGGTAAATGAGTTTACTGCCTGCTTGGAAGTTTCAAATATCTGCATTGATAAACTTTTCCAGAGATGTTTTATATAAGTGTGCAAATCTTTTCAGTTTAGAGTGTCCTTTAATACTTTTTTTAATAATAGTTAGTGTGTGTCTGCCATTTAGCTTTAGTTTTTCCTGTCCCACAGAATGCATCAAACTGATCAAATGTGACGGTAAAGACTGTTATTTCACATAAATGCTGTTTTAAACTTTCTATTCATTAAAGATTCCTGAATTGAATCAATGGCTATTGAAAATTCAACTTTGCCATTACAAGAATTTATTAATTAAAATATACTAAAATAGGAAATAGCTATTTTGAAGTATAATAATATTTCACAATATTAGTCTGCTTACTGTATTTCTGAATAAATGATCACAGCCTTGGTGCGAATTATTATTATTTTTAAATCTTACATGATAACTACAAACTAACCATTGAACTATAGCTTCTCTTGAGTGACAGATTAGTTATGCAAAATTTTCAACCCTGCTACCTGCTGAATTTTTCTATTTAATTTTATTTATTTAATATTTATTGGTACAATTAACTATTACACAACAGTACATCAATGCTGAATGGGTTTTAAGCTGCATTTAGATGCTCTAAATGGATAACAGTTTTACAAAAATGGCAAAACTAAAAACAAAATGTAGGTAGTTTAACCTTCTGAGGGTTGAGCACATTTCCTTATGCAAACCATAAATCATTTTTGAGAGTTCCAGCCCTATTTTGTTCCTTATTTGTGAAAACATGCCAGATAAATTAAGTTTCAAAAGCATGCTCATGAGGAAGGATGCTTTAGTCTTGATCTGCTATTCTTCTCTCTGCTTCAGGAAAAACGAAGTCATGATGTGAGTGAGCGGTGGGCTGGACATCTGAGACATTACGTCAACATAGATTCAGACAAAACAGGTCAAAATACAAGTCCGTTCTCTGAACATGCCCAAACAGAACCAGTGGCCTTATGTAATGTTACGATGGAATCCTTTTGCCATGCACAATGATGCAGAAGGGAATGACAGCCCAAACAAAAGTAAACTAAACCTAATTCATCAACTCAACAACATTATACAACAGAAATACCTTTAAACATACATGTCTCTTTGAGATTTGCTCTACCGATTACTGCTAACTGGGTCAAGCACAAGTCAAACTGGACTAGTTTTTGTTCTCAGTACACTGTGTTTCTCTACACTTACTAATTACTGTATAACACTGGATAACAAACCTTTATAAGGAAACATTTATCCACCATTTCTGTCTGATGTCTAACATTCCTGTTATTTATCATTTCCTGCTGATCTAATCTAGCCTCTCATTTCAGTGGTGTGTGGTCTATGTACCAAACTGGCCTAAAGGGGGATATGTTACACCCCCACAAAGCTTGTTTCCCGGCAGCAGCATGTTTTTCACATTCCAGAGTTGTGAGATCATATTCCAATTCAGCTCTCTCCTGAATGATATCTGTGTTCAGAGCCCCAAACAACACCATCCTTCATATGGTACCAATCGTGCCGCCCACGATAGACCCTTTGAGCGCTATACCGCACAACAACAACAACAATAAACAGACTCCAGTCTGTAAACACTATAGCACTGTCAGTGCAGTATAATTCAAATAGGGGGAGGTTAAATTTCTTCTGTGAATGAACATACCCCTTCTCAGTTTCACCAATGTTTTGGGATTCTAAAGAGACTGCAGGAGGGAGGGAGGGAGAGAGAGAGAGAAAGAGAAAGAAAAGGAGATGAAAGCCAGACATCAAAGAAAAAAGAAGCCAAATGCCAAAGTGCTCATTGAGGACAAAAGCATTATTTTAAATGCCGAAACCCGCTCAGTCTCCACAGGCATTCTAGAATCAGCTGGTTCACATGATTTTTAGGGCTGTTTTAGAACTTCAAGTTCTGAATAAAGAATGGTTTTAATCTGGCAGAGGGAAGCATTACATCTCCATATCTTGGAACCAACCTCTTCCTTATTCCTTACTTAAATGCTGTAGCACACCTCTGCTGTAAATAACCTTTGGCGTGGGAGGAAGTGAATGCATGACAGAGTAGGAATTTAGACCATTTTAACAACCTTCAAAACAAATCTGAATGCTTTTTCAGTAACACAGCGAGCATAAAGTATGTAAACTTTGTAGGATGGGGTTTATGGGTGTGCACATGTTTTACCTTTGGTTTTCAAATGAATGTAAATGGCTTGAGAGGGAATGACATTGAATGTTTGCTTAAAACACACACTGCAGCTTTGTTACGAGGACAATTGGGTTCTGTCAGTGCTGCATGCAATACTTTCCCAGAAAAAAATTGCAAAAGCATATTGTCTATGGTAACTTCAGAGATTAAAAATACAATGAGCACCGTTTTGGTATATTACACTTTATTTATTGTTTTGAAATCCCTGCATAATGGTCATCAAAAGAAAATTTGGATATGTGTGGCTGGATGAACAAGAGAGAACTGCAGGGTTGGCGATAGATGTGTACTTTAACCTTTCACAGACCGGGAAAAGCAAAGCAAATACGGAACCATGGAATTCACCACTTGGGGAATTCTTCTCACAACCAAAGAATGGTATATTTTAATCATTGGCAAGATGCAATTAATTAAGGTAGACTTTAACTTTTTAGTCCTGTAATGAGTACCTGTCTCATTTAAAGAATTACAGTTTGAAACAGTGTTGTTGTTTTGTAGTAAATTAGACTTTCCTGTAAAATGAGTGGTTCTCTGTCTCAAGGTTTTTCCCATGTACTTTTGCTAATTTTTTTTAACCGTTGAATTGGTTTGCGTTTGGCATTTCCCCCCTCAAACCCACAAAGGTAAGTCCCTAGGCATTTGAACGACCAATGGCCCACAGCCAATTTTCACATTCATTCATGCTTAAAATACTGGTCTTCAAAATTTCACATGCCTTTAATAATTGACTGGCAGCAAATCCTTGTGTATATATAAAAAATGGAGCTACTTGGCTAATCTGAAGTATGTCTCTCATTTACTCTGTAGGGATTAGATAAATGAGTGGCCATCTCCACAAGAATCAGTCTCTTTCAGAGTGACTGGCCTGGGAAAAATGGTCTGCATGCATTTTTGGACGTCATGACATGACAACGTGCAAAACAATGACCATGGAAAAAAATTATTCACATATTTCAGATATGTATTATCTTAATCATAGATGGCAACATCTATGATTAAGATAATACATATCTGAAATATGTGAATACTTATTTTAGGGTTTCATTGAGTGTTTTAATTTCGTTTTGACTAAATGCTATGCACAAATGGCATTGCCAAATCATTAAAAAGATAAAATTTATAATATTTATTTTAATAATATTTTCAAAAAATATATATATGAGTAATACCATGACAGGAGTTTATAGCATTTGATGAAGTGCACTACACAGTTTTCAGAAGAGCCAAGTTCAAAGGTTGCCAAGTTCTACTCTAAATTAGCAGTCATAATTTGTTTTTTTATGCTCCACCAGATTCATATGGTATAACATAAACAGTTAAAATAGTGTTTGGTTATTTTTCTACTATTTATAGAAACATCGTAGTGCTGACACTTGGATGCTAATGATCCGTGATGACAACTAGATGACAACAACAAGAACAGCAGCCACATGCTTTCACAATTTACTTAAGAATAAACTAAAAGATTATTTTTTAATCAATTTTAGTTTACATGTTTCAGTTTATGTCCACTAATAAATAATTTAATTTGGTAAATGCTGCTTTTTGTGAGTGGATATATATTTTTTTAATCAAATTAGTTTTAAAAACTCTTTATCCAGTAGCCTACTGCTCCAAAAGCCTGGAAAAATAATGGAAAGATTTTCAGATCAAATCATTTTGTGAAAATGAGAAAAACCTGTTTCATAGAATTTCATTCTGTCATTTTACTTGGCTACGTTACGTTACATCTGTTGTTACGCGAGAGTTCAGCAGATGAACTTGAATAACCATTTCCGGACACGAGCGTACTTCACTGCAGTCTGTCTCCTCCTGGCGGCTGCGGATGAATATCCTCGTTCTATTAGTTTGGTCTGGAGCAAGATCTGTACATCGATTACTCTCTTAACACCACATTAGGCTAGTGAGGCTGACATTTATTCAGCTGTCAAGCTGGTATGTTCTGATAAAAAATTAAAAAACCTCCAGATGCGCTCCTGATGATGCAGTGATATTCTGTTTTACGCAACAGATTTGCGTCCTGTCCTGAAATCTGGTCCCCTGCTCTATTTTAACTTGTCATGTCATTATAAATGATAAATACCAATCTTATCGTCTTTACATATCTGTGAAATAGATTTAGGAGTCAGGATGAGTTTAGCTTTCAGCAGGGCTCCTCGAAAGACTGCGGGAAACCGCATGTCCAGACTGCTGGATGCAGAGGAGGAGGATGAGTTCTACAAGACCACCTATGGAGGATTTCACGACGTGAGTGATGAAATATCACCTGTGCAGCTTGTTATGGGCTTGTGTTGACACATTTCCGCAGCTGTAATACATGCATACTTCAGCATGAACGTTTGGACTTGAACCTGTAAGAATATGCCCAGTCACTCTGATTTTATTGTCTTGAGACTGTCAGGAGATCTTTATCACATGACTTTATGGAGTCATTGTGTTTTTATTTAGTGCAAATGTATACACAGTATACAATATTTATATTATATTATATTGTATTTATATATATATATATATATATATATATATATATATATATATATATATATATATATATATATGTATATGTATATATATATATATATATATATATATATATATATATATGTATATATATGTATATATATGTATATATGTATATATATGTATATGTATGTTTATATATATATATATATATATATATATATATATATATATATATATATATGTGTGTGTGTGTGTGTGTGTGTGTGTTTGTATATTATTTTACATTTTGATTTTCACATTTAGTTGTGATGTATGTTATGTGCTAAACTCAATGTAATGTGTAGAGATTTTGACAATTCATGTTGTATAGCAGCTTTCCAAATCTATTATTCTAATAAATTAGATGTAGTAGTACATATTGTATAAATTATTTATTCTACCAGAATGCACATTATAAATATATAGATTTAGCCACATTTTCTATACATGTAAAGCTGCAATTCAATACATAATTGAATAATGTATTATTCAGTACGTTGTAATATATTAACAGAATATATATTGTTCTGTATATTTTTGTTAATTAATATTTAATACAATATATTCAATACATAATTATTATATACAATAGTACACAAGGAATATGTATGGAAATGTATTTTTGTGTAAGGTTACGTATATTGTATTTGTTCATTTGCTCATCCTTTTTTTTGTGGAAATATCCTCATATGGTATTTTACTCTCTCTCTCTCTCTATTAAGAACACAATAATAGGGCAGACATTTATTTCAACAAATTTAGACAAAACATTAATAGATTTATACAAAAAGGTAATATAATGTTAATTTAAAACATGCATTATTCAAAACCACAAGGGTCAATTATATATATATATATATATATATATATATATATATATATATATATATATAAATTGAGATTTATTCGAATAAATAGGCTTTCCACTGATGTATGGTTTGTTAGGATAGGACCATATTTGGCCAAGATAACAACTATTTGAAAATCTGGAACCTGAAAAACAAAAAGAAAAGAGAAAAATGCTTAACTTCCAAAATGAAGTTCTTAGCAATGCATATTACTAATAAAAAAATATACTTGTTTGATTCATGATAGGACATTTACAAAATATCTTCATGTAACATGGTCTTTACTTAATATCCAAATGATTTTTGGTATAAAAGAAAAATCTAACCTTTTGACCCATACAATGTATTTTTGGATATTGCTACAAATATATCAGTGCTACTTTTGACTGGTTTTGTGGTCCAGGTTCACAAATTGTATACATTATATAATCTGATAACTAATAACTGAATGCAATCAATGGATTATGAAAATGATATGCTTTTGTCTAGTGTCTCCTCTGTGACTTTGAGTCCTGAAAACGTGATTTCTGCAGGAATCAGGTGATGACGAATATAAGGGTGACCTGTCTGAAACGGAGGATGAGGTGGACAGTGACTTTGACATTGATGAAGGGGATGAACCCGACAGCGAGCAGGAGGAGGATGGGCCGCGTCGCAAGAGCAGAGTGGTGACCAAAGCTTACAAGGTACAGGAGGGTTGCTAAGAAAAAGAGCCTTAAAACCATCATAAAAAGCTACCATAAATAACTTCAGATGACTGTTAATATAGTGCATGAGTCGTATGGACTAGTTTTATGATTCATTTATGGTACTTTTGCATCCTTTTTGAAGTTTCAGTCCTTATTCTATTATCCTTCTTTTATAATCCTTATTTATTACAATCTATTTTAATTATTATAATAATTGCTGTTAATAGTTGCCACTGCTAAGCTACTACAAAATATATTGTAGAAACTTAGTTTTCTGTAAAGCTGTACTTTGCAACGATTTGTATCGTGAAAAATATTGACCAGGACATTCTGTACAGAAAGCAAATAATGACAGAATTTTCATATTTATGCCACTTGTAATCCCAGAACCTTGTTTGTGTGCAGGAGCCAGTTAAAGTGGTGCGGCAAAAACCAAAACAACGGAAACTGGCTGAACTGCCCAGGAGGACAGTCAAGACAAAGATCAACAAATACAACCCTCCAGAACTGCAGGAGGACATCAACAAGAGTGAGACGTTCACACTTTATTTACACATGCACATGTGACATAACCAAGCATACATAAAGGTTAAGTTTTGAAGTTTTTAATTTGTGTAACCTTAAGAAGCAAAAGTATATGGGAAAAAAATGGAAAATATAAAATAATACATTTCCATATATGAAAACTATTGCTTATACCACAATATTGCCATATATTGTTTTGCTATATATTGATACATATAAAAAATATAATGTACTACATTTTAGTGCATGTAGTATCTTAATTGAAACATTAAATTAATTAATTTATCTTTCTTGCGTTATATATTTATGAACTTTTGTCTCATTTTATTGTTTGCATAGTTACACGTCATATATGGAAATATAAGTAATGGTATATCAGAAATAAAGTGTTTACTGATAAGAAAGTTGGATATCTTGTTAAATCATGGCAACACGGTGGGCGGAAAATTAGATTTTACATGTTTAGCTTGATAGATTCAGTGCTAATATTGTATTAATGCAATATATTATTCTGTATATTTTCATATTTTCAAATAATTTAATGTATATGCGGAAATATATTAGTATTTCTGATTTACATTTTTTTTTTGTTTGTTATTTTTAGTTAAATCTGTCAAATCTGACTAGTTTTCCTTATTATTTTTACGCAATGACACACAAACAGTATTATTATCTTTTATTTTTTCATTTTTTACCCATCCTCTTTCTAAGGAATTAAAAATAAGCTAACAGTATTGTATCAACAACATTATCCAACAGGAAGTTGACATAGCAAAAGTAGATGTTCATGATAACAGAGATTTACAAAACTAATAACAAGTCCTGTTAACCTTTGATTACAATTTTACAATATACTCATAAACCACAAAGAAAACAACATCAGGTTCTAAAGTTATTCTTTCTTCTTCACGTTAATTGATTTCCAGTGCAATAAAATGTGTTTGTTTGGTAAGCTGTCAATGAGTCAAGTTTAGATCTCTTCCTTGAACGGCAAAAATTTAAGCATGTGGCGACTACATCATAAACTTTGGAGGGTGTTATAGTAATTGTTAGTAAACTTTGAAATTGTTTTTGTCTTAGACAGGAAGTCGGTGCGTCAGTCAACAACAGAACACACGCGGCTGACGTACTTGAGGCTGCAGGAGAGGCAGGTTGCTCCGCGTCGAAGAAAGGGTACGAGACATGAGCGACCTTTGACCCAGGCTGAACTTTTAGCAGAGGCCAAGGTCACAGCACAGATTAACCTTCGATCACTGGGTGAGGAATTGATACCTGATAACTGCTAATTGTTCTGTCTATTAAACTTGAATGCTACTACTTTAGCTGTTTGTGATTTGTTTATTTATTTTTGACAGAAAACTACGAGCGTTTGGAGGCAGATAAGAAACGTCAGGTTCATATGAAGCGTCAGTGTGTGGGATCTGTTATCCGATATCACTCTGTGCTCATGCCACTGGTGTCTGACGTCACTCTTAAAGAGGAAAACGTGGATGTAGAAGGGTATTTCATCTGGTTCCTCATCTCTTACTCAATGTTTACTTTTTACTTCTCTTGCTTTTTAGGCTTTTATTGTCTTTGACAACCTTTATATTGCATGGCACTTAAAAATATATCGATAAAGTCTCTGAAGTGCTCTCATGTTTACAAATATTTGATTTAATTAATTTGACTTAAAAATACAAAATCAAATGTTTTTTTTCTATTTAGAGCCATTTTGTTTTGAGTAATCTTATGTGTACAGACATAATTTTAAGCATTTTTTAAAACAACTGTTTTTTTTTTATGTATTTAAACATGCTTTAAGTATAATATAAATAGAATGAACAATTAAAAACACATTTCTCAATAAAATAAATATTATTATTAATAAATAATTATTTTGGCTTCACTACTTAAGTTTACAATCTCAGGTTACCATTGCAGTTCGTTCAAAAATAAATGAAACTTATTTATTAATTACGTTAAATGTTAATTTATTTATAAATATATATATATATATATATATATATATATATATATATATATATATATATATATATATATATATATATATTATTATTATTATTATTCTTTTTTTTTTTACAATTAATTCACATCTTTTCAAAATTGTGTAAAATTTTAATGAGAAAAAAATAAGTGCATCTGTATATTTTTATCTTTATATATATTTTATCTTCACATCTCATTAACAGTTTGGACCAAGACGCCCAACAGAATCCAGGGCCTCGCCCTCCACAAGCTCTTTCCCAGTCAGAATCAACCCTAGCTGCGCCACCTAGTGTCATATCCGCTAACACAGCTGCTGTAAACCCTCTCCTGTCCTCAGGGCCTGCCAAATGCTCCCGCACCTACATCACATTCAGTGATGATGAATCCTTCCAGCGTTTCTTTCCCCAGTCCCCACCTCCTCGAATTCCTGTCCAGGAGATCTGCCCTGTTACCCATAAGCCAGCGCTCTACCGAGACCCCATCACAGACATTCCCTACGCTAATGTACAAGCCTTTCGGATCATCCGGGAAGCCTATAAAAAGTATGTGGCGGCCCACGGCCTGCCCTCCACTGGCACAGCGACTCCAGCTGACACCACTGCAAAGAATCTGCGCCAGAAGATCATTATTAAACAAGGCATGTAGAACAATACACAAGATGGAATCTATCTGTCTATCTATCTATCTACCTGGTGACATTACAGTACAACTGGATAATAATGTTTACTGCCGAATCTGTCTAGTGTATTTGTAAGTGCAATAAGCTTCATAGTTGAATGTGATTTTTGCATAAATGCTTAATGTAACTTTATTTATTGTGTTTTTAAAGCACTGTTTTATGTAATTGATTATGTAGTGATGTGTATTTATTTATAATGTGTCCGTATTATTTAAAACAGCATTAAAGATTGCTGTCGTGTAGCCTTTTAAATGCCTTTATATATATATATATATATATATATATATATATATATATATATATATATATATATATATATATATATATATATATATATATATATATATATATATATATATATATATATATATAAAAAGTGGGCCATCTATAAAGTTGTTTTGTTTTGGATAGAACCCACTTAGTACTCAATGCAGCCAATGTATAAACATCAACATTAAATTCGAAACGGATCTTTATTAAGGGGTCTCTCTGACTTGCAGTACCACCTCTATACCCTAGAGGTCACTCCTCTCTACTAAAATTAGAATGAGGTGTTTAATGAGTAAACATGAGTTACTCAAACATATGACTACATGGACCTTCTCTGCAGTGTCAGTGTCAGCCTTCTCTCTGTGTCTCTCTGTTTCATAGTCCTTAATCTCTCAAAGCCAAAATAATGAAATGCTGACCTCATGAAGAATAGCTTGTCCCTGTCTCAGCTCAACCCAGATAGCAAGCTAAGAAGGGAGGGCTTAAGGGGGGAACCACTACCGGGGAGGGGGGCGAGTGAGGGGATATTCTCTGATTTCAAACATAGAGTTGCTGTACAGAAGATCCCAGCAGCTCTGAGTCCTAGTGAGGGTAGGTAACACACTCACTCTCTTTCTGTAATCTGTCTGTGTGTATCTTTTAGCACCAGGACCAGGATGTATTATTATTATTTTAGAGTAAGGCTTTATGGAGAACATTGTTTTGCAGAGTCTGCCTGCAGATGCACCTGTTGATATGAGTGCTTGTCAAAACAACAATCTTTAAATAATCTTTCTTTTATTTCAAATGACAGTTTTTTTTTTATACCTGCTGATTGTCATCCTTTTTTGCTGGCATAATGTTCTTATCCAAACAGCCATTATTTTCCCAGCCAGCCAGTCTTGCTTGCAGTAGTGCTGCACACTGCAGCTTTGCAAGCAGAGAGGATTTACGCAGCTGGAAGTAGCTGACTTGTGAAGCTTAAATTAATCTGAGGGTTGATTTGGAATTGTACAACTTGGGTGGTTAGACTTGGTGAAGTCCACCTACAAATAGTGTGAAGTCTTATGAGCTGTGTGTCAGCTGAAAAATGCTCCCAATGATCAAACTCAATAACTGAGCTATGGATCTGAATAAAAAGGTTGTTTTTTTGGTTCCTGCTGCACATTAGGAGAGTTCTGGACACTTGGCAAAGTCAATTTCTGGTGAATGATACGGTATCTGATGTGTTGTTGCCCAATATTTGTTCAATGTCCTTCTGAAGTACCAGAAGAAAAATAAAGTAAAAATAAAGGTTCCAAATGTTTTATTTTCTCGCAGACATGCCATAGAAGAACCATGTTGGGTTCACATAATTATTTTGATTAGAGTAAAGAAGGTTTTAAGAATCTGAAGATCTTTTTCCACTTTATGGGAAGTTTCCATGGATGTAAAAGACCATTACACTCTTAAAAATAAAGATTCTTTATTGGCATCTTTGGTTCCATGAAGAACCTTTAACTTCCATGGAACTTTTCCAGTTGACAAAAGCTCCTTTATAGTGGAGTAACTTTCTTTGGATGTTCTTCACACTAAAAAAATATGTTTATTCTTTTAAATATGGTTTACTGATGAACGTTCTTCTTTGGAACCTCTATTTTTAAGAGTGTGGAATTTCTGCCTAGTTCTGTCAGTATTTTATATTTTATATGCAGTGTTTTTCTTTTTTCTTTTTTTTTTTTTGCAGTTCAGTCATTATAATTATTAAAGTCAGAATAATGTATTAGACTTTTTTTTAATTATTCTGATTAAAATTATCAAATAAATATAAAATTATTAAAATGATCTGTTCAATATACAAAAAATTCTGACTAAAAAAATTTAGTTAAAAAATTATTTTCTCAATTTGAAAAGGTCAGATGTTGGCTGCTGCCTTGCAACAGTGAAATAACAAGGATTCCTTGTTGAAGGACTAATTTAAGAACCCTTTCACAACTAATAACGCTGAACAGGTGAAACTTAGCTAATACTTTTTAAAAGCTTGAGTTGGTGTCCTTTGGGAGCTGTGAGAGTAGGTGTTAGGAACAGGCAGACAGCCGCTCTTTCCTGGGATATGTGCACAACACAAATACACACCCAAACCAAACACACATCATGTAAAACCAGTCAGTGCTAACTCTAATAATCAGCATTATTCGATTACATTTCATTTGATTTATTTTAATGATTTATTTTGCAAGCATCAGGAGTATATGAAGAGTGCAGAGCATGACAGACGCTTGTGATTCATTCGGTGATATGTAGCAGTAAAGTTCATTAGCATATATTAATAGACCATTACTGGTCTCCAAATGGTTTTACCACATGATTTATTTATTTATTGATATTTATTGAAATCTTGATCACCCATCTTACAAAGTTGAAGTTTGACTCAAAATCGAATAGTTCTTTGATTTGAAATACACATCAAAGGCATCTGAAAGATTACAATCAGACATTTTTGGAGAGCTTTAGCTTTGTGTTATGGAAAGCCATCTCAGTTTGATTGAAAGCATATGTGGTAGATGCAATTCAAACTCTTTAAAGTTGTATGTGCAAACATGCAAATATCTTTCAGTATCAGTAGTCTTTTTTTCTCTGTAAAAGTATCTAAGATATTACATAAGATAATGTTCCAACATGTAGTTGCAGACGGATGAGTTGAGGTCAGTTACACAACATGTCAGGTTGGATTGTTTGGAGTTTGTGTTGTAGATCCGGTTTGGGTGTGGTGGACTGAAACTGGTGACTAGCCCATGACTCTATCAGTCTGTCTCACAAGGCGGGCGGGCGGCAGCATGGGCCACCTTCACATGTGTGTGAGCCAGTGATAACTCCTCACAGTTCTAACCTTCTCTTCCGTACTGTAACCCAAAACCCAAGCGTTACTGTTCAAAGACTAAAAATAGACAAGATTCTCTGTTTCTCTGCCTTGGAATGAAAGATGTCCCATATAATCAGCAAGTCTACTGTAATTACATTGTGTTGTCAGAAAGCCCTATCTCTGTTCCCAAGTACACTGTACCTTCAGACCCCCAAAAGCTCTTCCTGTACACAAATGCTAGCCTTGTCCTTTTAATTCAACTGGGCTTTGTGGCATTTAACAATGTAAGCAGTTCTCTATCGTGCCCTTTCAGTGGCTGGCTCTTTTGGCCAGGCTGAAAGTGACTTGGACTGGAAAGCTTGAAAGGTTTCCCCATTCATTCTCAATTTCTACAGAAAGCATTGAGCGACAGAATAAAGCAAGCAGCCATTATTTTGTCCAAAAGACAAGATTTTTTTTGTACAAGTTATTGGCTTAAAATGTATCTCTCTCTCAGGGCCCGCTGTCTCTGGGCGAGCTGTGTGAATTGAGAGTACCACGGTGCAGCAAGCATGTCTAAAAGCGATCCCCGAGACATCGACGAGGATGCCATCCTCAGGGGCCTCAGCGCCGAAGAGCTGGACCAGCTGGAGTATGAACTACAGGAGATGGACCCTGAGGTACTATGCCGTATAACTGTCTGAAACTAAATCATGGATAGGTTACACTTGAGTAGACTTTGAAATGCACTTTCATTTAAGGAGACAGCAGTAGTGTAGTGTAGTATTTGAATTACCCCATGATTTACTCACTTTCAAGCACTGAATGATAGTTGACATTTCGAAGCCCAAAAAAGTGAATGCATCCATCATGGAAAGTACAGCCATTCTAAAGTAAAGCGATGCGTTTGTGTAAGACAAAATATCCATATTTAAAACTTTATAAACTATAATTGTTCTGCATTCACCACTTCTCACCGGAGCCTACATCATCCACTGGAATGCAACTCTCTTGTGATCATACATATGAAATACTTTTTAATATTGATGGATGCACTTTTTTGGCCTTCAAAATCTTAACCCCCATTCACTGACATTATAAAGAGCCAGGACTTTTTTTATTTATGAGGGACATGTTAACATGTGAGTTTCTATTGTTCAGAACAGCTTCAAAGTATGATAGCGTGTGATCGTCAGTTGTTTGGGGTATATTGCTAGTTTTATCTGTAGCCATTTGCAAAGTCGGCAAGTGTGTGATGCAAAACATGAAAACAATTATAATAATGTACAGTAAGCTGGTCAATTATTGCAAAATAAAAGTCCCTCTGAAGCCAGTTTCATTTCAGTCTAGACACAAGATGGCATCAGTATTATTTCTATGAATGATATATGAATATGATGTGAGAGACATGAAAGTAGTGGAGTGGATACAAAGCATAGCCATGGACGACAGCAAATATTTGAAAATATATGACAGCTGAATGCTCTGATTGACCAAGTATTCCAGAGAGCTGTGTTATAAATAAGCATAATTGCTGCTGTACTTGGCAGTGCTCAGAATGCATTTTGTTTTCATAGAAAAAGCAGTTCTGACTACTCTGTAACTCTTATGTCCCATAAAAAAAAAAAAAAAAAGAACTATGACAGATTTTTTTTGTTTAAAACATGATTTTATGAGAATGATGCTATCAAATGTGTGTGTGTGTGTGTGTGTGTGAATGGGAGATTTCTGATTGCAGAAATCATTTTAAGCATAATGATTTTCATGACCTTTCAGAATGCCATCCTTCCAGCCGGTTTCCGTCAGCGTGACCAGACCAAGAAAAGTCCCACAGGCCACTTTGATCACTTTGCCCTGATGGATTTCCTGGAGAAGCAGGCCATGGAACACAAGGACAGAGAAGACCTGGTGCCCTTTACAGGGGAGAAGAGAGGTGCCACCAACACTGGATTCTTTTAAACATACCGCTTCTAATATCTAAAATCTGAAAAGCCTTTGTAAACAAATGTGTTTTGAAATATTCAGCTAAAGGCAGATTTGCCACTTATTAGCCATTATTCTGAACTTTTATAGAATTCAAAATTATTCATGCATTATTATATTATATATCATTTTCTAATTCTAATTGTATAATTTGTTCATTTGTTTCTTTCTTGTCTTTGTATAATAGCTGTGAGTAAAGTGAACATTTCTCTTTCCCTCCACTGTCTGTAGGAAAGACCTTCGTCCCTAAACCAGGATCAGGACAAATCCCAGTGGAGGAACAGATCACTCTGGAACCTGAGCTTGAGGAAGCATTAAAGAACGCAACAGATGCTGAAATGTGTGACATTGCAGGTGGGCATTACATTTCTGCTCAGTTCCTGTTGTTTCTTTTCACATGATATAAAGGAACTTATGATATCCGTTTGGGAATGCTCTAGAGATTTGCATTAAACTCTTCCAAACCAAAGCCTCACTTTAAACCTGTAACGTCCTGTAAACAGCTCTGACTGTAAAGCCAATTTTGATACTTGACTAAGGACTAATCCTCTGTTTGCTATTGTAAACAGCAGATCACAATACCTTGGGCATAACATTTGCCAGTCAAACCCTTTCTAATGTAATCTATATTCACAACTTAAAAAAAAAAAAAAAAAAAAAAAAAAATATATATATATATATATATATATATATATATATATATATATATATATATATATATATATATATATATAACATTTAGCCAAACATAAATATCACTTATCTTACGGCTTCAATTAAAAATGCAACATGTGACACAAATATTTCATATTATTCTTGATTTAGCACTCTAAAGTGATGGAAACCGGTCAATAGTCTAATTGTCCTTGAGCACTTAATAGCAAGCTTTTGCCCTTAAGGACATTTAAAGCTGTAGAGTTTTGGAGTGTGTCACTAGCTGCAGATTTCCCAGCAGAGCCCCTCATTCAGAACACAGTTTTACCTCTGGAACACATCCAGTTCTGGATTAAACTGTCAATAGGGGTTTGCCGTTGGTGATTTAATGGATGAGTCTGCATTTGCTGAGATGCAGGGTAGCTAAATGGATTTCTAAAGGGTGCTGGGGGTTTAAATCTAGTTATTGTCTGAATATGGGATTCACGCTGTTGGACAAAGGTAAGAACTCGTCTATCCCAATCCCCAGTTTATCCACTGTTGCCCTATTGTATTTTTTCACCAGTCCAGCCACTGTTAATTGAAACTTGGAGGGGGCGTTTACAGTGGATTTACTGGTTAGTCAGCTCCACCTGCTGTTCAAATGCAAATTTACAGTTTTTCTCAATAATTAAACAAAAAAATTGTTTTATCAATATTAATTTAAGTAATTATTTAAAATAATTAATTCAAATATATTATTATATCATTTTAAATTATTAATTTAAATTTACATATTATTTAACTGTATATATATTAAATATTAATATATTCCTATGTATAAGTAGAAACGTATCAGTATTAAAATGTATTAACTATTAATTCATTATAAATTCATTATAATACATATTAGTCATTATTAGGATATTTTTATTTTAAACTATTTGTAATATTACTAATATAAATTATAAAATAATATTTAGTTTGTCTTTTAGATTCTTATAAATATCTATACATGTATTTACATGAATAATTATTACTTTTATTTGTTAAATTAAAATGCATTAATATTAATTATTTTATGACTATTTCATATTTCTTGTTATTGTAATTGTTATTATTTTAATCATTTATTCATTCATTAAAATTAATAAAGGTTTTTATATTTGTATAGTTGTTAATATGTTTTTATTAATACACTGGCATCCCCTAAGATTAGTCCAAAAGTAATAATTGCTATGTCGTTAACTAATGAGGTTCTTGTATCCTCACAGCCATCCTGGGAATGTACACACTCATGAGCAACAAGCAATATTATGATGCCCTGAACACCACTGGCAAGATTGCCAACACAGAAGGCATCAACAGTATGTATACATACAGCACATTTAAACCACACAATTTCCATTTTTCCAGATTTCTCCATTTTTGTTGAATTTACTGAATGTCAATTCAGCATATACAATTGTTCCATGTCATAAGTTGCTCTATACTCTTTTAGGTGTAGTGAAACCAGATGTGTATAAGCTCTATCCCGACGAACCTCCTAATGACACAGATGTGGAGGATACTCTTCGCTGCATCCAGAAAAATGACAATAGGCTGACAGAGGTCAACCTCAACAACATCCCGGTAAACATGACAACTGTACTCACACCTCAATCAGCGTAATTATGATCACATTACAGACTAGACACAATATTCTAAACAGATGACATAATTACACTTTCTAGTATTTGTTTTCTTTCAAGCATCACAGGAATTGATGCATTTCTGTGCATGAGCAGAATTGGGTAGTAATGACTGTTTGTGTTGCTGTAGGACATTCCCATCCCGACCCTGAAAGGGATTTTTGAGGCTATGAAGCGTAACACACACGTGTTAATCCTCAGCATTGCTGGGACACGCAGTAATGACCCCGTGGCCTATGTAAGACCTGAAGCCTGTGCTTTTGATATTTCATTCATTCATTGCTTCTTTGCTTCAGTTTAATATATTTCTGCATGCAAGTCTGAAGAAGTGTGTCTAGGTCAAATAAAATCTAAAATCTTATCCTATGGCAAGTTTAGTAAATCCTGTAAATAATAGTAAAATATATATTTTATAGATTCAAACCATGGAGGTTTTATATATATATATATATATATATATATATATATATATATATATATATATATATATATATATATCTGTCAATATGGGGAGCTGTGTGTACATTTATGAGAAAAAGAAAAGAACATAAATGATTTTAGCAAATGGCTGCAATTCAACAAAGAGTGAAATGTAAGGGGGTCTGAATACTTTCCGTACACACTATATATTACTGTATTTTTGTATGATGCAGGCTTGGTGAGCATAAGAGACAGAATTGACCCCAAACTTTTGACTAATCAATAGTTATTCTAAATATTCTTCAAAAAATAATTGTTCAACCGTTTTCCTCTATATGTATTGTGGTAATGATGGAGAGCTGATGTCAGTTGTTTCTCTTGCTCTGAGTTAGGCTATAGCTGAGATGTTACAGTCCAACACTACCCTACAGAGCCTCAACATTGAGTCCAACTTCATTACTGCACAAGGCATGATGGCCATCGTCAAGGCACTGCGACAAAACTCCACTCTGACTGAGATTAAGATCGACAACCAAGTAAGAGACAAAAACTCTCCTGCTAGAAGAATCGGATGGCATTCGTTTAGACTAAAAAAAAACGAAAACTAAAAAACTAAAAATGAAATTGTGTGTTTTCTTACAGAGACAGACACTGGGCGACTCAGTTGAGATGGAGATTGCAACCATGTTGGAGAACAACCCTAGCATCATAAAAATTGGTTATCACTTCACTCAGCAGGGTCCACGTGCAAGAGCTGCAGTGGCCATCACCAGAAACAATGATATCCGTGAGTGGATTCTCCTATTTTTTTTCTCAAATATTGCAGCTTGTCTTTTTCTGTAGCTGAAACAGGAAAAAAAAAATTCATTCATTTTGGTGTTTGTTGCTACATTAAACTTGATATCTTTTTGTGTATATCCCATCTCCAGTTCGTCAGCAGAGAGTAAGTTGAAAAGAGGATGGAGTTTATTTCATTTAGGAGATATCAGAGTTCTCCATGTTCAGAGTTGGAGTCCTACAGACGCTCCAGTAACAGCCAGGACAACCTCTACAGATATGCTTTTACCATTCGCCATCGGCCATTGTGGATCTCATCACTGCCAGCTTGATAAGACTTCATTGCTTTCTGTGGATTTCATCAAATCAAAAGCTCTGATCTAATAAAATTGACCTGCTCCTTAATACCTCAGTTTGCAAACTTGAAAAAGACACCAGTTGCTCAGTTCATTTTCTGGTAATATGGTGCTCCCGCAAAGGGTTTTTTTTTGTAAATATTTGAAATAAAATATTACATTCTATATTGTCTAATCAGAGTTCAAAGTTTCATAAAATTACAATATCATCATTTAATACAGGTTTGTACTATCAAAACACTGACATACACTACCACTTTTTTTAAGGTAATTTTATTCAGCAAGGATGCATTATACTGATCAAAAACAACAGCAAATACATTTTTAAATATTGTTACAGAAAACTAATGTTGCAAATAAATTCTGTTCTTTTGAACATTCTATTCATCAAACAGAAAAACGCATCACAGTTTCCACAAAATAGTAAGCAGTGCTAATGTTCAACCTTGATAAAAAGAAGAAATGCTTTCTTAAAATCCAAATCTGCATATTAAAATGTTTACTGAAGGATCATATGACACTGAATGATTCCTGAAGATTCAGCTCTGCCATCACTGGAATACCCCAAAACAAATGGAACTATTCAATTTTTTCTTAAACACAAACCACTCGGTCATGAAACCCAGTCTCATGGGTTTGTGTGTTACAAAGCTCCAAATATACCACCATATA
This sequence comes from Carassius auratus, assembly GCF_003368295.1. Lineage (NCBI taxonomy): Eukaryota > Metazoa > Chordata > Actinopteri > Cypriniformes > Cyprinidae > Carassius > Carassius auratus. Next base: position 10,702,969 of record NC_039258.1, on the reverse strand, counting down.
TTTTACAGATGTGTGACAGGTGTAGAAGTTAATTAAGAAGATTTTGGTGGCTGTCTTTAACTCTACAGGCATGCTTCAGAATGTGGAAAACTAATGGCATTTGGCAAAGGATCCACAGAACGAAGCATCCATTCCACATTCTGTGGAACAGATATTCATCATACAAATGTAAAATGATAGAGACATTTGTGAAAATATTCCACTTGATTCAACACAATGAGGTCACAACCTCCTCACTTTATTCACATATAAATATGACAATGTTAGTTCAGAAACTGTTTCAACAAGATGCCAAGTAGTACATGGTACTAATACAATTTGCAAACTCTTTACCAGAAAGGATGTCTTGAAGTTTCCACCTTATTGTATATAAAGTATGTCACAGAGACATGGACATAAAAGATGTCATGTGAGAGCTGTGCCTATCAAGACAATATCATCTCCTATGCAGTTCAGTTTAAATGCATCCTGAAGCATTGGCAGTTGCTGAACAGTATTGAGTCTGCTATGAAGATTCACTGCTAGGAGGTAACTGATCCGGTTCTTCTTCATCAGAGTCGAACTCAGCGTTCTCATCTTTAACCCATTTACCACTTCTGTCCTGCAGCCATCCCGAACTGGAACAGACAAGTGAGGAAAAAAAGGGGTATAATGGATTGAGAGATAATCTACGAGAAGCACACAGTTATTTAACCATTTGCGAGAATGAGATGTAATGCTAAATTTCTCCTAATCTCATCTACTTGGATGGCCTGAGAGGGCAAGTCATCTTCAGCAAATGTTCATTTTTGGGTGAACTATTGGTTTAATATTGATTTGGATGTTAGCATCAGATCTATAATCAGAATGTGAGATAAATGTGAGTCACTGTGTCAAGTGTTGTCATACCTTTTTAATTTGAGGTAGTGTTCCAGTTCTTTGCGTCTCTGCTCTGTTATAGGCTCACACTCAATACTGGATCCCTTCTTCCCCTTCTTTTTCTCTTCTTTCCCTTGAGTCTGTTCCTGATGCACTACAAATGACAATTAACACAATGCATATGGAAAATTAAAAGCATAAGCACAGCATTTGTACTGCCTTCATGTAAATAGATATTTGTTGTACCTGTTGTGCTACTTGTTGATATGGAGTCAATACTTCCTGTCCTAATGGACAAATGAGTTGAGGAGTTGATATTGTTGATTTGATCTTTTTTGTCTTCTTGGCCACATCCTGATGATTCCAATCGTTCACTTTATGAATGAAGAAATAGATCAAATAAATGTGCAAAAAAAGGTATTAATTAATCAATGAAACTAAAAAGACACAAACAGCCTAGCGAGGACTTTATAAAATAATTCAGACGTGTGAGAGTAGATGGTTCAGTTCACAGACGTTACCTGGCCTTTCTGTGGCAGCTACTGTAGGGAGCAGTTCTGAGTAGGGCATGATGGGTAATTTTACGTGTTTCACTTAGTAGAGGAGCTGAACTGGAGGGTTCCTGAGGACAAGTGACAATGCAATATTGTAATAATATATCAAAAAAAGAATATGACCTAATTATACATGTATGTGCTGCATGGTTTTAAAGTGAGAATGCACTAAAACTGATTTAAAATAAAAATAAATCCTAAAGATGCAATTATGATGTAAAATGAAAAATAAATATTATGATGGAAAATGAAGTAGTAATATTTAATATGCTGAAATTTTTGGCCAAATAAGTTAACATTTCTCACTTTCTTTGTTATATAAATCATATGATATGATAAGATGCAGCAATGAAAAAACAATTTTACTGATTAATAAACTGGTTGAAGAAAACAAATCCACTTACCTGTCGCTCATCTTCTGCTTTAACATAATCTTGATGTCGCCTTTTATCAATTTCATGTTTAAGTTGATTCTTTTTGCCATAGAACCATTTCATTCCTACAAATTAATAGACCAAAGAGGACTTAAACTGAATTCTGGTTTATAGAGAAGCTGAGTAAATGCATAGGCAGAATCTGACCTTCGAGGTGTCTCTTTCCCTTCCTGTGCACCATGAGCATATCAACAGTGTCAAACACAGGACGGTGAGAACACACAAGGCAGCTATATCTACAGTGGGGAGAACACATGGTCCTTAGTGAATGGGAAATGGGTCAGACACGGACTTCTTTCTGCAATCCAAACAATTCAATTAAATAACCACCTTCCGTTTTTCATCAGAGTGGCTTCATCATCTGGGATGAAGTTCGACAGAAGATCTGCAACGCGTCGTTTCTTGTAAGAGAACGAAAGAAAAAAAAAACAGTGAGAAAAGGTAAAATTTACTTGTGCGCGTGTACAAAAAAACATACGTTAGTTTGCTTGTCGTTTTATTATACCTTCAATACATTTAGCTGACTTTGATCATTACCCTCCCTTTTGAAAGACATGGTTGGCCACTTGCAGTTTTTCTTCTTTCAGGTATTAACGCAAATAATTTCTTATTTCACTCTCACCGATAAGCAGGCTTACTAAAGACATCCCTTTCTTCCTGTTTTGGTCTCTGGAATTATGGGTAGTGATGTCTGATTCATGAACGAATCGAGTCTGAAGATCGGACTGATCCATTTAAAGCTAAACCACTCTTTTTTCTCTCCCTGGTTTCGTATTGAAATACGATTTATTCGTGTTCAATGCACATAAAACCGCAGACAACACTTAATTACGTAAAAGAACTGATGAATATTTTTTAACAAATTCATTTGTTAAAATCGAATCAAAGAATCGATTCGCTGAAATGAGTCGGACATGGGCGGATCTTACATTAGCTGACGCCATGGCAACAGAGGCTAAGCTAATCTGTTAAGGTCTTGGGCCAAATAAGTTTTAAGACCGTCTGAACTTAAAATGTAAAGGTCACCGGTAATATTTCTCTACTATTTATATAATTGATATATTATTATATATCTGAATTGTTCAGTTTTGGGGCGCCACTGTTATTTTAACGACGTTCGAGTAGTTAACGAGTACAATATTTTAAAACCTCAATGTGTATGCAGTGTTATTTATCTAACGTTACAGGTTACATGGCGTTAAAATGTTTCTTTCGGTTCGTAATGTCGTGCGCTGAGCAGATTATTCTAAGAGCGTGATAATAATTAAATCAGATTGTTTACTTTTTGCTGCAGACTTCATTTCTCCCGTTAATTCGACTCATAAACGAAGCTGTTATGTTTTGTCCTGCCGTCATGCGTTCAGCAGCCGCAGATGGTCAGCTGGAGTTCATCTCAAGTCATTATTAGATAAACGCTGGAGCTCAGGTCATGTCTGCGGATCACTCAGCCTCACTGGCCGGGAGTCACGGCCTCCTACGCGGCCAACGCACCCGGTCCTACGGCAGCCTGGTGTCCTCTTCATTATCACCCGTTAGACAAAGACGAATTGAGCATAAAGTCCAGCCCGGTGAGACCTTACAAGGACTATCACTGAAATATGGCGTGTCTGTAAGTAAACAGAGAGAAGGCATTTAAGGAATTTGACCTTTTAAAACTTTAGGTGGAGGTAATTACTTAATTATTACATAATGTACGTTCTAATCCTTTTTTCTGCCTTTACAGATGGAGCAAATCAAAAGGGCAAACAGACTGTACACAAATGATTCAATATTCCTAAAGGAGTCCCTCTTCATCCCCGTGCTAACAGAGTCTGTGTCTTTCACAAATGGAGTGGAATTGACCAAGGACGAGACAGATCCAACACAAATACACACTGAGATTTCTAATGAGATCCCCAAAAGCCAAGTAGACTCTAGATGTGAAGCGAATGCTGATCTGTCACCAGTGGAATACCTGAAAAAGATGGACAGCTTGATCAGTCAGTCCAAACAAGCAGCTGTGAAGACCTGCCAGGAGGGAGAGACACAGTAAGTTGTCAGAATAAAATAATGACTGCTGTCACTGTTGTTAGGGTATTACAGATTTCACTTATTGCAGTCGTTTTATTTGCTGTCAGCTGAGTTGCTCAGCAAGTTTCAGTTCAATGGAAGAACCATGAGTCATATGATTCTGGAGAGGTTACAATGAACATCAGCTGATTCATTACACTGGGGGAAAAAAATTGTGTAGTGTTTAAAAGGCCTATTCATACCAAGGACGGATCTACAATGATTTAGGTATAATTAGCCCTAAATTGAAAAATGTCACAAATGTCATGGGGAGTTACACTAATGTAAAGCCAGCTGAAACAACTTTGGTATTCTTACCATGTGTGGTTTTACCCGTGGTTGTCATGATCTAAGTCAGGGGTATCAAACTCAATTCCTGGAGGGCTGGAGCCCTGTAGAGTTTTGTTCCAACACATATACCATTTAGCTTTCAAATAAGCCTGAAAGACCTGATTAGTTGGATCAGGTGTGTTTAATTAGGGTTGAATCTAAACTATGCAGGGCTCTGGCCCTCCAGGAATTGAGTTTGACACCCCTGGTCTACGTGTATGATACTGTGGAAGACCAAATGTTAATTTTAAAGTGAAAGGACATACAGCCAAGTATGGTGACCCATACTCAGAATTCATGCTATGCATTTAACCCATCCAAAGTGCACACACACAGCAGGTCGACGCGGGTCTACACCGAAGCCAAATGATAAAGATGGCTCTAAAGACAAGAAGACGCTGTGCAGTGCCAAGTTGTCGAAAAAATAGTCTTTGCTTTGCTTTCGTTCTGCTCCCATCTTTAGGAAAGAGGGGATGAACTTTATTTCTAATGAAGGTCCAGACCATGTCAGCAAGAAATCGCCGTTCTTCCACTTTATTTTACAGCGGATTTGTTTACAAACGAGGCACAATTCAACACGAGATTTTCAAAAAGATTGAAACTCAAAGACGATGCTGTGCTGAATATATTGGGTCCAGTAGTAATGTCGCAATACACAAGTGTAACTGTTTTATAATTTGGTCACTTTTGCTTAGTCTGTTATTACAGATTGTTTGATATGTTTTATGTCTGTGAGGGATGTACGCTGTCAAAACTTACACGACTGTTAGCCAATCGTATCAGTGGGTGTATACTTCTGAGTCTACAATCCACCACGCCTGTTCAAACAGAGCGTTCTGATAAGAGGGTTAAAAAACAGGACAGAAAATAGCTTATTACTTCTAAATGATGGGGTTTAAATGTTAAAATCTTGATAACACACCTCAAAGAACAGTACAAAATGAAAAACAAAGACAGTTCATGTCCCCTTTAATGATATTAGAGTCCTGCCTCAGTAAGATTATTCATATTTATCCCTTTAAAAAGGTTACTTTTTTTTTAAATAGATGTATTAATGAAAAAAAAAAAAAGACAAAATCTGCATCCCAACTCAAGCTACTGCTACTTTCAACTAAAGCTACTGTCCAAGAGACAACACATTTAATGTTATTAATATTGCTGGTGCCACTGGTTTCAAATGTTAGTTTCAAATATTATATATACTGTATAGTGTCCGGCCCCCAGGTGTGTCCACAACATCGAATCTGTCCCTTGGATAGCGCTGCTTTATAGTTATCATTTTTGGTGTGAATGCCCCTTTCCTTTAAATCAGTTTATAAACAGAAATCTCTAATAAATCTTACAAATATTAACAAAGAAATGGCAAGTTATACACATTGAATTAAACATGACATTTTGAAGTAGAAAAACTGACAAAATATTTTCTTGTAAAAACAGACTCCATTAATAGTTGTTTTATTCACAACTTTGAAATATCATTTGATATGGTGTGTCATATTTATCAAATATATTTGGAAATATATTATCCACCTGTAATGAATTAATTACAAAAGCTCATTTTCATTCTTATAGCATAACTTGTTCAGTGATGAAGTCACTTAAAAGATTCACTTTTGCATTTAAAGGTTGTCATCTACGGAACAACTCCATCACAGCAATCTGACATCTGACCGAGCATCCTCCCAGCAGGCCATTTTGGGAGCAGTTCCCATCACAATCACCAGACGGACCAGGAATTTGAGGGATAGGGAGGATGAGATCTTCCAGCTGTGATGTAGGCATGTATTAGGACTCCTCTGACTGTTTTCTATCTTAAAAGTTGATTGTTTTAGAGGGCTCCTTAATTGGGTTTCATGTCTTTATAATGTGGAGATTGCTGGTTTGAATTGCAATAGTTTTTTTATAAAATTACTTCCAAGTTTAGACACACATTAGCACTGTAAATGCTTGATGCCTAAAAGTAATAATGTGAATTATAATTCTGCTGTATTTCGTATGAGCATAACCAAAGTAATGACACATAGATGTGTGTGACATAGATGACTGCATTTAAATGGAAGAACTAATTAGGAATCTAGCTTGAAAAAATAACGCACTTGCTAATTAATATTGATTTTAATACTACCTCACAAATACTTTTATAGTTATAGAAAACTAAAAAGTATATGCTCTGGGAATGTGCCACTGGACATCTTTCAGATAGTTTCCTGTCAAAACGTGTGAACACAATGCATGGTTTTTCACTGCTTGCACATGATTGGTTTGGTGTTTTTCTGTTTGGTTTACGTAGTGCTAAAGTGTCTAATGGCCTTTGTGGTTACCAAAACACGATAAAGACTTTGATAAAGAAGTCTTGTTTCCTGGACTGGTTCGTGTTTTGCATCAGTCATATGAATGCAGCAGCCAATGCACAAATTAAATGCCATAAATGCATACCGATCTTGGTCTTTTAACTTTGAAATCTTGAGTGATAATCATTGGCAAAGAGTAAAAAGAGATTAACTAAGTTGCAACATGTAACTAAAACATGTATTGTCTTTGGCACAATTGAATTGCACTAATAGATTCCTTCAGTCAAGTGCATTTCTAACCTGGAATAAATGAATTGCACGTTCATACAAAGCATAAGGGTTTGCATTATGTATATGAATGTTCTCCAGAAGACAAAATATAATCTTTTTGCTTTTGTAAGCTATTTCTTGTCATAAATAAAAGTTATTTATAGACATTAAATGCTATGTCAAATTAGCCTAATGCAAATACATGGCTTACTGTAAAAACCATAATATGGTGTAGTATTACAAATTTAAAATAAAGGTTTTCTATTTTAATATATTTTAAAACGTTATTCCTGCGATTACAGTTCTTCAGTGTCACATGATTTTCAGAAATCATTTTAATATGCTGATTTAGTGCATTTTCATAACATTTCGTATTAATGTCAAAACTGTCTTATATTTTTATGGAAACCATGATACATTTTTCAGGATTTTTTACATAAAACTTAATAGAACAGCATTTATTTGAAAACAAATTCTTTCTCTCTGATCAATTTAACATGCCCTTACTGAAAGTATTAAAAACAAATCTTACTGATCCCAGTGTTGCAACACTATAATCAAATTACATAAGGGCTGTAAGGAAATATTTATTTAGTGATTGTTCCCTTTTAGAACAACAGATTCCCCTCAGGGCTGTTCATGTCAAAATATAGTTGTTGACTGTGTAGTGCCAAGCTTAGATTTGTATCATAGCCATAACCATAGGGTAACACTAGATGGCAGTGTAAAAAGAATGCCTTTAGTAAATAAACGAGTTTGTGTTTTTCTGCTTCGTGTTATTTTGTTGTCCTGGGAGGTAAATAATCAGCTATAAAATGTTAACAGTTCTGAACAATACAATGTGCTCTAATTTACAGCAGGGTAGCTGAACCCCAGTGGTTTAAACATCATTATTAAAAAATAAGTAGTCTAGAAAACTGCTATCCAACGCAGCTGGTGTCCTATAGCTTTAAAAAAAAAAAATTGTTCTGATGATATTATTATATTTGATCTGAGCTCACTCAGGTAGTAACAGTGGCTGTGGTAACAATATCAGGCCACTGATTGATCTAATGTTCCTTTACAGCCCAGCAACACTATTTCAAAGGTTGAACTGTATTTCAATGGTTGAACTGAAGTGCGTTGCTTTCAGTTAGTCACTTTCTGCCTCTTTGGTTGCACTGTACGCAGTCTGAGATTACGAGTGGTCATCCATGCCAGTCTTGTAAAAGTCTTTTAGTGCATCGCCGTCCTCATAACCTCCCATCCTCCAGCAGTTTGTCAAGCCCATTGCAGATTTTGGTGAGGTGGGGTTTGAGAGGCCCGGATGGGTTGTAAAGCTGGGTGAGGAGCTCAGGGTCAGCATAATGGTTGAAGACGTGGTTGATGCGTCCGTGGGATTTTGGTGTGAGGTGAGTGTTTACAAGCTTCAGAAGCATGTCTCTACTTTCTTTCAGGATCTCTGATATAACCGCTTTGTCAAACGTGAAATCTACCTGTAAAGGAAAAGAAGAGACTTTTGGGATAAAGTACAAATTTGGTCACAAATAAGGCTGTGTTTGGAAACACATCACTTGCTTTGAGGATGCAAAGTAAAATAACAATAAAAAATAAATAATTAGGAATAATTTATATTAATAAAACAAAAATATGTAATATTAACATAATATTTCAATTAATAAATATAAAGTAAAAAAAAGTTTTTGTGAAAAAGTACTTTTTCTTGTGTGTGTGTGTGTGTATATATATAATTTTTTTATTTTTATTTTTTATTTTTTGAAGACATGACTGAAAATGACAAAACAATTCGTGCAAAATGTTATTTCCCCGCAAATCCCCCAACACCCCCCCCCCCACCCCACAATTTAATTTTATTACTTTAGTAATTTCCCAGATGTTCCCAGTGGTCAACGTAGGTTTGCAATGTACAGTCAGAGGTCACTAACTTTTTTTGTTTTACTAAATTATACAATATTTTTCTGGGTAAATCTGTTCAAATCTGTCAAAACTTTAGATGCCTTCACCTTATGCTGTGTCACAAATATCAAATATCCCCATAGTTCAAAATGTTATAAATCAACCTTACTTATATTTCAATATACAGAGAGCATAAATTCAGAAAATAAAATTACAAATGTAAAGGTGCTAGATGCGTGTGTTGTGTACCTCGTGGAAGCTGATGGCTGTCATGGCTCCCTGGTGCAATTTCTTTTGGAAATTCTGGGCCAGCTTTAGCTCCTCCTCATTGAATCGATTGTGCTTGAAAAGCATAGCTATCTTCACCACCACTTTAATGAGGTTCTTCACCACTTTCTGGGCCTCTGAGCGGTTCCCAGTGTACTCTTTTGACACTCGGTAAAGCTCATCTAGAATCTCGCTGCTGGTATCATCGATGAACCTCTGCACCACAGACTTGCTGGCCATTTGACTCACGATCTTTTTCTGGACCTTGAGCGCTATGTCCTTGGAGCTGAACGTCTCCATGTCTTAAAAAGAAAGAGGGCAGATTAATAGTAATTCAAGATGGTGATATTTTTGATTTGTTACTTCAGTGTGTTTGACGTTAATGTAATCCCTCAGTTATATATAAACAGTAACTTTTTGTAATCCCTATATATATATATATATATATATATATATATATATATATATATATATATATATATATATATATATATATATATATATATATATATATATATATATATATAAGAAATACTAATCAGATGTTTTATTTAAGATACTAGCATAATGAAGATTAAATCATGAGATATCTAAAAATATGTAATTTAAAATGGCATATGCATATGATTTATCACGTTATGTTTGTGAAATATTCTTATGACTAACTGTGCATTTCCCCTATATTTAATTTCTGGTTGTGTATTGTGAAGACTGTCAGTGCTGGGAGAACTCCCACCATGGGGAAGTCCCCTTACAGTCTTGCTTTAACGTGTTATTCATCAGGGGAAAGCTCCTGCCATTTAGGACCTCATTATTGCCCACACATCTCATAAACAACGGTAATTGTTCTCAAGATAATGTGTCATCATATCCAGCACTCAGTGGTGTTCAGTGACATCCCAATATCTGTGATCAGTGTGTCTATGTAACATTCAGTGTTTTATGACATTTAAAGGAGTAGTTCACACAAAATAGAAATTTTACTTAAAATTTAATCACCCTAGTGTATGTGTGTGTGTATATATATATATATATATATATATATATATATATATATATATATATATATATATATATATATATCGAACCTAGAACCTACAACCTTAGGGTTAGGAGTAAAACTTTACTAGGTACACCTTGCCAGTACTGGGTTGAACCCCCTTTTGCCTTCAGAACTGCCTTAATTCTTGCTGGCATAGATTCAGCAAGGTGTTGGAAACATTCCTCAGAGATTTTGGTCCATATCTAAATGATAGCATCACGCAGTTGCTGCAGACTTTGCGGCTACACATCCACGATGCGAATCTCCCGTTCCACCACATCCCAAAGCTGCTCTATTGGATTGAGATCTGGTGACTGGAAGCCCTTTGAGTAACGTGAACTCATTGTCATGTTCAAGAAACCAGTCTGAGATGATGTGAGCTTTGTGACATGGTGCATTATCCTGCTGGAAGTAGCCATCAGAAGATGTGTACACTGTCATAAAGGGATGTAAACGGTCAGCAACAATAATCAGGTAGGCTGTGGCATTAAAACGATGCTCAATTGGTACTAAGCAGCCCAAAGTGTGCCAAGAAAATATCCCCCACACCATTACACCACCACCACCAGCCTGTACCATTGAGACAAGGCAGAATGGGTCCATGCTTTCATGTTCTTTACACCAAGTTCTGACCCTACATATAATGTTAAATTATCTGTTCCAATAAAGAAACAAACTCTACAACTATAATAGCCTCAGGGTGAGTAAATGTAAAGTAATCTTTGGGTGAACTATTCCTTTAAATTTAGATTGAACTATCATTTGCATGCACATCCTTTATGCATTTAGGCTGAAGTCTCTGATGTCCAATACAACATAGTTTAGCATTGCTTCACAGATCGTGTAGTCAGGAGAACGTGCAAAGACATGTTTGAGAGAAATAGTCACTGCATAGTACTCACAAGTTCCTACATGAATCTGAAGACTATATCATGATACAGACATCAATGTTCTTAGAAATTTCTTCAGTGTATTGCACTTTTTGAGGTCTTGCATATTTCCTTCATTAGATGTTCTTGTTATTGGTGATGATGTTATTGTGCAGCGTTTATTAAAAATCATGTACTACATTACAGATTACAGATGTACTCATCTACGCAGTGATTCTGTAATAAATGCAATAACTGCAAAGTACATTAATGTACTAATGACCTGCACTGTGTTCTTTTAAATGAATCAAGACAAGTAAAAAGTGATGTCATGTCTCAGTGCCGCCATCAGCTGTGTTTTGCTTTTTAAATCCAATTCTGTTTATGGCGAACCAACCTGATTAAATTTTAATGCAGTTAGAGTTTCACTTCCTAATGAACTCTATTTAATTAGAAGCACTGAGTGCATTAGAACAGCGATTACTTTTTACGTTCTGCGACATGGGACATCAAAACAACTATATAAATACTCATTTGAACAAATCAACATGTTGTACACTTCAACTGAACTGTGAAAGCAACATAATCCTATGGTTTAACACTCACACTACTTCTCATTAACTCGAATGAATCTAATTAAAGCGAAACCCAGCTAATCAAATGTATTAAATGATACTATTTAATAAATAAATGTTATTTTTAATTTATTAAATAAAACTATAAATAATTTTAAGACAGACTGCTGTGCTCATGGATTTTTTAAGGCCCATTCTGAGCGCATTTCTACCTGACTAGCTGAGATATGAGCAACTTTACCTTCATTTGATTAAAACTGACTTTTAGTTTTAGACTCTTAGCTGAAAAACATCTGATGCAAACTTAGGTCAAGAAAATGCATTAATTGTATAACTCTTCATTTAGAATCAACTAAAATGGCCATCTGTATCCACTCTCCTGACTGAAAGGTTTGTCACAGACAAGGTAAATATTTAGCATTCCTCAGATGACTTCAGCACAGAGCTTGTGTGTGTGTGTGTGTTCACATGTGTGTAAAGCCCAGGGGATTTACAGGATGTGAGGAATCATGTTGTTCCTCTATCCTAAAGACCACAGTAGTCACCCTGTCATTACAAAGCAGCAGCTCACAGCACAAGCCCGAGTGACAGCACAGGCAGCGCAGGATTTGGCAGCCCACTGTTAGGGTTTTTTTTTTTATTCAGAAGGGTCAATTTTACGATAAATATATTAAAAATGAGAGCGTGGAAAGTACTGGTTTGAAGTGTGTGAGTGGGAGCAGTTTGTTTCTGAATGGCTCTAGGCTGAACTAAAGTGAAAGACAAAGATAAAAGACAGCCCTGCTGAAAAAACAAAACAAAACAAAAACTCCTGCTTAAACCAGGTTTACTGGTGTTAAACTATTTTAGATAGTCTTAGATACCTGGACTATTTTAGACGCCCACGAATTTGCAAGCTGGTTTATGATAATAATAATAATAATAAATAAATAAAAATTCTAATTTCTAATTCAGCTTGTTGACTGAGGTAGACCAACTGGTCAAGCTAGTTAAGAAGCCCGATAGGACACCAAAACCCATTGGTCAGCATTCAAAACATGCTGGTCTT